>NC_087520.1:10790435-11091996 GCF_963921805.1 Phalacrocorax carbo | reverse complement strand
AAGTATATCATTGTTCCAGATGGGAAAGGTTTTCTTCAAATGAGACGTGTCCTACAGGCTGGAAAACTATCAACCCCAATTGGGAAGGAGGTTCCCTTCTCAATTATTTTTCCCAAACCCAAATTAGAAACTGATACTAGTAAAAACCTCTATTAGAAGTCTCTCATACTCACTGCACAGCAGAAGGAAAATTCACAAGAAACTCAATGACCATTGTTTCACATAAGTCGATGATGAAGGTGGAACAAACTAGCAAGAGCTGATGAAGGCAGGCATCCAAGGCCTGAGGCAGATCTGGGGCAGCCCAGCCATATGAGAAGTGGTCATATTTCAAAATAGGCTAGTCCAGCATAATCCTGTTTATGAAGTGCAGGTGGAGTATAATTCAGAGTTTGTGGTTTGAGCTTTAAAACTCATTATGCTTTGGTTCTGCGCTCCTTGGAGACCAGCTGACTCCTTGTACATTAACGTCAAGATGCTCAGATCAAATAGAGGGCTGAAGTTTACAGCTCTGGTGTTCTGATAACTAAGCGTGGACACAGGACAATTCTCTCTGGAAGCTGTCATCATCCTGCAGCCTGGATAACCTGAGTGATTTGGCTTTCAAGCCTCAGTACAAGGCATGCCTCATTCACCAGGCATTTTATGACTTTGTCTTGAGTGAGAGCATGTGATTTGCAAGATAAGATCTGGCTAGGAAAGAGCAACCAAAGCTTGAATATGACAGCAAAACTTAAGAAATGCTGACAGATTACTATTTTTTTTTCCTTTTCAAAATCCTGTAGTATTTCAGATTCATCCCTGTACATGTCATTTCTTCCTAGGTAGCCCTGGGTAGCTTTATGCTAAGAAGACTGGCTGTACAATGTCCCCTGGTCACGCTGGATATTGAGGTTACAAACTACCTCCCTGATATATAAAGATCCTGCAGTATAAAGGTTTCTGGAGAGGTTGCCCAGAAACAGCTGCACCATCAGGCTTTCAGGGGCTTAGGTTTTCTTAAGGGGTCACAAGAGACACTTTGGGCAACTTGGACCCTGAAGAGTAGTTTCTTTGGCTGCTCAGGAGTCCAGGAGCAGGGTCAGCGGGGCCCTCGGATGTGGATAAGAGGAAGGCTGCAGAGGAGACTATTTCCTAAGCAGGAAAGTGGGGACTCGCTTTAGTTGGATGTACCGGGGTCATTTCTGGTGTGAGCTTTTTCTGTTGAGCAAGCTGTGGAGTCAGTAAAGGAATTTTTCTGAGGGACTTTATAGGGTTGTAGGTTCTGTGAGAAACTACTGCCTTCCTTTAGAAAATAGCTTTTCCACTATCCCTACAAAGACTCTCTTTCTAGGATCAATGTAAGAAGATTAGGACAAGCTGATTGCTCTTTTAAAAAAATCTCATAGGCTTCCATTAGAAAATAATTTATAAACATTCCTGTATGGAAGATGGTATGGACATGAGAGAAAGGGAGCAAAAAAGTCCCAAGTGGCAGATGAAGCCTTAAATTCACAAAAGGCTTAGACTTGCAAACATTAGTGTTATTAGCCTGGAGGTTTGGGCTATTCATTTGGAGAGGAATGCTGGTAGTGGTGAAAGTATTAAAGACTCTCATTGACTTCTAACACCAATGATCTTGTCCTTCAAACAGCAAGCATGACTTTCTTCAGAGAGGTGCCACAGCGTGCAAATTTAGGTCAGAGGGGAGGAAGAGGAGTTCTGGCTGCAAGTTTGGGTTTTGTTCAAACTAAATGAGCTGGCTGTGATATTTGCCTTTGGTTCAGCACTTGACTGTGCCGTTACAGGATAATAAATACAGCTCTTGCATAGTTCAGGAGATCTAAAAGAGAGATCAAGTTTAAAGTATTGCACAGCTTAGTTAAAAGGCTCCTACTGGGCTACTTACTCTTGGGCTGGAATAACTACAGTGCGGAGCAGCAAAATAATCTTTTTAATTTATTTTTGGGTCTGAGCCTTTTGCTTCAAGTTTCCTGCTTGTGTTTTTGTTGATATTCTCTAGCAAAACTAATCTAGAACAGTATAACAAAAGCAATATAGGAACTACAGCACATTAAGAATGCTCCTCCTTAAACGGTGTAACCTTGGTCCCCAGGGGCAGAAAGGTGTAGGAAAAAGGAAAAGCTTGCATCTGGTTTGATACTACAATAAGAGAAAAGGCTATTTGCCACTAGAGGGTGTATCAGCTGCAGAATAGTTACTGAAAACACCAGGATTTTGTTTGGAAGCTGATCTTTTTTGTTGTTCTGAAATTAATCTAAGCAGCCTCAACTAAACTCGGTCTGGTTTTATAGACAATTAAGTTCTCAGCATCATTTAGCTCACCTGAACCAGCCCATGGTGGGTGGCTTTGCCAACAACAGATAATTTATTTTGGCTGTTCCAATTTCACTTGCTTGTTGTCTAAGGCAGTGTTTGCAGAGCCCCGGGCAAAGCAAGATTATTTAAATGTATAAGATACAAGTATTTGCAGTATGCATTTGTGGCATCAGAGCCACAGTGTCTCAGCTCCCTTTGCTCCTTTGCTGGTGGGAACAGATTAGGAGAAACATCCAACAACTGAGGGTGAGGATGGAAGGTGGAGATTGCTGAACTCAACCCAGAACGAAGAATCTTGGGAATTTCAGCTGGATTAGGGTGCTGTGTATGCTCCTGCTTGTCATACACTGGAAAGGTCCTGGAGCAAAGCATCCTTTCCTGTCTGCACCTCGAAGTGTGCTGGCCCACCAGACAGCTCTTCTTCATACTTTGCTCTCTTTCTCTTGCAAAGTGTAACCATAAACACAGGCAAACAAGGTATGAAAATTCTTCTGCTTAGGATGTGAGGATGCTCTGTCTTTCCAGTGAGAGACATTAAGGGCTTCCTTTTCAAATAAATTCACCATAAGCATTGTTGGCAATTTAGCTTCCAGCCACTCCGAAGGACCTGGAGCAGTTGTGCTGTTGACTGGTGCAAGTGTTTCAGGAGCCCCCTGAGCACAAGGCCTTTCGCTTCAGGTGGGTTTGGATCAGTACATTTAGTGCACATTAAAGTCTCAGGAATTGTATTTCTTGGAGGGTGGCATATTTCTATTTATACGAGGAGAAATTATTAGAGCATAGAGGACTGAAAGAAAATGGGAATGTTTACATTCAGGAAGAAGGCTTATAAAGCCATTTCTAGTTATATTTAAGATGTGAGATCTTCCAGCCCAATAGGCCTAATCTAGTTCCCTGTTATTTTAAGCAGCCATTTTAAATAATCCTGTTCATAAAAAAATCAAAGCTCAATATAGTTCTCTATATTGTGCTTCATCCAAAACACCTGAAGACAGACTGCAAATTTAATAGGCAGAAGGGTGAAATAATTCTCATTTGATCCCACTAGTCTTCCTGTGCTCCCAGCTCACAAAACAGATTCATTAAGGGCACTGTTTGGCTCCTCAAGGAGTAATAGGTGTATTTATGTCATAAATACAATTCTTTTCCCCTCCAATCCATTGTGTGAAGGATTGTGCTCTTCCCTGGGAACTACAGATGCTATAAAAGTCTAGAAGAAGCTAGGACAGAATTTTCCTGATATTCTGACAGCTTCACTCCCTCTGAACTGTGAGATGTGGAGCATATTTAGGTGGGAGGACAGTAAGGCTGCAAGTAAGCCTTTCTGGCTTATGCTGCAAGTGCTAAGGAGCAGAGGGAGTTGTCTCTGGAACTGCCTATGCCTTAGTTCATGGTGGGTGTATCTTGTGTCTTTTGTTCAGCTCAGATGTGATAGCACGAGTTCTGTAAATGCCTGTCTCTCATCCTGTGTCCCAGCGCTGACTCCTTGCCATCCTGGGCCAGAGTCCAGCAGCTGAACCTCACTAAGTTGGCTGAGTCCTGTCCCTTGCACAAGCGGATGGGCGTTGCAATGACTGAAGTGCAGTGACCTGACTCAGTGGACACTCATCATTCTGGTTGGCTGTCAAAAAAATGATCGTTCAAAACTGAGATTTTTAACAGATAAGGAACACCAAAAAAAAGTGCAGGAAGTGTGCTGACATCCTAGAGAGGGAAGAAAGGATCTTACAGGGCTGCTTTATGGGCAAATCTTCCATTAGTGTTGTTTTTCTGGATTGGTGTTTTCACATCTGGAAGACTTTTACCTGCTTTAGTTACTTAGCCATAAGTAGCATTTAAGGGTCTGTTCCCAGAGGTGCTTAGCTTCTGCCAGGGAGTGGGGTGCATAAGTTGAATTTGTGCTGCAGTTCTGTTTGAGTGTTAAACGAGATAGAGAGGTGCAGCTGCACTGTTCTCAGGCACAGGTAGGACCCCCAGCTCCTCTTCTGAAAACATATTCTGTTAGAGCCAAAATTCAGCAGTAGATGGCACCAGCAGGATTGTAAAACGGGCTTTAAACACTTTCGTAGTGCCTCCAAATTCCCCAAATGTTTCACAAGACAGCAGGCACCTAAATAAAAAGACTAGCACCAGTTACTGGCAGAGGTAAATCACGCAGAGTGGAACAGGGTGTCCTTTCCAGCAAAGCGTAACACCGTTAACACACCCAGGGCAGCAGAGGATGTGATGAGCATGACATTACACCAAGTCTGCAAAAAGTATTTGTGTCGATGGCTCTGCTCCACAGACACTTTTGCAACAAGGCAAAGGTGGGCACCTTTGTACCGCAGCCCAGGCGGGGAAGGTCTGGTCATTGATACAGGTGCAGGTTTGCATACACACACTTCCCAGGGTACATGCGCATAGAACAAGAAGTTTCTAAGCCACACAGGGAATGTTGGTCATTAATTACCGGAAATTCACTCCAAACCGGACTCCCCACAACAGCTACCATCTGCACGCTTAGACAAAGCTTTATGGGGAGAATTTCTGTTGCTGTCTTTTCTAGCAAATGCATCTGCATGAAATTTCTGTCTCAAATGTTGACCAGGGCTGTTATTTCATAGTTCATGCCTGTGGCCTTAGTGAATATTTGATATAGGTACAGCCCATGGAACCCTAGTTCTTAAGTGTTATGTACTACAGAACTATGGTTAAATTTTTTTCAATAATATGCTATAGAACAAACTAGTACATAGATAAGCCAAGCCAGGACAATTCACGCTGTTTTTGAGGGTGTGCTTTTTTCTTTTCTTTTGTTTTTGACACACACTGGAAAAGAGTGATCACTTGGATCTGTGTCCTGCAGTGTTTGAAGTGAAGGAGAGGAGGACCAATTAACCAGCTTTTGTTCCTGTTCTTCCCTAATGAAATATGATTGTTAGGGCATTCATAAATGGTGATAAGAGTGAGGATGCTACATTTAAAAAATCAGCCTTCACTTTTGGATCAACATAGCTACACCTTTTGAAAGGGCTGCTGAGTACAGGTTTCAAAGACCACCAGCTGCTCCTAGGACTACAGCAAAATGCATATATGATTTGGTCTTCAGAGTTATTAGTGGCTTTCATTTCAAGAGGATAACACAATGCAGATTTTAGAAGGGGGTGCAGATGGTATTAAAGGATGCTTTTTAGCTGTAGCAGCGATGCCACCAAATAGCTTCTATTTAAACATTTTTTCTCCAAAGTCTGTTTGTCACTCCTTACATGCCACTGTAACTTGCTGCTGAAACGAGGTTTTCTGTGCAGCTCTTTACCCTTATGCTTCAAACCTTGTTCTGCTTTGAAGTGTAATATCATTTGGCAGAGTGGTCTGACTGTCATGTCTGAACGTTGCTTTATAAATTCTAATGATATATTCAAAAGGGCGGACACTATATTTTGCTTTGAAATAATCATTAAATCACTGATCTGGTAAGCAGCTTTGCAGTGGAAGTGTTTCAGAGATAGTAGGAGGAATATTAGTATGCACAAGAAAAAGATGTGTTTCTCCAAAGACTGTACAGTAGGGGAAGACCTTGTTTTCTAGATCCCTTTAACAAAGGTGTTTTGAGAAGGAATTGCAAATGAACCACTTTTCCATGGAGGCAATTTGCATATCATTAGCCTTCTGGTTTTGCTAATTGTTTTCACCTAGAGGAGGTGGAAGAGTTCACTCTTTGTTTGGAAAATTATAATGCTTTCAGAACATAGCACATTTTATTAGTGATAGATGAGACCAATTTTTTTAACATTTTCTGTTAACTGCTACCAATTTTGATGGAGGTGATGATGCCCTTTCAAAAGAAAATTGAGACCTTTTCAGTAGCTCACTCAGATTTTAATTTCCTTATATTTCTATGTATGTGGCTTTTTCAAATAAAAGAAATATTTTCCTTTTGTATCTCTCTTCTCTCTCTCCCTCCAATTCCCAGGTTAAAATGTAGCACCACCTGCAATAATGTTTTCATAATCGCCTTTGTAAGTCTGTAACTTCACAAGAATTCAAAAAGACTGAAAATTCAAAAGGCGCTTGGTCCATGCTCAAGAGCCTGATGTACTATCTGCATTTTTGTCTTTGGTTGTGTAGGTTTGAGGGAACACAACAGAACTTTGTTTTTGCACCACAGAATAAGGCTGAGAGGAAGAAAGGATCCATAGCCTCAGGATACGATGGAGATGACCCTAGCTGGTGTAGCCTACCCTAATTCATCACTTCTATTCACACAGCTCTGGCTCTACCGTGTCTGAGCTGTGTTCCAAAGAATCTTTTCAAGTGTCTTTACAAATTTTGGTCCAGGGGCTAATTTGTGTGTAGTCAGTTTGGGTTTCTCTGTGCAGTCTAAATGTGCTTCATGTGCCTCAGTATGTTACGCATCTTGATCAGCACAAAATTGGGGTATGAGCCTATGCCTGAAACAGTGAGCTGGGAAAGGTAGGTAAGGGGATTCAAAGAGGCTAGTGATGAAGTTCAAAGGATGAGAAAGAAAACATTAAATTCCTGTTGATGGGTGGAGATTTCTAATTTACCTTTCTGCTCTTTTTAGTTTTGGAATGATCCCCATGCAATCTGACCTAATGAGAGTGTGGCTTTGAAATAGACACAGCACAATCTTCTTTGGTTTTTTCCTTCCTGATGTTTGTCAGCGATGCAAATAACAGTGGATTAATCTTTACCTGACATAGATTATAATGTTAATTAGTGAAACATTTAATGGGAGGAAATCAGAAGTCATGCCAGCAAGTATTTTCACAACTACTCATAGCTTTTTATTACTTGGAAATAGCAGTGTCTTGTCTGACACCTCTTCTACTTCCGTTTTCTTAAAGACCAAAAATAATATGAGATATTGCCTTTTTGGATCTATTATGTTTGCCAAAAGAATAAAATGGCACCTGCACTCTCTCTTTTTTATATAGCTTGAGTGTCAAATCTCTCTCCCATCCTCAACCATCACAGGGAAAAGGTTCTCTTTATTTTATTTATTTATTGCCTCAAGAGTTCAGTGTCTCAAAAGGAAATATTGTATTGCTTTCCAAAGATCCACTGTAAAGCCTATGATTTTTTAATAAAACTGACAGCAGTAAAATCCATGAGCTTTTGCCACCGACACCATTTGTACAAGTCTGAACTTTCAAACCTTTACTTCTCTTACTCTTCAACTGCTAAGTTATTTGTTTCCGTAGTCACATACATATGACTTCACCACAGTTCACAATTACATTTTCTGGAGATTAGCTCATTGATCTATAGAACTGGTCTGTGCATTAGCTGCTTGGATGAGCTCAGTTTTCATAGCCTATTGGTCTGTTGGTGACTCCAAAAATTTGCCACAGTCATATGATTAAATATAGAAAACATCTGTTTTAAGTAGTCTAACAAAAATGTGAACATCTGGAAAATATTGGTAAAGAAGCTAATTAAGTTTGTCAACTTACAAATTGTTCTAGCAGGAAGTATTTAGGAGTAGCAGATAATTGAGATTTCATTCCTCTGGCCCCTTGTCCTTGCCTTTTGTTTATTTTAGTATAACTGGGAAGACTATTTTACTTAGCTTCTTCCAAATCCACCCTCTGGACACAAACTGAGAGACAGTTATAAGGTGCTGTGTTGCAAGAGGCTACACTTACGGTAGGAAGAATGAATGCAGGAAATGGACTTTTATGCCTATGTCTCATATTTTAACCATTTTAAAACACCAATATATATTCAACTTCCAGACTGGTGACCTTCTTTTGATTATCTTCATAATATTGCAGGGGTAATATTAACCATATTTACCACTAATGTCCACCTTCCTGGTATCTCTGCTGCCTGGGACACTTTCTCTCATTTCAGCTAATGACTTTGCTGCTGTTGGTCAGGTTTTTGACTGTTTGCACATGGATAGGGCAGTGTGTTGTCTTTTCAGGAGAAAGTTTTCAGGAGACTCCACCTAACACTGAACTTGACAGAGGCATCTGTGATCATGTCAGGAATATCTGCATTGGCTTCTATAGAATATCTAGAACTTGAGCTTTATCTTCAAAGTATTGCCTTGCTCAAAAAATCTGGGTAAAAAGACTGGGTAAAGCACTTCTTTCACACAAAAACACCTCTATGTCAGAGAGAGGTTTTCATAAGCCATGATGGGTTGAGCCCTCAAGAATCATCACAAAACTCAGTATTTTTTGCTTCATGGGCTAGAGATGGCACTGACCTAGTTTCTCAATTAAGTCATAGAAAACAAGTAGATTTTAAAAAGTCAAACCCAAAACTTAATGCCCCTTGGATCACAGCTCTTTCTCTCTAGGGAGAGAAGAGGCACGTAAGAGTAATGTGCAGTTGTATTCCTCTATGGACTGCTGGAACATGCCCAGATACAACAGTGATCTTCACAGCATTAAAAACTATATGCATATTAATTTTAAAAAGTCTGCCTGTTATTTTCCCCCCATTTCCTATCGCATTTCTGCATTTTTGGAAGGTAGTGATTTGCTCTGCTTATGTCTGACCATATCTTGCCTGGCTTAGGCCCTTAGTGAAGTTGAAGCATTTGTCACCATGAGTAATACCCCTTAGATGCAAAGAAATTAAACATTAAGGGCTTTGCAGTGTTACTCACACAAAAGAGAAGATATTAACGAATAGGTTTCTTTGAAAACACCCTTCTGCAGCTAAACCTTTAATGACAAAGGGATTCTTTGGAGTTTCTTGCTGAATTATCCACAGTATATCTGTGAGCCTTTGGGCTCTTAAGAAAGCAGGCAAAATTTTACATTGAATAAAAGTACTTCCCGTGTGCCTCCTATCCTTCCCACAAAAAAATAAAGAAGAGACATGAATAAATTAAGGCACAAATGAATGTAAACGTCAAGTTAATAGTTCAAATACACCGTAGAAAAAAAGAAAGAAGTGTATGTACTGGTCTCCAGCAACAAACACCCTGGTGGGCAGATTTGACAGCAGCTAATTGAGCAGTAATTATTATTAATGTCTCTTGTCTTTGCTGCCCACAGCAATTCTATCTGAGCAGAGCTTCAGAAACAGCTCCTTGAATAGATTTGAAATGTTCTTTTCCCATATATTGAGAAATAGGAGCATGCTTTAAAAAAATTAATCATTCACTAATAACTGTTTCTGGTTAACTGGAGCTCATCTCCAAAATGAACAGTGCTAGCGCATGCTTTGTGACAACAGCCATTGACCGCCTCAGGCTTTGGTTTTCCCACCAGTGCTCTGGAGTGAAGTGAGTTGTCCTTCTTTATTAAAACTTTTGACCCAGTGAAAGGGATTAATAAGAAAAGTATAATGTAGTTTGAGGACTGTAAGACTGGCCATAAGGACCTGTGGGCCCTGGGAGAGGTGTGCTGTGCTGGTCAGCTGTGGAGTTGCCAGCACTCACGTTTCAGGGGAGCTTCTTGTGGCACACCAAAGTTCAGAACCTGTGCTCTGCCCTCAGGTGTCTTTTTTGCTCACAAGAACTTTAGGTCTACTGGAAGGGCATTAGGGGAAGCATTGGGCACAGAGCTTTTCACAAGAAAGGCTTGCTGCTTGCAGAGAACCACAAGGCCAGCCTGGCTCCACAGGCTTCTGGGCTGTTTGGTCTGTGTCTTGCAGGTTCTTGTTGAGGAGTCTATTGTACACTGAGTTTTGACTGACATTTTTCTAATGGTAAAGACATTTCTGTCATCTCCCCCCTGTGCTTTATGTGGTGCCTCTGCACAGTTTTTTTCTCCAGTGATGGTACTGCTGAAGAATCTCCTCTACTGGGTAGCCTGTTTGCACAAAATCCTTTCTGCCTTCCAAATTTTTGTCAAAATTTGTTTAATATTAACCAAGGGCTTCAAAGGTTTATAGGAGGCAGACACATACGCACGCATGTGGAATTTCATATATGCATAGTGTGACTGCATTAGCTTCACTTCTATATGAAAACAGTTTGAAAAGGGTAGCAAGCAATCTGAATAATTCCCAAATTCTGAGGACTAGAGTTAGGGTAGTGTGTGGTTTATGATGATGACAGAGCTAGCTGCTGAGAGGAGATTTTGACCTGCTCCTCCTCAAAGGCTAAAGGTATTTGAAGGAGATTTATTGTTAGTCTTTAGGTGTGCATAGGCATAATTTCCTTTTTTTCTATGCCAGCTGGGACTCTGCAATCCTCCGGTGCAGACTGACCCAGCCTTTCCTACTTCTAATCATTTACGGGCTAAGTGGCTAATGAAGAATGTATTTGAAATTATAGGTAAAAACAGCACAAGAATCTAAGGAGAAGGGCCAGATTTGTAGTCTGGTCTTAACTGGGCTTGCTTTTCTGTACAGACAGCACTTTAAGAATGCAATACAGCTTATTAAGTCCCATAATTGCACCTGTAAATCATGTCCAAGTGACCTTGTCTACATCTGCAAATAACTGTGGAATTGAAAAGAACAGACAGTGTTCTCAAATCCAGTCCCTGGATCATTTTCACTCTGAAAAAAAAGATAATTCTAAGCCTTGTTCCCCAAGTGTAAAAGCAAAACCCAAAGGCATCCTAGATGCTCACTTTCTTTATAGGCTGGGTCCTCATTAGGAATTCTCAGTAGCTTAGAAAGAAAAAAAACATAGCAAAATATCTACTCTTGTCTTTCAAATGCTATGTTTTTAAACAAACATGAATCATATACTTGGTAAACCCAGTTACAGGTTGGAGGTCAATTAAATAAAATTAGGTTACATTCCTGAAAGCTTTGCACACATATCTAGAAGGTGTACTTAATATGAGAGTCACGATTTCATACGGTTTCCACATATATCACCATGGCTTCTATGAGTCATATGTGATACAATATATGCATTTTTTCTTTTTAAGTTATTACTTGAAATTACTTTCTGTTTCTTTTGATTTACTTCCTTTGTTACATGTGGATGTTATTGACTTGATAGAAATAGGAGAAATTGTTTTGGCTTTCTCTTGCTCTGTGACTCTTAATTATCCAATACTTGTATTTTTCCATCTGGTGGTTTTTTTTTTTTCCTCTTAGTATTTTGGATGATGAAGAACATTTCTATAAAAATCTGTTCTTTCCCTGGAGCAAAATGGCTCGGATACACTCCTGGCTGCAGATCTGACAAGGAGAGGTTCTGAACCATCAGCAACTTTTATAAAGCTGATATTTCCCTCCGCAGTAGGGAAATTCTTTATACAAGGACTCAGGTGCCCAGTCAATGCTATAGCTTATTCCCAGGAATGACAGCATTTCTAAATGTTGAATATCACCTGGGAGGAGACAACTAAAGTGGTTGCTGATTTACTGTGCAAATATGGGCCAAGACACTCAGCCTGTAACGTAGATTGAAAATACCAGCAACAATGACCTGCCTTTTTGTTTGCCCTTGGTTCTTACCCACATCAGCTGGCACCAAGGGTGAAAATATAGTGACCATGTATGCCATGGTGGTAAGCAGCTGGGGATCCTGAGCAAGTTTAACACCTGTGTGGCCCCAGAAATCTCTGAAATAGCACATCTAAAGCCAGGTCAGGTGAGATTCTATGTGCTGCACTGGCATAATTTCCAGAAGAGAAGTTGTTCATGTATTCTGTGCTACTTGTGCCCACATAACTGAAACATAGCAAAAATAGTCTCCCTTTCCCAGCTTCCAAATTGTTGTACTCCTTGGACAACTGCTTGCAACCGTACTTACCTTGCTCCTTTCCAGCTGTGAGGAACTGGTACCTGAACCCTATAAGACTGATTTGGTGTTGCTGAAATCACTGCAAAACTTTTTGTCTGTCCAAGCTGGTTTCAGTTCAGGACCCAGTCCCCATTAGAAAAACCTTATTGATCCCCACTGGTGCTCTGGACTCTTCAAAAACAATCATGGGCTCCTGGAATGCCGATTTGAAGCCTCTGTATACAAAAATGCTTTTTGAAGAAGTGTTTCCCTTTCAAGAGATCACAGATTTTTGTAATAATACCTCTAAACAGGTATTTCCTCTGCCAAGCAGCTCCGTAGGAAGCTGGATGTTCTGAATGCTGAGCACTACTGATTCAGAGCAGGAGCAATAGGTGTAATGGGGCCCATTGAAGGCTCTTTCCAAAAGGTTATTTGGTTTCTCATAATATCCCAGCTTGGAAAGTTTCTAGTGCCCAGGTAATTCTCCTCACTACCACCCCTTCATCCTACAGCCATCCACCTCCAACTCTCTGCCAAGTAGTAGTATTTGGACTATAGGTTTAGTTTTTTCCTTGTTACATTTTAATACAGATGGCACAAGAACATGCTAGACAGTTGGTCTAGAGTTTAATGTGAAACTTTTTTCCTCCTGAGGATAGGGAGGCATCAAATAGCAGCAATGTGAATCTGTACTCCACCAGTGTGGAGAAGGAACTAACTAACTAGGACAAATGTTTCTCTCTGCTCAATCTCATCTGAAATCCCTACAAAATCAAAATGCAGACAGGAGCTAGAAATAAACATTTATGTGCCTTTCCAGTCCCGCTGGACTTCAATCTAGCATAAACCCTTACCACAGCTTTTTAAAAAACTATCGTGTATTATCAGTTGATCCTCCCATAGAGGTTGTATCTGCCCATTTGATTTGAATTTCAATGCTATTGTTTTTCATGTGTTGAACTACAAAGAGAAGAAAAGGTTTTTGTTATTCCTCTTCATCAACTGATCTAATGCAAGAGGAAAATTGCTGGTAATTATCTTTATAGCAATTATGCTGGCCCAAACACAGTAAGAGCAAGCACATTCCTTGTTATTTATTACAGAAAGATCTCAAACCACAAACTGTTTAGAATGCACAGCGTTTTAATTCATGAACTTTGATGAAACTTATTTTAATATAGCTTTGTTTGCCTTATTAAATGACAAGAAAAATTAATTACAACAGATCTGGTAGTGTTTTTATGTAGTCAAGATGCTGAGTGTATTTCAGTAGTTAATTTTCTTCCTTCGGATATGAACAACATGGTTGCTCTACAGGTATTTTCTCAACCAATTACAAATCTATAAAGCTTGAACTTTTATCAGATTTTATGCCTGAACATGAAAAAATTTAATTTTTTCTCTTAGTTGAATTTATCTTAATCTGCAGGGAGCTGGCTGTCTTTTTATAAATTTACTACTGATGTATGTTGTTGTATGTTAAACATAAAAAAGTTTTGAGATGAGAGATATCTCTTATTTCCTAAGGATGACACGATGGGACTTGTTTTTGTGCTTTGGATTGTCACAGTTTTTGAGTTACGTTACCTGTCCATGCTGTGGTACCAGCCTATAGTACTTGCCTTTCTGATAAGGTAGCTCCTGGCTTACTACTGCCTAGCTGGATGAGCATTACAAACTCACTCACCACTTGATATAATCAGAGTGATTGAAAAATATCAGCCTTTATGTAGGAAGCTATTGTTCAGCAAATCATTTTTCCCTGAAATATTTCCTCTTTGAGGTTTTTTCTTGCTGTCCTTCCTCCAATGGTCCCCCAAAAGAGATTTTCCTCAGAAAATGAAAAAGGTAACAAAACTTCAGTCAGTATTGCCATTTGGAAGTGCTGCTGTGTTGCCTGGCAAGACTGCCATTCATCTGCTTCACGTCCACACTCTCTTGTTCGATGGACAAAAGCTACTGGGCATCATGGGCTGCTTGCTCCAACCGGAGAGCCTGGAGTTTAAAGACTGTAGCACAGTAGCCTGCTGGAACAGAGGTACTTCCTTAGCTTTGGCAGAAAATGATGGCTTTGAATTTTTTCCCTCCTAATAATTTCCCATGCCGGTTTCTTTCTTTTTTTTTTTTCTCAAGTCACTTCCGTTATACATTTGTGCGTGTGCACATACATATATATGCATGTGCTTTCCTGCCTTTGTTGCCAATGCCACGAATGGACTCACATAGCAAACATGGAGAAGGCAAAGCACTGTGAGAGATCTCAGTCCCTGCTCCTGCCAGGGTAGCTATTTTACCCTGAAGAAAATTAGCCATAGTGAATGCAGTCTGGTTTTAAATATATAAATGCAAGGTGGGAAGGAAAGTTCATCCAGTCCTATAAGGCTGAACATGAATTCATTATTCACTAATATATGTTAATTTTTGAAAGCTACAGCTCTAGATGAGGCATAAGTGTCTGCGTTAATGTTTGGACATTGATACTTATAGAATAAACATTTATCTCCTGTTTGTAGCATTTATATGCTTCTCTGTTGGACAAAGCCACAGTTTCGGCAGTGGCTTCAGTTTCAGAACAGAATGGACTCTTCCCAGAGTGTCTTTTTGAACATGACATTTCCAAATGGAGTTAAGGGTGTAGTCCTGTCTTCCCCATGGATTTAAAATTTTGGTGAAACTATAAGAAATGCCTTATGAGTCCTGAATGGCTGTAATAACATTTGTGATACCCTAGGTGTATTTTTGGAAGAATTCTATTTCTAATTGGTGATGTTTGTCTTCATTTGGATGTGCAATTCTACCCCACTCCAGGGTAATACCCTCACAGACAGATTGATTTTTGGACAGTCTACTTGATGATAGGTTTTAAAAAAACATTCAATATTAATTCTCTAATTACTGATTTACTCTGAAACAGTTTTTATTTTTGACTTGTAGATTTTAGACCAACAAATGAATGCCAGTAGCAGTCCTACCTGTTATTTTACAATCTTCCCATGCACATCTCCCCCTGATGCCTCTATCACTGCCTCTATCACTGAGTACTCCTGAGTAGGTACCGGTAACTTTTCCAGATCATTGGTAGTTTTTTTGATGTGTCCCAAGAGAGAACAGGATGAGACAATCATATTTAACCCTGTGTCTGAAACAAAGGCTTTGAACAAAGTTAAAAGACTCATTTGACTTACTTCATCACCAAGCCTATACAAATTAAATTTCTACATTACTCACAGTAGGACTTGCAATTATGTTGATTAATCATATGTTACTGAGAAAATGGAAACTCATTTATAACAGGCATTATTAATCTATTGTGTCATTTCTGATTTCTTAAAGTCCTATTCCAGGGACAGTTCCACTCCCAATAGGCTGGTTAATTATATTTGTCTTCCACCTTATTTGTAATTAATTTTTAAAATGCTGTTTACGTGAAACACAGTTAATTTAACACTGTTCTTTAAAGAAAAGAAATATGTAAACTCATTTAGAGGTATATTATTTCAATACTGATTTTGGAAATAGAGATGTTTTCCAAAGTAATATACATATGCAAATGTTAATTGTCCTTTGGTTTGTTATATTGCAGCAAGAAATATGTGCTCTTAATTTTGAAAAGTATATTGACCTTTGAACCACCTTCTAAATAAAAATGGAACTAATAATGAAAAGAATAATATGGAAAACTATTTATTTAGCTAGTAAAGAAGGAGGTTTGATCATCTATGAAATGGCATCATGGTACTCTGAACCTTGGGAAACAGGGAAGTCCTGTACAGTGACCCCTCAGAAGACACCTGCAGCATGACTAGGGCTGCAGATTTTGTGGGGCAAAGAGGTTGTGTTTTCTGGTAAGAAACCCAGAACTGTTGTCTGCATGATTGCTTCACAGGTAGCTTTCAATAGTGGTGTCCTGATTTAAAAAGAACATAACTGGCTCTGCATCAGACAGTCTAAAAACTTCCAGTACTGCGCCATCAGAGAGAAAACTGTCTAGTGGCTTAATACTGACATATGTAAAGAGGATCTCACTTTCAGCTAGACCCAGTTCTCATGCCTTCTCTCTTTGCAACTTGCTTATGATTCCTAGCCATTCTTTTTTCACTGTCCCTCTTCCTCTTCTGCCTCCATTCAAAGCCCTTTCCTACGCAAGTGAAGAGTCCATGCCCTGTTCCAAGACATGGATCAACATCAACTCGCAGGTCTGAATCCTACTCTTTCAAGAAATCACCTGGCATTTTGGTGGGAGCAAAGAGGAAGCCCTTGGAGAAGGAATTGCTGGCTGGTATTTTCTAGCTGTCTTTCAGTTCATACTGGAATGCCAGAGTTAATAATGGGATCATTGTGTTTACCAGAAGTTGAATCTGGGCACCGCATCAGCAGGCAAAATATCCATAGAACGCAGTAACTTGATGAGCTGTTTTGTTTCAGGTTCATCTGTCTGAGGCACTCATAGACAGTGACTCTATCTAACTTTTAATTAGTATATACCTACATGATTTTAATAAACTATTTACAAATGGATTGGTCTGTCATATGGCATTATCGGTTCTTTAAACTTAAGTTGTTGAGGAGGTCAAATGTGAATAGCTCATTCTAAGATTGAAATAAAATATGCCAAGAGTAATGCTTTATGAGGAAATTATTAACATTTTCCTATTCAGCCTTGCTGGGAGATTGCTGTTACATCCCTTTATTAATGTGCAAATTCTCTTTTGCAACCAAGTGATGCAGCCTTTTGTTATTTAGATAATAGAGACTTGTTGTTGTTGTTTAATGAAAAGAATGATAATTTATTGACACTTGGATCACACAGTGCCATGAGTGTAATGAAACTGAACAACCTAATTTCTTTCCTCTCCATGCACTCCATGCTAATTAAAAACAACAATCAATATGGGTGTAGCATTGTCAACAATGGCATTAAAAGACTGAGCTGTGGCCCAAAGGCTGATGACAGTTTTCAAGGATGAGGCAGATGGGTGGGAGGTTGAAAAAAAATCTAAGAATGATGCAGTAGGCAGAAGCTGGAACTTTTGCTAGTGAGATTTTTGGATTTTCAGATGAGTGTTTTATAGCCTTTCTTCTGTGCCTTTCCCATTTTGCCCAGATATTCCCTTTGACAAAATTTGTTTCTGTACATGGTGATGATTATTATGCCTCTGATTTAAAAAGAAAATTCTTAAATCAAGACACTGAGACTTGCTACTGGGACATGTGAATTGGAGCTTTCCTGAATGTGTTTAATCAGTGCAAACTCTCACATAGTAGTTGTTCCCTCTGAAGTTAGTGGCATAATTCCCATTGCTGCTGGTGGGATGAGGATCTTGCTGCACAAGTCCCACTGTAAACTCGTACAAGGCTCCTTGCAGAGTTCAGGGTGGCTGGACGAGCAACATTGCCCAGTGACCATCCCAGAAGCCTGCTTAGGAATTTCACTAGTCACCTCAGTTTCCTTCTGCTTTCTGTTAAAATGAAAAATACTCAGTTTATCTTCATCTCCACAGATCACAGTAAAAATGGTGGACACAATAAAGGTCTTTACAAATAGCAGGGACAGGTTTTGTGGGAACAAATCCTTTGGCGTCTTGCCTTATTTTTTGCCATTAGGCATCTTTTCTGTGAGGTTTTTTTGGAGTGCTATTTACCAATTTTTATATATATATATGCCTTACATCCCTCAGAGGCATGCAAGTTACTTACTGAAATACAGAAGCTGCAGTGCTAACACAGAAAAGCAACTATTTCAGGTATTGCCAAAACCTTCCACGCAAATGATTTCTTTCCCATGGAACTCTCATCCATGTAGTTGCCCTTTAGGAGCTGAGTGGACTTTGCAGTTTATTGGCTGAAATTTGGCTTGCGAGCATATTGAGGCTTTTTCAAACAGGGATGAAACAAATTCTGACAAGAGGTGTCTCCTCAAGAGTGTGTTTCCACAGCTATCAGCCTCTGGAGAGACAAAATCAGGGTGATTTCAGCTCCAGTAACTCACCTCTTTCTAATTTAGTTACGAATGGGCAGCATTGGGGTGTCCCCTTTGGTGTTGCTGAGTTCAGTGGAGACCATAATATGCCAGTTCTCATTTTGTGTCTCTGGCGGTCCTGTGGGTATAGCTGTGTGCACAAATCTGAGGCATGGAAGTAAGGAAAACGGGATAGAAAACATAGATATCTGCATGGCTCTTTGGGAAGACATCCCTGTGGCTTTTATGAAGTTACATCAGGGAAAAGAGATCCTGCCTGACCAGTTTCTGAGAGTAGATGAAATAACCATATAACCTCCTTAGACTCAAGGCTCAAAATAACACCGTGCTGAGTGAAGTCTTCAGGGAAGCCCATGGAGACAGAAAACAGAAGAAGGGGAAAACAGAGAGCAGATGGTTTTCTCAGGGAAATGATCAAAAGGCTGATGGCAGCCTTTTACCAAATTGAGGGGTTGTGCAGCTGGACCAAAACATCTGGTCAGTTTACAGTGGATGAAAAATTAGTCACTTTTTAGCAAAGGCAGTGAATTCATAAATGTATTCTTCAGGGATTGTGTAGTTCATTAGCTTGTTTGCAGAACTGAGTTGCACAATCTACAATTTTGAATAAAAGGCTGTTGGAACAATTTTGTTTCTGTTTATAAATCACAAGATAGAGCCTTAGGTGGAGTAAACGTACATGTCTACTGAGGTCAATACAATTAGACTAAATCAGGGATGTAGTTGGGAATCCAGCTCACTTTTATTTAGCCTTTTTCTCCCCTTCACACTGAAATGACTAAGACAAACTTCTTCAGGTTGAGTCTTCTCCACACATAGATGTCCGTTCCTCTTCCAGGTAGAAATTTGTACACACTCTTACATGATGGAAGAGAAGTGGGTGCTGAATATGACCCTCAGCCAATGGGATCCTCAGTGCATTAGTAGTAAGTATAATCACAGGACTGACCTCAGACAGAAAAAGTGGCATTAACAGTCACATGACTTGCAATCAGAAGAGTAATTCCTCCTGTTTCATTTGTAGATTGCCCTCGCTAATGGAATAAATGCTCTTCCACTTATGGACAGAACAAGGGAAATAGGTAAATTGCTTTTAAAGCAGCTGACCTCTGACACATGCATTTCACTTGCAGCAAAATGCTTGCTTGGAAAATAAACTTTATGGTTCAGTGGCATCCAAATAAATTGTTATTTCCACTTGTTGTGTATTGATTAAAAGAGAGGTTACATTTGAAGGGATTTTAATTGACTAGACAGAGTTGTAATGGATTTGCTCAGAGAAACTCTTTTCAGAAATTTTCCTTAAATGAGACATGGAAATGAGAAACCTAGAACTACGTGATCAGAATGATATTTCTCAAAAATTCATTGACACTCCAAAGGAAATCACTACCAAAAGGTGGGACTTCTACAAAATTCATTTCTTATGCGAGTTCTCATAAATATTGAAGTATTTTGATAGCAGAGTCCAACCTTCACAAATGCAATTTGCTTCCTTAATATCAGTTAATTTATACATGAAAATGCTAGTGATAGAAAACAGCTTTTAAAATGAAATTTATTTTTCTTATGGCTACTGCATGAATTATAAATTCTTTGTGTGCACTGTGAAAAGGAAATGAGGCTGAGCAGTATAATTTTGAAGTCTTATATCCAGTCCTACTGCTCATTACAGTAATCTTGTAGTTGTATTTAAAATGTATTTTTCCACATCTGAGAATATTTCAAAGATTGTTTTTGTTGCCAATGAACTACACAGAGAGTTAAATTCATTGCTCATGGTTAAGAGAATATATAAAGGGCTGACTCTGAGAACCAAGTAAATATTTATATGATGTTGCAAAGTGGTAGTATATCTTTTTAAATAGAGATTAAAAATTGCTCTGTAGAATGGATCTACCAGAGATTTTTTTGTTGTAGTTGTTACATTTTCCAGCTCTGGAGGATTCCAATGGTCATAAAATACCTCAACAGTTTCACACCACTTAACACAAGGACGATTTCTTCTTGACCTTTTGGATGCTGACTTAGGCTTTACAATTGGCTTTATCCTCTGTATAGCACTCAGTGGCCCTCTTCCAAGCTGTGTAATAGCACTGAGGTTTGCCTGCCACTCCATCTTCCCAAATACAGCTGACTCCTTTTCTGGGATGTCACTGTCAGGCTTACTTGAGTGAGCTCCGCAGTCTTTAGAAGGGATAAAGAAAAAGACAGGGGACAATCTTGGAAAGGGAAGACGTAGTGTACCTAACTTTAATGCAAAAATCCTGTGAACTGTAAATTATTCATACAGCAGATAACTACTGTTAATGATTAGTGCCTTGTTACAAGAGGGCTTGAGTTCACTCTTCTCTACCTTGATTGTGTTTCCATTAGATGTTGAAGCAAACTGGCAGATCAGTCTTTTTTCTCTTCAGATAAACTTACCTCATCCTGAAGATTTCAAACACACACAAATTCCATCTGTTTGGTGAGTGCTTCAGGGGGGGCTTATCTCACTTTAACAAATCATCCCCTTCCTGCCATCAGTTCTGTACGAAGTGATCATTAAGCTCTGTTAAAAATGAAGCTGCTCTAGGATCCTTTTGTAAGCCTTTGTGGATGTAACCATGAACGGTTAGACAAGGTGCACAATTCAGAAGTAGGTTGTTGCTTGTTTGTGTGGTTTGACTGCTTTAAAGATCACAGTTTCAGAGCTTCAGTTTAAGGTTTCAGAGGGGCAATCATTATGTGAAAGTATAGGGATGTCATCTGAAGGCAAAATAGTGTTATTTTTGCACAAACAAAATAAGAATAAAAACCTCCCAAAACTTTACATTAGAAATCACCTGGTCTAAATTCTGAAAATTCTTCTAAGGAGAAAGTACTATTTCCCTCATATGTGGCTTAAAATAACCCCAGTCTGCAAGGTTAATATTGTTTAATATTGTTTTATTATGTTTAATGCTTAATGGTACACAAAACCTTTAAAACATTTTAAAATCCTTTACAAAAAAATGCAGATCATCCTGTTACAGATGGAATGGTAGAAGATTATTTCAGACAGAACACAGCTCAATGTGATCCTGATCTCTTGTCCTTTTTTTAATACTGGTATCATTCCTTTGACCTCTGTGGAGTTACTCCAGAGTTAATCCAAAGCAAATGAAATTACAACTGGGCCCACTGTTTTTATACTGATTTTAAATGAATGGGCAGTTGTTCTCAATGTAGCAAGGTCTGTTCCGAATATTTAACCTCTTCTTCACACTTTTGATCCCAGTGACTTTATTTGTATTAAATTGGAGCTTACTGGGTTGTTTGAAAACATTGTCAAATGCATCCCCATCAACTTGGTTTAAGAATACTGAGCCAAATCTCAGTCTCTTGACACAAGACAAGGTTTGGCTCCTTGTGCTTTTGTTACATCATCCATTCCTATTCTTTGATTAAAATAATACAACTTGATTATTTTCAGTGACATACAAATGTTATACCAAACAGGAATGCCCAGTAGGGAATACCTATGTATTTTCATATATTAAGTTTAAACATTTCCCTTACCTGTCTTATCTTTAACAAAATTCTCAGTATTTAAAGCTCCACAAGGAGAAAAAGAGGGTCTGATAGATTAAACAGTTGGCAAAAGACAGCACTGTTTGAAAATATCAAAGCAATTTTGTCTCAATAAGTCAGTAACTAGCAGTGCAGCAGAAATCCTGGTGCCCACAGGTCTGAACGCTGTCTGTACTGATGGTGGCTAAATCTCTCAGGCAGTTCTTAACAGTCCTTGACTTTTACCCTCTGATGTTTTTGGTAGCTGGTTTCCTAGCTGGTTGCATTACAAGAATCCTATCACATAAATACTCTAGCTTTCACTTGCCAGAAATGCTGCATAATCCTAAATGAACTTGAGACCTGTGAGAACTCAGGGACATGTTGTCATGGCTGGCTTTTGGGGTTTGCTTGACCAGAACTGTTATCTTTCTGTGTTTATTGACCAAAGGTCAGTCAATACGTCACTCTTTGCATTTTTTGTTTAAATACTGTGGCATCTCAACATGCACAGTGTCTAAAGACGAATAAAGGTGTTTTTTAAATGGTGTTTCCATTGAAGGCAGTGGCACATATGTGAATATTCATGAATAGACAAGTTTGTTTACTATGAAACTTTCTCTGCTTCTAGCTACCTGTACCTTTGTGTATCATAGACACGGCTGACACAGGGGAGGTGGAGAGATGTAACTAGATGATTTGAGGTTAGACACAGAGAAACAGCTGGTAATCCTAACATCCCACACTGCAATATTTAAGAAGAACCAAGAAGAACTACATATTTAAAGAGCTCTTGTGCTCGAAAACTTACCTGTTTGATCTAATAAAAGACGTTTCTCCCTGCAAATCATACCTCTCTTTTATCCTTACATTTTCATGCCTTCGCCAGCACAACTACAATTTACATATGAACAGCACCATAAAAATATGAGTTTAATCACATCTTAATAAACAATTTTGTTCTTAGACAGTATTCCTCAGCCCTTTATTAAAACTTATGCCACCACCATAGGTTTTGATCACCTGTTGGGACCTATGTAACCTGCATGCAGTTAACAGAGCACTTAGATTCACACTCAGAATATCATTCTCTTTTCCTTTCCCAGATATTTATTCAGTACTTTTTGAATTTTTTAAAGTTCAGCAAAAAATTTTTTTAAAAAATGGGATTTTATGGACATGTCCAAGTAGAAAATTAATGTGATCTCAGATACTGCTGCATAACCATGTTAAGGCTTTCATTCACCACTGTGTGAAATGCTCTCTTTTATTTTTTTAATTTGTAAAGACCTTTATGAAGTAATTTATTCTCCACAGGAACAAACAAGAGTGGACCAGATCAGATTTGCTGGGCTAACCTAGTTCTACAAATGGCTAAATCTGAAATTTCAGATATTGTTGGTTAATTTTCACTGCTGAACAGATTATGCCTTATTAAAGACTGTGAATTCTATTGCAATTACTCACGGTCATTTGCATAATGCCCGTAACTCAGCATGTCAAAGTGCTTGACAAAGAGCTGGGAACAGCAGGTGAGAGCTGGGAAAGGAGAAGATCCAGGATCTTCCCACGTTTTCATAGTGACTCAGTGGCAGAGCCACACAGAGAATCCCAGGTGGTTTTGTGTGCTGCTTTTGGCTGGGATAGAGTTAATTTTATTAATAGTAGCTAGTCTGGGGCTGTGCTGTTGATTTGTGCTGAAAACAGTGCTGATAACACAGGGATGTTTTAGTTACTGCTGAGCAGGGCTTACACAGAGCCAAGGCCTTTTCTGCTTCTTACCCCACCCCACCAGCGTGTAGGCTGGGGGTGCACAAGGGGTTGGGAGGGCACACGGCTAGGACAGCTGGCCCCAGCTGACCAAAGGGATATTCCATACCATATGATGTCATGCTCAGCATATAAAGCTGGGGGAAGAAGAAGGAAGGGGGTTGTTGGGAGTTATGGCATTTGTGTTCCCAAGTAACTGTTCTGTGTGATGGAGCCCTGCTTTCCTGGAGATGGCTGAACACCTGCCTGCCTGTGGGAAGCAGTGAATTAATTCCTCGTTTTGCTTTGCTTGCATGCACGGCTGCTGCTTTACCGATTAAACTGTCTTTATTGCAATCCACAAGTTTTCTCACTTTTACTCTTCAGAATCTCTCCCCCATCCTGCTGTGGGGTGAGTGAGCGAGCAGCTGTGTGGTGCTTCATTACTGGCTGGGGTTAAACCACAGTAGTTTGGCTGTATTTTGCCTACCTATGGCTGTCAGTCCAAGGATATAGTCCATTAACCTACTTTTCCATAAAGGGCTATGAAAAATTTAAATGAGATTCGTCTTGTAGAAGTACAAGTAAAACATAATTTTCTATATAGACTTTTCATTGTTTTCCTTCCTTTGCTACCATGCAGTTCCTCCAGCCTTGCTGTCAGCAATAACTTGTAAGAGCTGGAGATTTATGTTGAACTGGAACAGAAACCAAAAGCTTTGTCCCTGTATTTAGCATTCCCAAATGTATCAAATTTCAGGCAGTTCACTTTTCCTGTCGTTTCTCCCTCTAGCCGCTGAATTGTGCCTCCCTTGGGAATAGTTTGCCCAGGAAGACGCTTGCCGTGCAACCGCTGCTGCCGCTGCCTGGGCTTTGCTGCCACCTAGCCAACTTCCACCTCAGCTCCGAGCTCGTCTTCCCCGGGAGCCCTACCGCTTCCCTGGGGGCCGAGGTAGCACCTGTGAGAGTGAGAAAAGATGAGCGGTCCTTTCTCGTTGCCCCAGAAGAGGGATGGCAGTGGTTATCCAGCTGCGCAGGCTTCAGTTCAGAGGCAGGACAAGAGTGCACGGCACTTAGCAGTTTTTCAATTTCTGCTCAAGGAAATGTGTATTGTAAACTCCAGTACCTTTGAACTGATAAAGTTCAGTTTGTTTTGCCTAAATATTAACAAATAGTTTATCAGCACTTAAAGCAGTCACTCAATCTGTTGGTTAAGAAAACTTTTAAAAAGTGCTACAAGCACTTTTAAATTACAAATTCCAAACGACAGCAAAGCACTGTTTTTGAGGAGATTGCAGGTGCAAAGCTCCTTTATATAGCTGTTGCTCCCTTCTTACAGAGCAGATCTTAAAGTAACAGGTTCCCAAAGTATTCCATCAGAAAGAGTGCAATAAGATGTAATGTGATCAGGAAAAAACACACTCAATAAAACCAAACCAGAAAACAACCAAGGAAAGAATAGGTATGTAAATATATAATAGATAGCAATCATACAACTACATATGATTTTAAAATCAAGTATTCATTTTAGAAGTTTTTTTAAAGTATTCTCAGTTCTCCAGGAACTTGCTTGAGTCTATTCATTTACCATTTTACATCTTTACCAAAGCAGCCAGAGGGAAAATAATAAGATGTTCTGTGTGGAAAGGTACCCTAGTGTAGTTGTAGTAATTTATGCAGAACACCCAGGATTAAAGAATCAAATCCACCAGCAACTCTTCTTTTATATTCTTCCCCCTCCCCTCCCTATAAATTCAGAGTGGTGGGATTTGCACTGAGCCCTGGGATTGGACCCCATAAGATTACTCGTAGCTCTTGGTATAGCCAAGGCTGAGCAGAACCCAGCAGGGGAGAAAAAGCTTCCCTGCTGTTATCTGGCTGAGGCTGGACCCTGCCACCAAAAAGAGGAGGAGAGGAAGGGAAGACTTGCCCTGATCCTAAGAGCACCAAGGGTTTCCAGGGCCTCTGCTGATCCCCAGCCCTGCATTTAGAGATTCTCATTTAGGAAAGCCACCTGGGAGTTTAGTTTGGGTTTAGCAAGCAATACTATCATGCTCTGCATTTCTATTCATGCTATCTTTTTGTATTATCCCTCTAACACTGAGTTCTTCCTAGATTTTCTCAGCACACTCTCACTAAACATCTCAAACCACTACAGTGTGGCAAACCAAAACAAATAACAAAAATTAAGTCATGGTGATTCTCTGTATTTTCTCCCCCCCCATAGAACTGCTACTCACCTATCCTCATGAGTATAAAATTCCTCTAGAGCCGAGATGTATTTGGGGGAAGAAAGTACCTGGACTTCCACTAGGTGGTGAAGTTGTAAAGCTTAAATGGGATGAGAGAGTTCCCGGAGCAGGGAGAGACCCTGGGCCGTTGCAGAGGTGGGGCTGGAGGGAGGTATTGCTGCTTCGGGAGGCTGCAGGTTGCGCGTCTTCCTCCCGGCTCCAGCGAGGCTGCGCCAGGCGCATCGCAGCAGCGCCGTGAAGGATTTACGGGGCACCACTGAAATACAGCTTTTTCTCATCTTCCAAGTGGGGGAAAAGGTGAATCAGTAGATAAACGGGAAAACTAATTCTGTGTATTATTTCTTTAGAGACCTAGTTAACTAGGGGGAGAGTAATTTATCCCACCAGGGTTTGTCAACTCTTGTCCTGATGTTATAAATAATATGTTTTTCAGACAGTTTTACCATCTGATTTGATTTGGGGCTTTTGGAGCTTTCTTTGTCGAGAATAATTTGTACAGTGTCAGCACTTAAATACTAGGAGACATAGATAGAAACAATTATTCTGTAGATGAGGTTACAACAACAACAAAAAGTGCCCCACTTTTATCAGGGTCATTAAAAAAATTTTTGTGACATTAGGTTTCCACTGAGATTTTTGACTCATACAAATGAAAGCAAGATTTAGAAGGTTTAAGTCTGAATTTTCATTTGAGTTTGTGAACACAGGTCCTCAAAAAAGGAACTTGATGAAAGTTTCATGAAGCTCTCACACTTTGTTTCATATTTTGGATGAAAACACAAAACACTCATTTTACATAAGTTCTTCATTTTGTTAAAATATAGCTCATTCTCCTACACATTACCAAGAGATCTGATAGCACAAACCCTTTTTTCCACTCAATTTTCTGCCACTGAAAGGGCACTGCATTGTGCATTTCTGTATCTCCTCTGTGTACAGTATCTATTATTCTAGTTACTGTTTAAAGAACATACAAAGAAAATTATTTGTAATAAATATGCATCCATCAGGCTATGCTATATAAGCACAAAATATCACATCCTACAACTAAGTCTACTGCTGGTCACTTACAACAGTTTGGAAGCAGCTTTCAAATAACCTGAAGCCCCCTCTGACAACCTCTACTGTCCAGAACAGATCATTGACGAATATAGGTTAGAGCTGACTCCATCACCCATTTTTCTTTTTATTGCATGTAAAAGCTGCTCACGCAGATCTCTGCAGACAGTGATCCATGGGCTGAATGTGGTGCAGGATCTGATTTTCTTTTTGCGGTCCTGCGTGCTTCACTGCACAGATTTTCCTTCGGCTGACTTGCACTGTGGCTGCTGTGTGCCTGCATGCAGTGGGAAGCAGGATGTCATGCACCACCTTGTCAGCCTTAAACACAGCAAAAATTGAGTGAATATGATATTTGCAGCAATGAATGAGTTTGATGAAATATTCCACAATATATGCCTAGAAATGCTTGGTTATCTTGCATCCACTACAAGTATTTGCAAATATGAACATTTAAAAATTATTCAGGACAGTATTTCATTAATGAAGTGGCAGATTTAGTAGCTTCTCAGCTTTTTGACTGCATGTTGCAATTAGATGATGGCTGATCTTCTTGAAGGTGGTTTACCTCTTCTTCATGATTATCTGCAGCTATTAGCTATAGCAGCTCATTGCTGACTGAGAAAAATACTAAAAGTTGGATACTGAGGTGGTGTGCTAAGAAATGGTCCTTTTGTCTTGCTTACAAATAATATTTTGCTCTTACCATTTTTAGGTGCACAGATCATAGACTCTTACATTTCTGTCTTGAAATATATTGGAAAAACTGCACAGAAAATTTGGGTCACAGTCCTTCTGTAAGGACACCCTTTCTTCCCTAATGTCACAGCAACAAAATCAGGCAGAGCAGAAAAAATATCCTAAGAAGCAAAGATGTATCTCATTCTCATCTTCCAAATTCTCTGTTCTTTCTCTCTTGCTTTGGGTATAGATGTGAGTATGTGCAAGGGTGGAGGGTGGAGTAATTACAGATTTTGTTACAGCTTCTTACTTCTCTCACAGCAATTTTAGGTACAGAATGAAGATACCTAGAGAGACAGATCTGAGCTGAATAAGTGCTTCTAACATTAATGTTCCTGCATAATATCCCTGTTTCTAACACAGGGATTATGTTGAAGGCAAAGTAGGTCCACCTCTGCCAAAAGTGTTTTTTTCATGGGGTCTGTCCACATGGGGAATGTCACTACCCCCATTACTACGCATGGCCACCCTATTTAGCCTCTTATGCCTCGATGCAACTATATATAAATAAGAAGCCCTTGATCCTGCCAGCCCCCCCATCCATCTTCTGTGTGCAGCAAACAAGCTGCTCCGTTTAAATCCTCTTTGGCTTCTCAGTGCTCTGGAATGTACTAACTGCATGCTCTTTGTTGGAATTGTGTGCTTCCATGGCTTTCCTGTTCTTTTCCTCTCCCTCCTCCCCAGTCTTTGTAGACCCATTGTGTTCTATTCAGCTACTGGCTTTGAATTCAGTTTTTTTTCCTCTAATTTCAGGTCTCAGATCCGTCTCTCTGCACCCTGTCCTAGATGTCAGCCTTTGTCTCAGAGATCTCCTCGTCATTGCCTGCTGTTAATTTATAATTAAAATCTATTCTGGTCAAAAATTAATTCTAGGGTTGGGGGTTTTTTTGCATAAGTGACAAAAGCTATCAAACCTGTCAGCTTCTCCACAGGCTCTTTTGAACTTTCTCCTGTGCAAGGGAGTGAGACCAGACCTTGGTGTTGCCATTTCCTTCTAAAGACTTTTCCTTTCTCCCTACAAAATACTCCTCATTCCCAGTCCTACATTTCCCTGACAGTCAAAATAATCCCCTCCAACCAACCTATGAACACAGGATAACTGCATCCTTCACCCTTGAGCCTCTGTGTGTGGTACTTTCAGTCAGTCTGCTCTTCAGCCTCCGGGACTGATTTGAAGAGAAAAAGACCTTAGGGAGAAGAAACAGTTGAACTGGGGTGGCACTGGATTGCCCTGACATTGTGATATATTGCCGATTTAACTTTCCACTCATCTGTGGCTATTCTGTCTACATCAGTGTATTTTTTAATTGCTTTCTCAAATATATATGGGAATACCATAGCAACTTCTCCCCGATCCAGCAAATCTGTTTCTTCAGTAATTATTACCCTAATTAACTCTCAAATGTTAACAATGCTCATTCTGCTGATTAAATTTCAGTTGAATTCTGTTACTTGCCACAATTAGAGCTGGATTCCAGACCAGTGAAGGTAGTCTCTAAATTAAGATCTATTTAATTGGTCTTCCCCGAATGCTCTTGCACTTCTACAGAGAAATGTATATACTTGTATTTCTATTCATTTTTAAGCCTACATCAGTGTTCTGGCACATAATGCCTTACATCAAAAGCTATCCCAGTGGAGCCGGCAGGGCTCTGTAGGTTGAAGTGACTGTGAAAATGGCTCTGAAAACTTATCATTGATTTGCATACATCCCTCTCTTTTTGGCCCATTTTCATCAGGCAGCTTTTCTATGAGATTTTCTATCATCATTCATTTTTCTACCTTTCGTGTTTTCCCCTCCATGTTTGATTTCCTTCCTCTGTATTTATAATCTGCAGCTGATAGGATGTGGTATCTCTGTCTCCTATATTCTTTGCAGGAGGGACAGCCCTTATTTTTCTGTTTGATCTATGTGCAAACTGAGAAGACTGCACTAGGTATGATGGTTAATATAGGATGGGGGGATTAATTCACCTGAGCTTGTCTGTTCCTGACACCCAGAAGATTTGGACATGACCAAATATTTGGACAAGGAACCACTTGGGAATTTTAGTTACCATGGATCTAGATCTCATGGATGAGCAAAAAATTGAAAATTGTTCATATTGAATATTATTAATATTGAATATTAAAAGATATTTAAAATTGCAGTTAAGTCCATATAATTTCCAGCTACTCTTGAAACAGCTATTTTCCTCTTACACTTCCTATCCCATAAGCATACTTCCAGCCTTTCTTTTACACTGGTGAAGGGACATAAATTTAGAACATTAAGGACATAAATTGGTAGAACACTGATTGCTTTTTTGAGAAGGAGGATAATTTTCCATTGCTTTAACTCTGTGAAGTAGCTCACCAAGAGGTCAGCCAAGCCTCGACATGTGTGTGAGGGAGGCTGGTACCACACAGGCAAGGGCAGGGAGCAGTTGGGACACAAGACAGCCTCTTCCAAGTGGTTACTAATTCTTAGTTGGGTCCAGCTGTAACATCACACCAAACCCTTGGCCCACAGAAGCTGAGAGAGGAGTACTTTATTTAACCCCATCACCATCAGTGTATTGACAGAACTTTAAAAAATTGGGGAGCATATGAATGAAGGAGGTCATCAGACATGATTGTTGTTCTAAGGTACCACTGCAATGTAAAGAACTTTTATTACTTCCTTTAACGATATCTGTTTTTTGGAGAGAGAAAAAAATTGAGATAATTTAGGTCTTGTTTCCAGAAACAGTTCATAAATACAAAATTATTTGCTCATGGGGTTTTTTTTTTGGAAAGTGAAGGTACGTTTGTGCAACTGTCTTGAAAGGTCTGTGTAACTCTAAAAGAAACAGAAATACCATGTGATTAATGAGGAATGACAAATCCTGAACAACAGATAATTAATTCAGTGCAGGAGTCATCTGTTGAAATTTTACCTCTCTGCAAAAGGCCAATACAGGTCTTATCCTTTACTCAAATCTCATGTTGCGACTACTTACAATGATCACGTTTGCACACTTTCTTATCACCTAGGGAACTGGTTGTCAGCAATCCCACTAAATTATAATAGTAAATGTGTGCATAATTATTTAATTGAAAAATATAGAAAGACAAATTACTTTCTAAGAACAAATGTAATTTCCCAGATAAGCTCCAGATATTTCCTCTGGAAAAAAAAAAAACAAACCCAAACCAATTACCTGAAAGTGCTTCTCAAATCAAAAGCCTGAAACATGAAACCACCCAGCCTCTCCCTTCAGCTAGCCGATGGTTAAAGGAGTGACTGGAGGTACACACAGTCTCTCTGCCCAGTACCTAACTGAAGGAAATGGACGCCTGAATAGCTATCAAAAACTGCCTTCAGCCATTTCCAACTATTTATCATCCTTATTCCCCTTAACACCTTCTCTAGATAAACAGTAAAGCCATAATGAGTCTAGTAGAGCTGACAGTGAGTTCTGTCTTTCTAAAAACTGAGCCAGGGATAATGTGCAGCTACTTTAATAACCTTGCTTCTTCCAGCTAACTTTTTCCCTCAGGTGACAACCTGTGGACTTTAAATCACTGTTTTTACTGCTGCTTGCTCTCTCCTCCCTTTTAGTAATGCCAGGCAAGTGATTTAGGGCAATTACACCTTATTACATATATTTATCCTCGATTCTTACCTGTTATTTTGTGGCCTCTATCTACTGAGTCATTCTCAGAGATACAAAAAGCCACAGTGTCGAGGTGGCTTCTCTGGAGTTATGTCACAGCTTGAGAGCATAACTTATCTCTGGGACCATTAAGCTAAAACCTTAGATTACACAGAAGCTCAAATTCAACCACTGGCAATAAAGATTCCTTGAAGCCAGTGTATTCAGGACAACATAAAGCACAGGAGCCATATGAGCATCTACCAGGGCACTGAGTGCCAGGTGGGGATAACCTACAGCAGCAAAACAATACTAGTGGTGATAGAACCAGGCCCATGTTCTGAGCTGTGCTAAGGCCTGGCAGCTTAAGAACAGATTTGCAGGGCTGGAAAAAGAAAAGGGAATGGCTCTGTGCAGGTGTGCTGAGATTCATGGCAGCACCTGGATATGCAAGTCTTCGGCTGTTTTTCTGTCTGTATAACCTCTTTTAAGCCCTGGGCAGTTTGTTATGTAGTGTCTTTCATGAATACTTTCAAACTCAAGTGCGGTTGAAAGTGCATAGATTTAGGGATCTGCTAGATTCTGCAAATAAAGGTTGTGGCATTGGCCTGGCCATGTACTCCCCTCTTACTCCCTGATGCAATGGGATGATTCAATGCTCTTTCCTCTCAGATGGGGTCATGTCAGTGAAGGGTTTCCCACATGACCACAGATTTATTTATTTATTGTTAATCTATGGTAAATGTCTTCTGTTTACAGGGGCATAGATCAAAAGTGGTGTTAATGGAGCAATAATAGTGCAAAACTGGGTTAGAGGAAAGAATAATAAGGCTTATGTCATCCTCCTAACAAGGACTCAGTGCTGGAATTGTAAATTGGCAGGTGACAAGGGAAGCTGAGATCCCATTTGCAAATCTGAACTGCTGACATTCTCCCCAGTTTCTGCTTCACGACTGCAAGTGTTTGCTCAGGAAAAGTTGCTCTTTAAAAAAATTAATAATAATATTTTTCTTAAAAAATAAGATATCAGACATTTAAAATGTGCTTTTCATTTGACTTAGATGTTACAGTGGAAACATTCCTATGTGTGATTATTGTAAAATTAAAAGAAAAATGTCAAGGCTAAGTCATTGCTGTCATTTATTTGGCCCTGGGCTGCTTTTGAATTGAGAGGTGCCAGCAATGAGATGTTGTAATATTCCTGTTGCAAGTTTGAGAAGGTCTGTCACAGAGGTTGGGATATATCAACCTTGTGTATTGCCCTAAACCCCTTGAAAACTGTTAAACATTCACCTAATGCTTACCTTAGATTAGAAATGAATGTACATAATTGACACATGATTATTTCTCCACTTGACAGGTTTTTTTTAATTGCAGTCCTTTTGGAAGGATTAATTTATTAAAAAGCACTATTTGATAAACCTACTGAACTGAATGGTGTCACCCTTCACCTGTAAACTTCAGCTGCTGGAGCCTTTTACATGGGTTCCTCCTTCTCTAACTCCTTCTCCCTCATCTTCGAATTTCTTCCTTCCGATTGGTTTGTTAGATGATGCTTACAAGAAGTTAAATGTTTAACTATAACTAGGAGAGATATGCAGCTGTGGTTTTTTCTCCTTTGGTCTGACATATTTTATGTTCTTTTTTTTCCTTCGTTTTTATGTTAATTTTGTGTCATGAACTGTGGTGAAGTACAGTTATGCAAATTTAAGTAAATTAGCCCTCATTTAGCCCTGCATAGATGCCACTACATTTTACTACTAGTTCCCAGGATAGCTAGTTAAAGTTAGTTTCAGCATGTTTACATTGCACTTTATCTGATTGGCTGTAAGCTTGAAAAATATTGTTGGGGTTTGGTTATATGGCTCTGAGACAAAAGCAAGGTCAAGTATCATTACAGTATTTGTGACTGTATGTTTAAGTTAAAACCCCAACCAAACACCATACACTTAGCAAAGTCAGAAATAAAGCTACACTTAAGCTGAAGTATTTTAAGGTAAAGAGTGACTGGTGAAGATACAAATAATCTTAACTGCCCTAGAATGCCACCATGGACCGGAGGCTCCAGCCAAATTAGCAGAAGGTGCTACTGAAAATGCATTGCATTATTTTAGCTGTGCTTCTGTGAGTCTGGCAGTGTTACAGAGCAGAGCTGGATTTGCTCAGCTGCCTAACACAGTCACTTGTTATCTTCACTACAGGGCTGGTATATTTTCTCATGGGGAGGCTTTGTTGCCCAGGATCCTGGTGAGTGTTGAGCTTCAGCTCTGTCCCGTGTCCATCCATAAGCCTCGTGCCAATGTTATGAACAGTAGCAATATCCAGACACTGCTCTACCATTGTGCAAATCAGGCTTTTTGACACATATTTGGAGTCTCGAGTGGCTTTCACCTCCTCTAAATTTGTAACATCCCATTACACCACAGTGGGAAGTTGGCAGGGAATCTGGTGATCCAGTTCAGCAAGTGCAGCCAGAGGTTTGCTCAGGCCATTAGAAGACAGGAATAAACCTTTTATCTTTTATCAAATCCTTTGTGAAATGGCACCTTCAGCAGTCTACAAATGCTTGTTTCTCTGAGATGAAGACGTGTGAATGTTGTTAACAGTGGCAATCATGCTGTTTAGTAAAATGGACAGGAGAAATGCTACATCAAGTAATAGTCTTGATCCATCTTGTCAGCTCCCTGTTTGGAGGGTGGACATTCTTGGGTGATTCAGAAATGGATATACATATCTGGTTCACACTGGAATGTATCAGTCATGCCACAAATTGTAATTCTGTTTACTTTCCCTCTGCTGGAATAAGTATAGTGGAGAGTATGGTCACAATGTGACGTGAGTCACCCAGTGCTGTATTCCATACAGTGCTTGAAGATTGTCACATTTCTGTGCAAAGACCAGTAATCTCACTGTGACTGAATCTTCCATTTTTTGTTGTCGTTTTTGGTGTGTCCCAAATTTGGAGGATATGACAGTGGTAAGATTAAGTCCAGGACACATTAGACAACTGCTGATCTGTCTGCTGATAGATATAAGGTGCATGTCTCCAGAAAGCTGCTATTTGCACATTTTGGTACCCTCTCTCTGACTAAACATCTGCAGCCAGTAGAGCAGCTGATGGAACAACGTGAATGTGTTACGCCACTTGTATATGGATGATATCTAGCAGCAAATACCCTTCATAGCCATGACAAAGAGTCTTTCACCTGAGAACCTGTAACCTCAGAGGGGTCAATGGCTGAAGGAAGAAAGCTCTCTGAAGTTAAATGTAGATCATATTAATGGGAGAAATAGGAAATTATTGGCTTCCTACACAACACTTCCACCATGATTGAAGGAATCTGTCCCTACATTTCTGAGTTGTGCTGTAGTGATATTCTTGAGGACCCTGCATTAAAACAGCTCTTATAAACTCTTCTCCCCTCTCTCCCTGAAAAGGCGGCTTTGCCCCTGTGTGACCTGCAGACCTCACCCCAATAGTGCACATATTTGTAGCCACTTAATTTACTAGCTGCAAAACACTGCACACTGAGGATGAACTGAGAGCTCCGGAGAAAGGATAATCCTCTTGGCCTGCTTGGCAAAAAAAAATCCACTTGTTTCATTCTAAATGCTGAGCCATAACATTTGCTTCCCTTTTGAAACATCAGTTGAGACTGAAACTTGAGATCTTGCATTTTTAACACGTTCAGTTCATCAGGACCTTATTTAACTCTGAGACCTCATTTCTCTCTGCGATGTTGATTCAACATGATAAGTGCACTCTACAGGAATGAGGGATCAGTCAACAAAGGGCATGAGCCAACAGAAGGCGTGAGCTCGGCCTCTCGGCACCAGGTGGGTGCCTGCAAAGCTCATGCTCATGAGGACTCCTGGTGCTAGACTTACCTGTTGGGTTTTTTTTCCAGGAGGGATGTAAATACAAGCTTTGCATCATAGCTTTCTTGTGATTGAACAACAAATGAGAAGCCACTTTATCCTCATGGATATTCAAAAGGAGAGACACTTCAAGTGTACATAGTCTTTTTGGAAGGTGTTCAGCTCCTAAAGCAGTGAGGTTTTAAAGTGTATGGAGCTGCGATTTGAAAGCTTGGGATTTTTTTCTGTTTGGAAGGTGATGTGTGGCTCTATTTTGCTGAGTTGTGGGTGTAAACTAGCATTTTAGAACTGCGGTAAGTGCAACAGATATGGGATGTTTAATGGCTAAATAGCAGAATAACTGGACCTCTGGAAAAAAAGAAAAAAAAAAAAAAAAGAGAGAGAGAGAGGAAATAAAGCCCGAAATGTAACAGTAGTTAAAGAGCTACATGCAAACATTCCAGGCATAAAGTTCTTACATCTCAGCCTCACAGATCTTGCTTGAATGGAGAGCTGATCAAAGACAGTATTTAAAAAGGCACTTAAAGTACCCTTAATTTTAGTAGAAGCACAAATCTGGATTCAAGGTACAAGTACATCCCAGTGTAAAAGCATGTGTGTGTTTGTGATTCCTCTGCTCCAGAACAAATACGGGTTTTAATTCCACCCCACAGAGGGAAGCGCTGTTGATGTTCAGTGCTGCAGCCAGAGTGGGTCAGCTTCCTGCTGCCATGTTAGAAGGACTGGTGTATTCCTTTCCAATTGCCCATGTTTTTCTGCTCACTCTGTCTTCACCACAGCTCTAACAACTGCTTTTGGCAGAAAGCTCTCAGGTGTGAGTACACTTCCCTGATTAAGTGAAACCATCTATGTACCACAAGACCCACAAAACAATTGAGGAGCCTGCACAAATAGGAAGAGGTTCCCTGTACCAGACAGTAGTAAAAGCAAAATTCTCATTACAGAAGCCCCAGGAAGGCTTCCATCCTGCTCAGGGCACAGCCCGTGTTACTGCAGGCAGGACAGAATTGCCAATCGGAAGAGGAGCATCTCACTTAGAGCAGTCACTGCTTCTGCCTGCTTGGCGTTATGTAGCCTCCTCCACACAACCCCAGTTTCCTTCCCTTCTCTCCTCTGCAAGCCAAGAGGCAGCTTGGATTTTTCACTCGAAGTTTTTAATTTATGGGATAAACAAAACTTCACCCAAGTAGATAAATCATGACTTGTGTCTGGAGAGACTATGCAATTAATTCCAGACTCTCTAAAGTGTATGCTCAGAGTTGGCTCTGACTGGAGAGAACAGGGTGTACTTTGCTTTATATCTCAAATTTAATCCGTCGAGACTAAAGCCTAGTTGTTCTTGGAACAGTTGGACCTCAGAGATGTGTTTCAGCAAAGGTGCTCACTCTGGATAAGCCAGATCAGGCTCCAGAAGGTTGAGCTGTCTTTCTCCAAAGAGAGAGGCTAGCTCGCTACTGAACCCACTGACATTTCCTCTGAGTCATTTTCTGTTGCTGGCAAATGGCTTTGCTAATTGGAATAATTCTTTCAGTGGTTTTCCCCACTCAAGCTCTTGCCTTGAAAAGTTCACTGAATACTCCACATTTTTCCCACATTATAAATCTGTAATAATTTGCATATTGACTCATGGGCCCTCTAAGAAATATGTATCTTTGGCTCACAATGGTTGCAATTTGCCAATTTGATAATGAATTTTTCTCTGGGCCACAATATTTGCACAGTTCCCTTGGTTTTACGTGTGTGTGCTAGACCACTGACTTCTATAAGCAAGAAAGTCCTGTTTTTCAGTTGTAATTGCTCTGAAGATGGCAATGCAATCTTAATGACTTGCAAAGAAGATAAAAATATTGAAACCATGGCAACCTCCAAAATTCCAAGCTGATGCCCAACTTTGCTCTTTTGAGAAATGCAACCTGTTCACTATGCACAAATGAACCTGAAGTAGATGTAGCTTCCAAGTGGAGGAATTGGCTCAAAATAAACTAGAAAATCCAGGTATTCTGCCCATCTTCTCAGCTGACAAAGGTAATTTAAAGGTAGCCTATTCTCCTCCAACCACATCTTTTCTAGATCCATCATCGCCAAAATTTCCTTTTCTTTCCATGAGTCTTCCAACGAGTTTTCACACCCTCTATTTTTTTATAATTGTACCTAAGTAGAAAGATTCTGTTCCAAATTTAGTGGCTCTTTTTTGTTAGATTTTGTATGGTATTCTGTGGGGATAAATTCAACCAGAAATACAAAAGAGTCTGGCTCCATATAATTATCGTGTTTCTAGGGAGAATATGCAGTTTTGCACGTTCTTAGTTTCATAGGTTCAGCAGCATAAGGTAGATGACAAACACTTGTTAAGTTCAAGTCTATCGACTCTGGTATGTTCAGAAGGCTAATTTCCAAGCACAAGATATACCACAATTCACAAGTATGAAGGTCAAGTGTGGGATAAGTATCTGTGGAAGTGTATCCACTGGGCGAAAGAGAGAGGAGCCTGTTTCAGAAATACCAGACTATAAATAAGTTTTAATTGTATACAAATGGTTGGTTGCTCTTGTTCCAGGGCTTCCTTTCTTTCTTTTCTGCATTGTGTGACCCAGGCGTAGTCTCTGAAAACAGCAAAACGCAGAGTGCATTAATGTCATTCCACAGTTAATGTTGGAGGAATAATTGCTACTGAATCAAATGCTAAAGTGAATCCTACATTAAATATTCACCTCCAAGGATGCCTGTTGATGGCTTCTGTCAAATAACCGGCAAGAGCCTGTCATTGGAAAGCCTACATACAAAGTCAGGCTGAGTTATAGTCCTCCTTCCCACTCTCTGCTGTTTATACTGGGCCTTGTAACCAGTGTGTTTATAATGATGAATGCATCTTTTTGTTAAATTTATTTATAAAATCAGTCCAGTATGTAATAAATCATGCACTAAATGTTATGTGCTGCAAAGCTGCCTCTTTAAAAAAGGGGTCCTTCACAAGAAGATGGTACAAGTCTTTCAGAAGTCACAACAAAAATAACAGACCAGAACTTAGCTCTTTCTATGCTTCTATCTGCTCCCACCTCTACTATTTACACATTTTGGGATGCAAAGAAGAGTGAGTCCAAGACAGCAAGCAATGAATGAATTTTGTGGACGTCCCAAGGCAGGTATGCTGAAGAAATAGCAGAAAGCCACGCTTCTGTCCCCAGATCTGGTCACTATTTGGAGAATGCCCATGGTGGGGCAGAACTGCTCCAGTGTATCAGCCTTGCACTGCTGAGGACTCTATTCTCAGTAGCCCTGCATGAAGCTATGCCATACCAAATAAATATAATTCATATGCAAAAAGAGAGAGATTTGGTGCTTCAGAAGAATAAATGCAACAATTTTCAGTTTGATCCAGCAATCTTCCACATGAATACTCACATCATATTTCTTTTGTTCAACCACTTCTGTATCTGCTCCAGGACCAGTCTGCTGTCGTTTGGTGATGTTTCCTGAAAATTTCCCTAAAACCAAGAGGTGTTGATAGGACAACTGACACAGATTAAGTCAGGCAGTGCTCTTCCACATGCTGTCCCTGGAAGGGACCACCTGGGCCATGGGACTCAGTGGTTTCAGCTAGCCAGGTAATGACATTTCTTCCAGACAGGTCCACACACCATTCACACCATATGCCCAGCACATGTCAAAATCACCTCTTAATATCTTTTAATAAACCTAAGTCCTTCAACATAGTGTGTCAGAGGAAGAGAAGGAAAGGCCAAAGGCCCTGCAGCTTCAAGGCAGGAGCAGCATTGCATTTTCACAAATATAAACTTGTATGTCTGTTTAAAAACATAAAACTGTGAGATAAACACATCTGCAGCAAATATTTAATTTTCTTTTCAGCCTCAGGAGCCCTTTCTTTCCCCACTGTCAAAAACTTGTTTGCTTCTGATTTTTTATAGGCTACCTGAGGATTTGAGTTTTCAAGAAAAAGGGGACATAAGCGGCTCTAAGGAATGAACTTTTAAAGCAAAAATACAGTAAGTAGCAGCCACAGAATATAGGACCAACAATTTTGCTCTAAAAAATCACATGACAAAAGGGTGCAATTAACCATTCAAGCAATAACTGTTTTCAGGTACAATTTCAGCATTGAATGACATTTTCAAGAATGAAAATTTTGGTCTAGATATTCTTGTGTGAGTAAAGGCTGCTAGCCTCATTTCAAACTCCCCTGCAAGGATGAGTTACAGGACCTGAATCCAAAACTGGGGGGGACACCAGGGCATTTTCTTCTAATTAGAAATGCATGGTACAGATATGTCAGGAAATTCAGTGTGGGACTCAGCTAAGGACCTTCATCTTTTGTTTGTTTACTTGTTACTTGCATGTATTAAATTAATGATGACAAGGAAACAAAGCTCCCATTTCTGAGTCAATTCCCCCATTACAAAGGTTCTTGGGTCCTGGTGAGTGGTTTGAAATGCCTCTGGTTTTGGATGCCTGGCTAGAACTGGGCACATACATCACCGTGAGCCAATCTCCCCTTCTCCACACAGTCTCATGATGATGACTTGAACTTTATGGCATGAAAGATGACCTGACAATGCTACATCTTTGACTCCTCGGCGGGGGGAGGAATTGTCATCTAAATTAATCTCTGAGGTCTTACTTGAACTGTATTGAGTCTTTGGTGTCAGTAAGGCAAACTTTTCTCTTTTGGAGTTTTGATTTCCGTAGAGTAACGGGCTGATTTGGCAAGGACCTGCAGTGCTGAAGGAAAATGGGTCAGAAATTCAGGAGGTGCCAAATAAAAGCAAAACTTTAAACATCAGCACTCAATATCTATTGCTCACCAAGGGACTGTTCTCTTGAAAATTGTTACCCCTTGAAGATGCTATTAGCTTTCTTCAGATTCTGACCTGCAGAGTTAGAAGAAATATTTTAAGACAGCTTGAGCTATGACTAAAGTTCCTTTTTATTTTAAAGAATGCAACCCACAGGCTGCAAACAGAAGAAGACAAGATGGGAAAAGGATGTTTCAAGACAGTTCTTTAAAAAGTTTTAGCTGATGTCCTCCTTTTCTTATTTCTTCTGACTCAGAAAATATTAAATGGAGCTCACTAGTAGAGATGTGACTGACTGACACTTATTAATCTTTTCTGCATTATTAGAGGTTTCTCAGCTGTCTAATTTTTCAGACAACACATAATCCATACCATCATCATAAAGGATTCATTTTCCAAGCTATAACAGCTGAAGTTTCGGTCTATGAATACAAATAGAAAGTACTGTCTGCTGGGATTTGAGCAGTACCTTGCAGCCAGAGAGTTCGCTTTACATTCTGCTTGAGGATAAGTTATTTAGTAAACATAACTTTACTATTTACATAAAGCTGCTTCAGTTACAATTGAAAGTCAGTCTTGGCTGAAGGTCTCTGGCAAAATACTTCCTTAGAATTATTGCTATCTTTTGAGACAGACTGATTTCTTTTACAATGTGACAAATTCTCTGAATTCCCTTGAGTTTTTTTGCAATTTATCCCAGCAAGAATGAAATCAGCATCCCACCCTTTAGATTTCATTTTAATAAGCAACTCAGAAGAAAAGGTCCACTGAAAACTAAATGTTGATGCATTTGTCTTTTTATCATTAATGAGGTGAAATTACTTTGTTAGACTGTCCTTGGACAATGAAACCAAACATCTCACACAGGCCAAGGTCTACCAAGAAATAAACTTTGTATATTGCTATCACAACTAGGTTTAACTTTTTAGGGTAGCTTGATGAATAGCTAGTAGGGTAACACAGGGCAATTCAAATAATGTTTATGCTGCAGTAAAGTGGCAGAAGTTTGAAAGCTATAATGGGAATCTGAGGTTAGTTATGGAGATATGATTCTGCACCACAGATCGCTGTCATATTCAAATCAGATCATCCACTAGGAATTGAGCTAATACAGTGGATACAAACAACAAGTAACTCAATCAACACTAGTCAAAGAAGTTACAAAAACACTATGTGCTCAAACATATGCTGGTTCAAAATTAAGTCATGGCTTCTACTGCTAAACAAACACATGACAAAAGAAAATGCTGATCACCAGAATATTAACAAGATAGATCCTTGGAAACCAATACCTGCCTAAAATAATGGCTCTTCTCTGGAGGTGAAATTGCCATACATAGAGAAGTAGGATGAAATAGTAGTAGAAAATAATGTCATGGGGTCCAAAACTGGACTTGGCTTACCTGGGTGTGATGGCCTTCCCCTGCTGTGCTGCTGGAAACTAAATAATAAAGTGAAAAAAGAAGTATTTGAAAAATTATGAGTATGATACAAATATAGATGCTGTTACTTAGATGATCTGCTCTGAATAAGTAATTGACTGTAAGTGAAACTCTGTGATTAATGTGGAGCTGCATTAGAATAGTTCAGAGCAGTACTAGAAAAAATGGTAAGAATAACTATTAGCTATTCAGATAAAGATTGCAATAATAAGGAATTAAGAATCAACTTAAAATCCATAAAATGTGGTAAAAGGAACTGAAAACTGTCTTTTCCAGACAATACCTGTTTTCTTATATACACATTTATAAAGGTTACTCTGAAATGTTTCATTTCTGTAGCAACATAGTAGCACACTTGTCTATGCAGTATTCTGGTTTGACTCTTAAAAGTAGGAAATACTTTGTAAGTACCAAAATAAATTAACCACTTTGCACTTAACCACTGTTCAGCTCACAGTTTAGAGAATACTTAAGACTCAGTGTAATCACTTGAGAGAAGTGTTGCTGATGTTGTTAGTTCCAAGAAATGCAATTGAGTAACTTAATGCTAAAAATTATCGAACAAATATTGGGCCTGCATTATATTCCAAATCACTAGCTGAGGGAGCATTTGTTAATGAGGAGACAAATACAGAGCGGTACCCTGAACTGTGTAACACAAACATGGTCTTGATAAATCCCATTAGTGTGAAGGAAGTTTCTTCATTGACTGTAATGGCTTTTGAATGAGGCTTGTATTGATTTTATAGCAAATGTAAGTGTTCCTCCCAGAGTCTAAGGAGAAGCAGTCTAAATCTTTTCTTTGCAGAGGGTCAGTTTAAGAAAAACAAATCACCTTTCCTATTTTATAGAGCAATCTGTGATGGGAGTTTTAGGGCAAATTCAAATTAAATCCTTGAAAACTTCGGAACTGTCAAAAAGTCAAGCAGGTGTTTGCCAGAGAACCCCATTCCACGAGCAATTCCATAGGAATAATTTTAAGAAAACTGATACAAAGTGATCCTCAAATACTTAGCTATATGGTTCAGGTTTATTTTATTCCATATTCTATCACCCCCCTGTCCTACATGAATAGAAATAATAACGTTTGTTTTGTAAGTGATATTTATAAAGCATTTGAGCTGCAATTAAACTGCAGCTCTAATCCAAAGAGGTCATTAGTTCAGTTCATATACCCTCTTTCTCCACGTACTCACATAGGGGCAGCACCACAAAAAAGTCTGCTGTCATTTTACAAGTAGCTTATTTTATTGAGGCAGCTAAACATAAACTGTGTCTGAATGTGTATGTGGAAATATGTAGAACTTAAGGCATCTGTTAGTGTTAATAGAGCTTTTATGCATATTTTGCCATTTACAACAATGTAATCACTAAGTCTAAAGGTCCATACCTTTAAAAATTTTACACAACTGTCATCAATTTTTTATTTTGGTCAGTTTATAAACAATAGCCTTTGCCAAATATGTATTGGAAGTTGCTTGCATTTTTAAGTTGAAAGAGTGACTCCACACTGATGCAATGGTCAAACAGGACCATCTTTTAAAGGTTAGAAATCGCTCTTCTAGCTGAATATTTATGATATATCATTATAGTGAATGCATACTCTAAACCTGCTGAAAAATTACCGGCTGGTGTAAAGTCACATTATTTCATTTGTGGTTTTGGTGTAGTGCTTTGGGGAAGATATCTTCCTTCCCTGGGGAGGAGGGGATGTCTTCAAAAGCTGTAAATACTTGACAAACAAAGTGGGGAAGATGCTCTCATGTTAAAGCCAATCTGGGAGAAGAGTTCCCTGATTAAGATGCAGATCTGATGTGCAGTGAAGTCTGTTCTTTGTCACATTTTCAGCTTGTAAGGTTCATGCTGCTGTCATTGAAAGCTTAATAACATTTGAACCATGGTGGCCTATTTATGTATTGTTTAGAAGTGTCTATAAAATCACATTAAATCCATAAGAATAGAATATCGCCACCCCACCAAAGTCTAACCGAACTAAAAACATCCCCCCACTATCAACAGTAACCACCCCCAACTTCCAACCATCAACAAAGCCACGGACATCAACCCCAACTACAACCACCAAAATAAATCCACTACTATAACCCAAAACCTGCCAATCCCCCCAAGCCTCAGGAAACGGGTCGGCAGCCAAAGACACAGAATATACAAAAATCACCAGCATGCCACCTAAATACACCATAAACCACACTAAAGCCACAAAAGAAGCCCCCAAACTCGATAGCCACCCGCATCCTACAACAGAAGCTAGTACTAATCCCACCACTCCATAATATGGGGAAGGATTAGACACAACTGCTAATCCCCCAAAAACAAAGCAGAACCCCCCAAAAAAGCACAAAATAGGTCATAGCAGTTCCTGCTTGGCCCTTCCCCAAGCTCTGTGACCCAAAAAGCCCCCACTGTAAACCTCAGCCACAGGAACCTCATAACAGACCCCCTCTACCCACCCCCCCCAACCCAAACCTCTTACTATCTAAGTATTTATATAACTCTATGCATTATTGTACATTCATTTATATACCCCATTATACATTATATGAGGTTCTAGAAGTCTTTTTAATGTACATTCTTCACACATTGGACTTGGATATAAATTGTCTTTCGTTTTAGTATACCAATCCACAGAATATTTCATGTTTGGTGGGTGGGTACTTTAGGTTCATGATTTCAACTTAGTTCGAGGATATGGGAGTGTTTTAGAATATATTATTAACGGTAGCTGGACAAAACTCTTGTCTAATGTTCTTGAAGGGCTAGTTTTCAAGACATGGGAATGTTTACTTAACTTTCCTCACTTGTTCCATATAAACAGCGCAGGGGTATTAAGGTTGATGGGACTCTGCACACAAGGTATCATACTACTAGTGTCAGGACCATTCATTCCCCCTACACCCTAACACGGCTTGCACTTTTGTGCCTCTGTTCCTATTTCAGGGCCATAGACTGGCTTGATTCCTTATCTCCATGCTTTTCACAGAGTCACATTAAAACAATGCAAAGAATGGATTTTCTTGGATCAGTTATTAGAAGAATATGTTCTCTATATGAATATACACAGGTGTGTAATGTTTGAAGCCTCCCTTAGTGCCCAGATATCTTGTGTTTTCTAGCTTTTTAAATTCAGGACACCTGCTGTGAACATTTCTTTTCTCTTTTTACAACAGCAAGAAATATAGACAAAGAATACTTAATCTGTATTACTTTCAAGAGATAGGGTAATAGAATTTGCCACAGAAATTGCCTGCCATGTGGATAATTAATTACATTAGTTACCTACAATCATTCTGATTTGTTTGTTGTTCTTGACATCTGTAATGAGCACGTACACTGACAGCTCTGAGAATTTCCACTGAGGAATGCATCATACAATCTGTTTAGTCCAAGGGCTGTGCTGCTGGAAGTGCCAGTCATGTTAGGGATGATGAAAACAGACTGATATTATGCAAGATTTGGCCTCTTACTGCTCTGTTGCCTCAGCCTACAGTAGACGTGTGGATATGTATTGTCATCTAAAGGCTTCCCATGAGGCTGTGCCACCTGACAGATATCATAGTAAGGAAGACTGTGTTTTAACCATTTGTAAAACAGAGCCTGCAGAAGTTCCTCCTGAAAAATCAATGTTTAGAGGAAGGAGACCTACTTTTCCTTCTCAGAGTGCTTGTGTGACTCTACACACAAAAGTGCTTGGTCAGAAACTCACCAGCTGCCACTTGGTGCTGGCTTGTGTAGACGCACAGGAATGGGACACAACACCTGCGGTGAGAGCAGCTGGAGGCTGAGCTCCTGCCCTCTCTGGGTCCGACAAGAGAACTCACCCCTCATTGCCCAAAGGGCTGCTTGGGTATGCAAGGAGAGAGAAAATGAAACATCTTATCCCAAAGGTTAGTGAAGGTGAAACCTCTGTCTCCCTTTGATCACAAAGTCAAGCACATCATTCAGTTTTATATTATTCCAATGACTTGTCGTTATCATACACACTGGAAATTTCTGGTGTTACAATAGCTTTCTCCATTCCCCAACTCCATTCTTGTACAAAGACCAGTCATGTCATACCACATCTAGTTCCAATGTGCTCATGCTTTCTATATTTGGAAGAAGCTGTTGTAAATTATTATGCAATCCAAAGATCCTCTGAGCAGCAGTGGTGCTTCAGCCTCCCACCAGAAGAAAAGCTTTTGAATCTCCTGTGAATCTCAACCAGATGACTGATGCCTGACATTTTTTCCTGTGCATACTGTACCTCTGCAGGTGACAGAGTAGCCAAAGAGATTATCCAAGACAATCTTAAATGTATGCATGTCTTAAAATGATATGAAAGAGAGGAGACAGCTGTTCTGAGCTGACCTAAGTACAGCACAAACTTCCAACGCACATCTCTTGATGCTGAAAACAATTCTCTCCCATCCACAACCCACAACATCCCCATGTAAGCATTGTATTGGTCAAATGTAAACACACAGCTTCACCTACTGTGTAAAGCAACAAAACCAACCTATCAAGAACAAAAGATGAAAGAATTGTAAATAACATCAAGGACAGTTGGAACCCAGCCTAGATAATGCCCTGTAGAGTGCCAAGTCCTGCTCCAGTCAACGTCAGCCAAAGATGTGGCTCAGCTGTTCACTGTGCTTCACATGGTTCATTTTCCCCTCTTTCCTGGGAGTTAATGCTACACTTCCACCAGCATTTCATGAAAAAGCTCTCCAAAGAGAAGCACTTAAGAATAGCAGTCCTTCCAACACAGCTAGATAGAGTACAGGAACAGCGAGAGAGTAATAATGAGATTTTTCAAAACAGCAAATTTGAATTAATTTCATTAGAATTTATGTTCTCATGTCTCACAGGTCCTTTTGAAAGTTATTTCCACTTAAGGTGAAATTAATCTTTCCTAACTAACCATCTTGAGGGGCAATACATCTCATCTAAGACAGATAACTTTTCTGTGATGCAATGAATTGTCCCCTTGAGAAATATTATCTTAAAGCAGATGCTAAGCTAAAATTTAGTGAAATTAAACTTGAAGTGATCTGCCCATGACCACGCTTTATATGAGCAGGGGATACAAGTCTGACTTTTTGGATTTTGATCTGTACCATTCTAGTCATTGGATTCCCTGCCTCAAAAATAAGTGTGGACTCCTCTGACATTTAGTCCCCCACAGAAGGATGTAACAAAAATTTTTGACATATAGGGTTACGGGATGTTTCCTCTCCTCAACCTTAAGTTCATTAAGTGTTCATGCTGCTTGATTTTGTAGTATCAGCTTTCTAGATTTCATTCAGATGAACTTAATCTCATTACAGAATGAACACATTTTATATCTGGAAACAAAATCCTAAAATAAATTTTATTTGGTAAGTATCACAATTAGCGTAGACTGATTTCTTAGTTAAAAATGTTTTTTTCATTTACATGTGAGTGGATGTGCAAGGAGTATCTAGTGCATTTCTCAATCTTTCCCTGGAATACTGGTGTTTCTTAGCATTGCATAAAACTCTGTAATGGGCTTTACATCTTGACTGTATTATGTTACCATTGATCTTTCACAGAATGAAATCCTCCAGTAATCTTTTTATGTTGTATAAATCTCAGAATATATACGTGTGTGTGTGTGTGTGTGTGTATGTAGTACTGGCCTTCTTACCACATCATTAACGTTCCTGGCAGTGACAGCATTTTGCAAGCTTCATCCCAAAGTGCACCACCCATGAGCATCCTCTCTGAAAGAGCTCGTTCTTTGCAGCCTTCTTGCACTCGTTTTTGGAGCACTTTCTGTTGGACTTTCTGACAATGAGCAGCTTCCACTGCAAACATGAACAAATGCTCAGAGCTAAGCACATATATATGCCTACATTTCCAGGCAGGGAATCAGATTAACGACCCATGTGTTTTTAAGTAATTTCATTGCAACTCTTGATGTAGGTTTTCTGATGGCCATAGAGACTACATTGCCAGACGCACAAACAGGCAAGTTTTCCTTGAGATCTAGATAAGCAAGTCAGGACTGACAGTATTTACAAGCAGGACAGAGAGAACTAGTAGAACTGAACCTGCAGCAGGTGAGGCGGACCAGAATCTGAGTATGTGCATGAAGGTCTAGAGATGGGGAGAAATTGTGGGAAGCTCATTATTCAGATCCTTCAGTTCTGTGAATCTGAAAGTTAAGTATAAAATTTAATTCTTGACTAACAAGAAAGACTGACTGTTTTAACATATGGTGCCAGATGTTATTATAGAAAAACAAAAAAGAGGAACTGAAATGAAGCTTTCTGCTATTTCTCCAAATTAGTTATTGTTTTCTTCTGAACATTTAATTAATTTAGACAACAATTTTTATTTTTAATTTTTTAAGAAAATGTCCTTTGATGAGACTTTCTGTCCAAGATAAAGCAGTCAATCAACTCTGGAGGAAGAGGGAAATGTTTTGATCTGGATTTATGAACTGCATTGTTCCACAGCTGGAAATTATGACATGTAGAACAGAAGCAACTTCTTAGTTTCTTGGAATAAGTCCAAAGGAGATATTTGCTCAAAGCTAAAACTCCTTTCTCATTCAATTTTTCTGACAACTTTGGCAAGAAAACTTTTCATTTGAACAGGTTCAAACCAAGAAAATTTTCCCAAAATATGGCTAGAGTTTTGTTACATCTCTCAAAGAATAATAAGCAATGTTCATGGTAAAGTCTTGGACTATGTTCTGTGATGAGTTTTGTTCTGTTTGTCTAAAGTTTCCCCTCTGACTATCTTATTCCTTCCTAAGTAAAGTGTTTTTGTATATTGAGATCCTTAACAAGCTTAGAGACACCATTATTCCTTCCCTTAACAGAGCAAGATACATTGCAGGTGTATCTTTATATTAGAATTGAAGAAAAATCCAGACAAATGCTCACAACTGGGGCTTTCTGCAATACAGATATAAATGTAGTTCTGTGCCTTGGTTCTTTATAGTCCCCATACTGGCAGAGCATGCATCTCATGACTTAGCTAGCCTCACTTGGAAACAGGGTTTTCTTTTCTTACTTAGAAAAACAGTTGTTTGAGCTGCTTTCCTATTCCTCTTGTGAGTTAAGGGGGACACTAGGTTTTAACTGGCTGTGCTACTCAGGATTCACTGTCTGCTTGTGGCTCTGGCCATTGGCAGACACTGCAGGTTTACTTTTGGTCCAGTTGCCCCTGAGCAGCTCCCCACCCCAAAAGAAGGCAGTGGGGAAAGAGCAAGAAATGATGTAGATGAAACTTGAAGCTAGCGTGGAGAACAAAGGACTACAAGCAACATTAATCCTGTTTCTAGGGAGTTTCTTAGAAGACAGCATGGGCATGATACTGTCCTTTGGCTCCCAGCTAATCAAGCTAAGTCACCTTCAAAGGCCCTTTTGTTCCAGGGAAATTCTTTCTGGTCCAAAGAAAATTGTTCTGTTTCAGTGCAAGATTGAGATCAGATGGAGGTTGAGATTCTTGTTATAACAAAGTTTCTTGTGGTGGTGTTGACTGTATCTGTTGCCCAGCTAAACAAGTTGCCAAGCACTTCTTCAGACAAAAAGAAGAGTCTAAAGGAAGTAAATGTGTTATCAACTGCATCCCATTATTTCACATGTGGACGTGCCCCCTCTGGAAATTCCTGAAGTTTCAAGCCTTTTGCTATAACAACCATGCAACCTTGCCAGTGAAACTAGAAACTTCTAATCAGCATTTCTTTAGGTCCACCCCACTTTACATAATCCCTCCATCTTCATTCTGTGCTTCCTTTGAAAGATATTATATATAATATATTCAGAGGTTAAAACAGTATCCTGCTCTGTTCCACGTTTTTTGGGCAAATTAAAGTCTTAACCTCAGGAGAGATCAAACCAGTGGGTGACATTTACCAGCTGAGAGCTGCTGGCAACCAGACAATGTGCTGCTTGTCTTACACACATGTAGTTGCACTGTTTTTTTCAGGGAGTTCATGAACAAAAACCAGTCTTCAATATTGTTATTTCTCACAGTAGCATTTGCACAAGTGAATTTGACAACGCCACCTTGCAGCTTTTTCCTGTATTGTTTGGATAATTGCATTGTCAAGAATTACTTATCATACATTTAGCACTTAATACCCATTTATTACGAGTTCATGTAACTGCTGTTTAAAGAATAATACATGCTAACTCCTTTCTACGCCATTTGATGCCACTTTGATTCTGTAATTGCTGGTTTCCTAGGATATTATGCCACAAAACCTGAAGAAATAATTGGTTGTTTCATTCCAGACAATACGTTTTGGAGTTGCATAGAGTTTAACTGGCAGATTTGTAACAGTGCAACAGAGAAATAAAGGGAATGAATGCTAACCACAGAATAAGATTACACAATGTAACTTGCGTAGCTACTGGTATTATGCAGCTAGAGTTAACATTGTTCAAAGGAAAAGGATTCTTTATGCAAATGTTGTAAGTTTTATGCCTTTGGGGGATGCTCTCTGCAAGAGTATGTCAGTATTGCATGTCAGCATAGGATGGAACAAGTACTAAATGTGATGCAAAAAATAGGTGACTAAAACCCACAGCTCTTCCAATGTTCAGCTATAACTATTTTTTGTTTGCAGAGCACACCCTGAAATCTGCAGAAATAACTGCTGGTTTTGTGGGGGATTGTTTCTGTAAGTACATAACAGCAAAATGAAGGAGTATCTTGCAAGTATACTTTAAAAGCACTATTTTAGCTGAACTTTTGTCACTTGTTAATTCTGTTATCAAGTGGTGGTAAAATACTAATATATATTCTCTTTCAGCATCTTTATAGTCTGCATTTGTTTTCAGAAGATCCTGTTATTTTATTAGAAAATGTTGCTACTTTTATCTGGTTTTAATTTGTTTAGAAGCTTATAATTAAGGTTAGTGTCACTTTCCATGGTAAGATCAGACAGTTGTTGCATACAGTTTTGCAAGACTTTAATTAACTGGGCTGAAAGTTGTCACACCTTCCAGATTTGTAAAGTGGGTTAGAGGCTAGATAGAAGATCATGATTCTGGTCATTTTTTCTTTGAAAAATGTCAGTACGCCTCCCATGGCAGGGACTGTCACCCTTTGAGTAGCTTTACATGCTTGGTTCTTTAGGAAAGCATGAAAACTAGTTTTTAGCTGTTCCCAGGTTGCTGCCTGACTTACCCAGCATTGTAGAAGATCTCTCTGGTGGGATTCTGGGATGGAGCCAGCCTGTAGTGAGTCCTGCTCAAGGGCCATAGCTACTGCATTTTTATTTAAATATAGTGAGAAGAAATAAATTGTCCTTTATCCAACACCTGGACACCAGGGTATCCCACAGTTTTGTGCTTTTACAGCTGTGGTTTATACAGGAACTTGCCTTAGTGTACGGCATGTCTTTTGGGAAATCTAATATTTTTCCACTTAAAATCATTCTTCACAAGTCTTTGAGGATGATTTAGAAGAAAGACTAGTTCAGTTTACTTCTTACAAACCTTTCCATCAGCTCAGCCTCTCTGCATTATGCTGGTTGGGCACCTATGGTGCAATTTCTCTAAGGACAGTGACTAAAATGCAAACATCTTTGCCTGAGCTATTCACCTGCAGGTCTTTTCTTGGGCAGCAGAATCAATGCAGTCTGGACTGCAATTTGTCGTGTCTTAAAGTAGGTAATGAAAACAGACTGCTGAGATGTAATCTAAAATTGTCTGTATTCTCCTCACTGTAACTCAGCTCACTACTTCAGGTAGGAAAATCTGTCCTGTGCATGTCTAAAGGTGGTTGTGATGAGTGCCTGCTCTTGGTTAACCCCAGCCAGCAACGAAGCACCACACAGCTGCTCGCTCACTCACCCCACAGCAGGATGGGGGAGAGATTCTGAAGAGTAAAAGTGAGAAAACTTGTGGATTGCAATAAAGACAGTTTAATCGGTAAAGCAGCAGCCGTGCATGCAAGCAAAGCAAAACGAGGAATTAATTCACTGCTTCCCACGGGCAGGCAGGTGTTCAGCCATCTCCAGGAAAGCAGGGCTCCATCACACAGAACAGTTACTTGGGAACACAAATGCCATAACTCCCAACAACCCCCTTCCTTCTTCTTCCCCCAGCTTTATATGCTGAGCATGACATCATATGGTATGGAATATCCCTTTGGTCAGCTGGGGCCAGCTGTCCTAGCCGTGTGCCCTCCCAACCCCTTGTGCACCCCCAGCCTACACGCTGGTGGGGTGGGGTAAGAAGCAGAAAAGGCCTTGGCTCTGTGTAAGCCCTGCTCAGCAGTAACTAAAACATCCCTGTGTTATCAGCACTGTTTTCAGCACAAATCAACAGCACAGCCCCAGACTAGCTACTACAAATAAAATTAACTCTATCCCAGCCAAAACCAGGACAGGGCCCCGCATGATGATTACCTGAGTTTGTAGACTCAGGACATCATTACGACTTAAAATAAAATCTTAATAATGGCTGACATGAAAGGGAGGAAAGGGAGTGCTAGATCTGCAGCTCAGACATTTTTTTTCCCATGGTAAAAGTAAGAAGTGTTCATTATTTTAATAAGAAGCTGTATTCCCAAAGTATGTAAATATGGGATATGTTCCAGGTGCACATAACCGCTGCTCCTTTTCTGGAGCAGGCCTGTCCAGAGGTCTGCAGCAGGGGGTGATATATACATTGCTCCATGTATTAATTTAGTAATGATGTCTCTGGGTGGCCTGACCAGAGGCTGACTCATCATCAAAACCATTTTCTGATGACAGCTAGACAAATCAAAACAAGTCATGTAGGTTATAATTCAAGTTTGAGAACAGACTCTTGAGCTTTATGGTCATCTAATTAAACACAGCAGGGTTACCATCATCTTAATTAAAATAAACTTTCTCATTGTATTCAACAAAAATTAAACAACACAAGCAAATAAAAAAGAGGTTCTGTAACATGAATTATAGTGCTCTTATGACCTGCCAGAAAAGTTTGTTGCTTCTGCAGCCTACAATACATGTATCTCAGCAAGGATCTGTGAGAGACCAAGCCTCGAAAAATGAAATCAGATCAAACATTCACTGGCAAACTTCAGCCCAAAGTTTTGCTTCATTTCTGTGCCTCAACTCTGGTTTCAGAGCAAGAAGGAAAGCATGGCTATACCACCCACACTGAGGAATGTGTTTAGGTGCAGTATTAAGGCAGGTGGCTGTGAGTATTGCAGTCCAAACTGTGGCAGGGACAGCAGTTTCCAGAGGCTGTTCACAATTAACATCAGGCCCTTATCTCAGCTGTTTGGTGCTAGAAGGGATGTAGGTGTGGCTATCCATCCCAATAAGGTGCTAGGGAGATGGTCCAGCTGCAGCCAGGGCCAGCTTTGCTAATGGGCTTTAAAAGGCACCAGTGTCAGTCTCAAGTTGATCTGCTGCTTTTTAGCAGCTGTAACTTCACTACAGCTATTTCAGCTAGCATGCTAACCTGATGCCCTCTGAATGGGGCTTTGCACTGAAAATAAAACTCGTTATCTGCAGATAGAAACTTGCAGCAAAAAAAGGTAAATGTTCTCTATGGGATTTTTAATGTGGGACTGGATTTTTTGGAAGTGGTAGGGTAGATAAGGACAAGTGGTAGCCTGATTTCTGCAAAAGAAAACATGTTCATTTAAAATGGACTTGTTGAGTGGTAAACAGAAAGGTCTGTAATGGGTCTGGCTGAGATGGAGTTAATTTTCCCCCTAGCAGCCCTCATAGAATTGTTCTTTGTATTGGTAGCTAGAAAGATGTCAATAACATACCAGGGTTTTGGCTCCTGCTGAGCAGAGCTGGCACAGCATCAAGGCTGTCTCTCCAAGATTTCCACCCCTCACCAGCAGGCTGGGGGTGGGCAAGACCTTGGGAGGGGACCGAGCTGGGACTGCTGGCCCAAACTGACCAAAGGGATATTCCATACCATATGATGTCTGCTCGGCAATAAAAGCTAAGAGAAAGAAAGAGGAAGTGGGGTTATTTGTTAAGTATGATATTTGTCTTCTGGAACAACTGGTACACATACTGAAGCCATGTTTCCTGGGAAGTGGCTGGACATTGTCTGCTGATGGGGTGTAGAGAATAAATCTTTAGTTTTCCTTTTGCTTCCATGCATGGCCTTTGTTTTTGCTTTTATTAAAATGCCTTTATCCTCATCCATGAGGGTTTTTTCTATCTCATTTTGTCCCCCCATCCTGCTGAGGAAAAGAGTGATAGAGTGGCTTGGTTGTACCTTGTGTCCAGCCAAGGTCAATCCACCACAGGTTCCAGCATAAAAAGCATCTGAGAGCATTAAAAATACTAACTACCTCCCAGAACTTGGATCAGTTACTTCTGACCAGTTTAGAAGTGATTGGGTTGCAGGTTATTTTTATATCATTGATAAACTAATACCAACACAAACCAAGTTGAAAGCTGTGTCTGTACATCAAGTGTGTAAAACTCATCTGCATAGAGTGCATGTGATCTGAAATTTAAAAGCACATGCTTGACCCAGCACCAGATGATGGTGCTCTGGAAGGCAGCCTGCTATATATAACCCAGCCAAAATATAGCTGAATTCACCCTTTTACAGCCTGCATTCAGCAATTTGCCTTTATAAGTTGCTGATGGCAAAGTTATCTTTATCTGTTGTTTGAGGCTTCAGATTGCAAGTGTGAATTGTATCATTAGGAGATGTTCTTTGTATTAGCAGTATGTTCCATTTTTCTGAAAGATGTGGCAGATTGCTAATGGTTTTAAAGTTCACTTGTATTTACCCTCTTGACATACATGCACAAAGAAGGTGCTTCTAGAAAACAAGTAAGAGTTAAAGGAAATAGAGATAATGCAGTCTACAATAAAGCTGGGTCATTGCTTAATGCAGAAAATCTCAGCTAAGGCTGCAGAATTCTCCAAGTTTAGTCTAATAAAATGCCTGAAATGTTTCCTGTCCAACAACTGCTATCTTAAATGCAAGAAGGGGCCTTGTGGATTTAAAAATATGTTACTGGCTAATTCTTTAATCCAAGTGCATTAATTATAAATGTGAGACAGAATGAGAGAATAAGCCCACTGAACCAGAAGGGAAAGAGCAATATGAAAGCGTTAGTCTACAAAGGCAGTATTTATTTTTGTTTAAAACAGTAATAATGACCAATTTTCACTAGTTTCTTGGTTGTTTTGGGGGGTCTAAATTCCCCCCTTTCAGAGTCTGATTTTTCAACAGCTTTTGCTCTTGTTTGAGTGAAATTAGAACTGAATCAGAAACATCTGGAGTTTTATTTCCATACATTTAATTTTATTTCTGTCACAACTGGGGTCTCAGAGCAAGCAGGCATGGCTGTCCGATTCCTTGTACAAAGGTGTGTGGATCTCCAGGTGTTTGTCCACAGCTGCTCAGTAGATGCCCGGCAGTGCTGTACCCAATTGCTTCTGCAACTGCAAACTCGGGCAGGCAGGCAACAATCTGCATCTAACCTTTGAAATTCAGCTCTTGGTCTGCAGCTTTTTCAAGAAATGTTCAAGCCAGGTCATGCTGCTCTTAGAAACTCCCTGAGACCTACGTCAGAAATTGGAATTGAGAAAAATCATATTCCTGCAAGCACTACTGACATGAATTTTGAGGTCCAAGCATTTATAAAAAGCTCCATCTGTATTTGGGGAAACATTCCAGAACCATGCCCAGAATCTTAGATCTGATATATTATAGCTGTAACCATCCACAGCAGTTCTGCTTTTGTGTGAGCCGTGAATGAATGCGAGTGTACACCAGGTTGCCACCCACCAGCGCTATGGAAAAAGGCTCCAGCCCTTTGCCTGTGCTCTCCAAATGCATGGTTGCTGCCAGCACATACCGTGGTTGCAAAACTAAACAGGCATAGCGCATATTAAAGCCCATGTTTAAAAGCATCTTGCTATGGGAAATCAGCACTTTCACAGTATTGTAATGTCACTCTAGTTTTCTTTAGTAGCTATTATTAATGACATGCAATCATTAACTGTATAAGTAATAGTTTTCTTAATGACAGGGGAGAGGGAGGTATTCAAAACATGTTCAGTTTGGCCAGGTGACACTCCCACCTGATTTTTTTGATTTTTGAAGGCAGCAGTAATATGAATAGTCTGTTAGGGCTTTTTTTTTTTTCCCCCCATCAGCAGAATGATGTTCATCAATGTGTCAGGTACAGAGGAGTCAACTGATGTTGCCATAAATCTTTTAATGACACACACTGCATTTCTATCGACATTGTGCATCTTGATGTCTTATTTTCTTGCAATTCTTTTCTGGAAGATAAAGACCAAAAGAGGTTGAGAGAATCAAAATCTTTTGCAAATGTATTTTGTGTTCAAAGTTCTCTGTAGGGCATCTGCTCTCTTTAAAACAAAATGTGTGGCAGATGCTCTGTCTTAGTCTCAGCAGATCTCCCCTCTTCCATGCTCAAACAAGTTAATTGAGAGTTTTGCTCTGTTTTTCTGTGGAGGTTATCATTAAACCATTAGTTTTCAACTGAAAATTTCTATCTGTCTCGTATGAATTTTCACTCCATGGCCACGTACCAGGTAGCTGTTGCAGCACTGTTTCTGAAAACAAACTAGTTGTGAAGACATGTTCATGAATGCAGTTACTCTTGAAGACTGAACAGTGATTACTTCTATCTCAATAGGAAAAAAGAACTTCTATTTGTATGAAAAAAATCTGAAAGGTATCAGCTGATGATTGAAGAACAAGTACAGAGGCAGCTGGATCTATAAAACTGAATATCTAAGCAGTAAGAATTGGTGGATTATCAAGAATCCCATTTTCAGAGCTAGTGGGAACCTCAAAATATGTTCTGCAGCTGTGCAGTCACTGGTGTGGATTTGAAAGGAAAAATGGGAAGGAGAAAAAAAGTAAGCCCTTTTCTTCATTGCTATCTGGTAACATTGCACATTTCTGCTACTTAACAAATTTTGTATTAGACCTGTTTAATCAAGGCTGGATCTTCCCCTGGACTTCAATACCCGCGAACACACTGCCGTAAGCCTGAAAAGTTGTGATGCTTTCCAGCAGTTTGTACCAGCTTTGGTCTGATTTTTTAAAATTAAAATTAAACATAGATTTTTCTCCCATGCAACAAGTTTTTAAGGCCTGGGAGAGGTGAATGAGTGTCAGGGACCTGTTTGGCTTCCCTTCTGGGGAGCATGGCTGCAATCCTGGTGCTGCTATAGCTGCCAAAGGAAGGGCCATGCAATGCTACTGCAGCAGGCCACGTGTGACAGTACACCCAGGCATGTGGCAGCCCTGTTCCCTCACGTCCCAGCCAGAGAGTACAACCACCATGGTGCTAGCAGTAGCGTTTTTTACACCGGTGGAAGTGTTTTAAAGTCATGCATGCAAAGAAGATGGAAAAGTATTTCACTTAATGTGATGCAACCAGGGCACTTATATTTTTTGTCACTCTTCAAACTTTCCTCCTATTCCCTCGCAGGACATAAGCCCAGGGCAGTGGGTACAAAAAAAATGCAACATTTGAGCCCAGAACACCATTTGCTTGAGTCTGTCCTCATGGCAGAGCCTCTGGCTGATTTAGAAGGAGGAGGCTGATACCACCAGTCGCTTCATGAATGTCAAGTGCAATTTGTTGGGCTTGTATCTGAGCAGATTGCATCATCTTTTCCAGCCTGGGATAAGTTCTTCTCTCCCTCAATACCCACATGTCAGAGGGAGCTGGGAAATGAAAATATCTTTCAACAGAAACAGATGTTTAGGGCTTGACACCTAGCAAACGTGAGTATGGTTTTCTACATTTTTACCCCCTTGCCATACATGTGCACTGCATCTGTATCATAATAAGTAATTAGATAATGCATTGAGCTGATATTCATACCTTAATTGCAGGTTGTTTCATGATTTTTCTCCCTTTTTAAAAAATAAGAAAGCAAGTTCACTCTTTTCAGCCTTCTCATCCTTGGGCAAAAGAGCCAATTAGTAAACCCTAACCTCTTAACTTTGTGACTCAGTGTTGTTAATTACGAGAAACAAGAAAAAGCCTCAACACTTCCAGGGTAGAGCCTGTAGGCAGAAGTTGTAGAAATTAAAGGGCTGTTGGGCAGCCCTTTATTTAACTAAGAAAACTGTGTGGCTCTGGGGACTGCAGGCTGAAAGGACCAGCAGGGCTCTGCTACCTTTCAAACACAATAAAACAGGAGGCAAATACTAACCCACAACACATTGAGCTGAGGAAAGGGTCTTCGGTCTCTCTGCTCTTTCAACTATTGATTTTATTCTCCATCTTGAATACAGAGTCTAAAACAAGCCTATAGAAGAGTTTGGCATCTTTTTTCTTGATTTAATGGTGAAAAGCTTCTTTTGGCTGAGGGGATATGTCTACCTGGGAAAAATCTCTTTTCTAAACATGAAAATGTGAGGCTGGTGTTGAGAAAAACAGAGAGAAAGCAAGCTACGTATTAGTTAGATGTCTGGGGGACTGTCTGTCCCTCTCCTCAGGTGTCTGGGGTGCTGGGACAGGTCAAAGGGAGGAGGGAAGGTCCTTGAACACAGCTTTCCCTGGGTTCCCACTAATGCTGACAGCTGCTCAAAGGGCACTGCTGATTGCACAGCTCCCTTTCTAGGCAGAAAAAAAAATCCCACAGAGTCAAGAAATAACTGACTGTTCACTTCCAGTGCCTGATATCTTGCTTTTTTGCAGCCTGGTCCATGTAGAGCTGAGGCCTTTGGGGCAGTAATGTGGTTGTATTCCCACCTTATTTAAAGCTACTTTATATTGCCATTGCAAAGTAAAGGTGTTTGTGTGCAACTTGCAGTCAGGAACCTGATGGCTTGGAGCTCATGGACTTTGCTTGAGCCTTACAGGTGAACAGGTAGGATCTTCAAACTCTTACAGAGGAAAATACAGTGTTGTGTGATTTTGTAACTGTGGAAAGGGGAAAACAATATGTGGATTGTACTAGAATTTAAAGGTTCTGTAATAACTCTATGGGACTCAGGAGCAATGCACAAAACTGCCATCCAGTCTTACACACAATACGACTGTTTCTGGGGAAGCACAATCAGAAGACGTTATGTTTGTAAGAGGTTTTAAGTCCTGAGTGTAGCAGGTTCATGTACCTCTGGGTATACAGGCAGCACAGCTGAGTATCCAAATGGGCATTTTTCATACCACAGACACAATTTTGTCAGGCTGAAAAATAACTCAGCTTGTCTTTCCCCAGGACCCTCCGAGTTCCTAATACTGAGGTTTATTAGACTGTGAAATAAATTCATACGAGAAGTGGTAGGACTGGCCTAAAACCAGAAACTTCAGTCTTCTGAACTGGTGCCCCTGTGAACACACTGCAGGAAATGATCCGGTGTTGGTACGAAATGGAGAAAGTGGCTTAAATTTTTTCAAACCTCTTCTTGAATGGAGCTAATGTAAAAAAATGAGAGGCTCTATGATGCTGCTAGGCCTTAAAATGGGCTTACAATAATTTTGTTTGTTACAGTGGCAATTTGTCTCAGCCCTTGCTTTACCCAGACTGGGCTGGCTTGTGGGGCAAGCTGGGTTTACAGGGAAAAAGGCCACACATCTTGTGATTTCAGACACTTGGTGGCAATTATGTTTTCAACAGAATTTAAGAGATAACTTGCCAAAATCTGTTGAAACTTCAGCAGTAGGGGGAACACCAGCTCTTTTGACCTCCTGTGAAATTCCCAATGCCAGTAAGTGGCCTCCAGTTCCTGGCAGGTTCCAGGAGAACAGAAATCCTTCTGTGTCACAACCACCTCCAGCACTCTCTGCTCATCAGCAGAGCAAACTTCACTTGGACCATTACAAGTCAGGGACATCCATAGCAAGCCTGATACCAAACCAGCTGTCTCAAGAGCCCAGCAGCACAGTGTCAATATAAATTCACTTCTCCAGTTATGCCGTGTGTCAAAGCTCTCTCCTTAATGACTTTTTTTCTTAGGTATCCTCTGATCTCTTAGCACCACTTTCTGCTTGTGATGAGTCATTCAGGAGGTATTTTTGTTCCCTGGCATTTGAATTTTCTGTAACTGGTTCCTTTATGTGTTGTGATTTTTTTCTGCTCAGCAAGCATGTCGAATCATATTCACTCTACAATGACTAAAGACACAGTTTATGAAATATCTACACAGTAGCTGCTATTAGAAGGCAGGTTGCATGCCAGGGATTCAGCCCTGTTTAAACACAAAGGCAGCCATCTAAAAGAGCTCAGCCTTACCATGCGCTTGACTGAAGACCTTCTTTGGTGAATTAGAGAGAGAGCCTTGTACTGAAGCTTCTATGAATGTTTATGTAAGGCTGTAGGGTGTAGGGGATTTGCCTTGTGCTTCAGTCCCTTTCCATTTGTGTCATAGAGTTACATCAGGTTTGTAGCAATGCTAGATTTGGTTGCACATACGTTGCCTCCCATATTGAGGCAAGAAAGTTTTCTCAAGCCAAATATTAATATCACTGGCAAATTGGCATCCTGGAGCAAAAGTGCCTCTTTGGTGTGCATCAGCATGCACTGTTAACATAGATGTGTGTCTTCCAAGGAGTGGCTCAGCTGGTGACTTGGGGAAATTTCAAAGTGCTTACAGCTATTACCTGAACTGCCTTTTGCAGGAGAGTGGGAGGGAAGCTGGAAACCCAAACCCCTAAATTATCTGTGCACTCAGGAACATGTATGTACACCCTTCAGAAAGGGTTTCTAAGGCAGAAGTAACCACTTGTGCAGAATTTTCCCTAGATGGGTAGATGGCAGTCCCAACTGGTAATTTCAACATTTATTGCTCTTTATATCATCCCGGAGGTTTATGATGCAACTGAGTGAAATTTGCTCCGGGTATCCTTCTAGAGTTACTCTGGATTTACACTGGTGTTACAAAGAATGGGTCCGGCCTGTAAGTCAGAGACAGAAGAAAAGACTTTATTTCAGATGTCCCTAGCTCCAAAACAGCAGTTAAAATCAGATTTCTGTTCCAACAACAGAAACATGGATTCAATCAATTAATAAAAACAGAGCAATTTTTGTGTTTGCACAGGCTTCTCTGAAAACAGAGTTTAGCAATAAATAGGGTTTATTTGTCCATTATACAAATCATTTGAAGCTCCTGGTTTTTCCAGGTTTGCTTTGATGTCCTTAAAGATGATTTATTATGAGATTTTTTTTCTTCCTTTCTTTCCCTTATTTTCTCATCTGTCCTGGGATATTTTATTTCCAGTCTTTGATGGATCCTGGAAGTATAGAGAAGAGACTACAGAAATGCAAATAATTGGAGAATTGTCAGGGTTGGTAAAATATAGTTAAGAGAAGCCAGATATTTTATATGTCTCTGGGAATATTATTTGCATTTTGTCCTTTGCAAGGAAGTTACTCTTTTTTTGTGTGACATTCCTATATAAACCTAGCATAGGAGAATTGTCTTCCCTATTTCTTAGCTATTTTTCCAACTAATGTAATCTCTACTGTTCAGCTAGCCAAGTGAGATATCTTACTAAACAATATTGATGTCTGAAAAAGTATTGGTTTCATTACTATTTATAATGGAATTGGATACTACCTTTTGTGCATTTAAAGTCAAGCTGTAAATTAGGCAGAAAGAACATTTGATGTCTGCACAGGTGTTTTGATTCTGCTAAAGATTTTAGATCTTTAAAATGCATTTCTGTATTCATTGGTCCTAACACTTCACTGTAATTTGGGAAAAAAAAATATTATCGTAAATCTCTGGTACAGGCTTGTACTTTAGTAAAATGACTGTCATTATTTTCAAGAAGTAATTCCATACTCTGGCTATAGGTTTTGTCTTCATTCGATTCTCTCTAAATGGCTTTTATATCTGCATTGGAGATACGGGACTGACCATTACTTTGAAGACAGACAGTAGATTAGCCAGTCCTCTTATTCATCCAAGTGCTTAAACCTTTTTCAAATAAGTTTGTTTTGGCCTTTGATCTTGTTTACAGCCCCAACCATAAATATTTTGCCTGTGATTCTGAAAGATTTCAACAAGCATTGGACCAAACCTCCTGTTTCTGAAAAGAGATGATGCGTGAGTATTGTCTTTCACCAAGCACTGGTTAGCAACCTTTGACTTCTGCCTCTGCTATGGTAAGAAACACTCTCTCCTTGTCCTACAAGATGAGGAGTATCATCTCTTTGCTAGAAGGGATCCCTTAAAGTAAATCAATATATTCATGTAGGAAGCATTTATAATCCATCATACTTACAGAGCCTTTTTAGCTGGCTGACCAAGCTACTTAATGGCATTAGAACATGACACAACAGGTCTTTCACTACTTCGGCATATAAACGTTATATACAGGAGTGTCCTGGTTTCAGCTCGGATAGAGTTAAATTTCTTCGTAGTAGCTGGTATGGGGCTGTGTTTCAGATTTTTTCTGGAAACAGCGGTGATAATGTGGAGATGTTTTAGTTGTTGCTAAGTAGCAGTTGCACTGGTCAAGGCCTTTTGCAGCTCCCCATGCTCTGCCAGGTGCACAAGAAGCTGGGAGGGGGCACAGCCAGGACAGCTGACCCAAACTGGCCAAAGGGATATTCCATACCATATGACGTCATGCTCAGTATATAAAGCTGGGGAAGAAGAAGGAAGGGGGGACATTTGGAGTAATGGTGTTTGTCTTCCCAAGTAACCATTACATGTGATGGAGCCCTGCTTTCCTGGAGATGGCTGAACACCTGCCTGCCCATGGGAAGTAGTGACTGAAATCCTTGCTTTGCTTTGCTTCCACGCTCAGCTTTTTCTTTACCTATTAAAACTGTCTTCATCTCAAACCATGAGTTGCCTCACTTTTACTCTTCTGATTCTCTCCCCTGTCCCACCAGGGGGGAGTGAGTGAGCGGCTGCGTGGTGCTTGGTTGCTGACTGGGGCTAAACCACAACAGTCCATTTTGGTGCCCAAAGTGGGCCATGAAAGGTTTGAGATAACAACAGATTTGATTGAAATGTGCTAGATGGAATTTATAGTGGTTATTGCTGTTTAGCTATTAATTGGCAGGCTTCTGTGCTTGCAATGGGGTTTGCCTGACTTACTGAATGCCTTAAAATCTAGTGCTCGTTAGTGGTACTTTTTGCTTTCACTGCTCTCTGTACTGCTGTACTGCTTATCCCGTTCCCCTGCCGGGCCTGGGAACATCCTGAAAACAGCCATGGCGATGCGCCTGGGCTGGCAGATGGCCAGGGCCCAGCTGCTGTTTCTGTGCTGCTGCACTGGACAGGCTGGAACTCCAGCGTGAATTCGAGTCAAAGGGACTGTGACCTGTGGATGAGTCCATGTGGAAGCAGGACACCCAAAGCATCTGTGTCTGTGTATAAGCCCATGCCAGAGCAGGTATATCTCAAAGCATCTGCGGCCTTGGTTATGTCTGTGCCACAGTAGGTATACCTCGGAGGCAATTGTGGCCCAAGGATATATCCATCTTGGAGAAAGCATACGTCAAAGTGTCTGTGGCTGTAGATAAGCCCGTGCTGCAGCAGATACACCTTGAAGCATCACTGGCTGTGCATGAGGTCATGCCAGAGCACCTCAAAGTGCATGGCCATGGATAAGCCCACAACGGAGCAGGTTTACTTCTGGAGGGACTGCAACTGTGGGTAAGGCCATGCTGGAGCAGGTATATCTCTGAAAGCACTGAGGCTCATGCAGAAGGCCACGCTGGAACAGGCACACCTCAAAGTGACTGTGGCTCTGGATAAGTCTATGCTGCAGCAGGTGTGCCCCTGGAGAGACTGTGGCTCCTGGGTAAGGCTCCACTTGGAGCAGGTACAACCCTAAAGGACTACAGTCTGATTCTCTCCCCCATCCCTCCGGGGGGAGTGAGCGAGCGGCTGCGTGGTGCTTGGTTGCTGACTGGGGCTAAACCACGACAAGGAGTCACGCATCTGTTGGTCCTTCTCAATGTACAATAGGAATTCATTTATCAGTATTTCATGTGCAGTGATTTTAGATCTCATAGCAGGACTGGGGAATTTAGATTATGATTTTCAGTATGTTTAATCCACACGCACCCCACTTCTTTTTATTTTTCCCCAGATGTGTACCTTGCTCATTCATTTGTTGATCTGAGGGAATTTTTTGAGGATAGAGTTTTCAACATGGAACCAGAGAATGGCTTTTTCTCCCTTGTAAGATATTTAGCAGGTTTTGGCTGTGATTAAATCACTTCATTTGAGATGGATTGTTAAGAACAAGAAGAAACTCATTTAATGCATATTTAAAGTATGCAATTAAACAAAAGGAAGTGGCATATACCAGTGCATTTATTCATCGACCTGAGTGATAAGACTATTTAAAGTGTATATGCCAGTAAAAATGGTGCAAATTGAATGTGTTTTCCTCAGACTCTGCACACAGCGATGAAATGTGCAACATTCTTCTTTACATTGGTCCATCACAGAATATTGACAACTCATCTGAGATGACTAAACCCTTAAAACTATTGACATGATTGTGGCACTGAGGGCAGGGTTGTATAAAGTAGATTGAGTCTGATCTGACGCTGGTGAAGGACAGCAGTAACTGAAGAGAAATCAATGAAATCACACTAGGATTTTGGCAGCAGAGTGTGATTGACAACAAAATTTTGTCTCAATAGCATTGGAAGTAATTATATCATGCTCTGTACTGGATTACAATCTGGGCAAGGTGACCACATCTACATTTATAGCAGATAGTTTTCTGTAACTTCCCATCCAAGTAATGTAACATAATATTATTTACTCAAAACTAAATGAAATGAAACACTTAATTTCCACAGTAAACAAGGATACAAGATATCAGGAATGCCAGAATATTTCAAACCATAATGTCCAAGGAAAAACAAAGCTCTTAATTTTCTGCAGGAAGAAGGATGCAAACTGTTGGATGTAACTAATTACAATTTACTATTATTCTTAATATTTTTGCACAGTTATTTTCTAATAATGAAGTCTACATTGGACTGTCTTCGTTCAACTTTGAAAGAAAAAGGTAAAAACTTTCTTTCCTTATGCCTTTGTACAAATTTCAACCTTGGCAGTGAAGGCATTGTATTTCTTATAAAGTAACCCTACTGTTTTGAGAAAATAACATCTATGTCCTGTTTTATTTCTGAATAGTTTTGGGAGCTTAATCTGTTGCAAAAAGTTTAGGTGACATACTTAAATAGAAAATCCTTGCTGCTGTACTAAAAAGCTAAAAAAAAAAAGAATGAAAATAAGCTCTCCAGCTGTTGAGAGAAACAGAGCCTTGATAAATATAGCAAACAGGATTTCTTAATTTGGCAAGGGATTGAAAGGTTACACTAGAGTCATGTAGCCAATGAGGGAGCCTCTTTTACACCCATAAAGTAAAAAAAAAAAAAAGCTTATACACCCTTGTATTTGAGAGAAGAGATCTATTTAGAGCCGCCCTATAGCTGTAGGTTTTGCCCTTTAATCTGATAATTATTCATTGATTTTTTTTTTTTTTTTTCCCTCAGCTTCTGTGACAAGCCACAGACCTTTGAGAGGAATTCAAGCAACATAATTTGCAAAAACTTGGGTGTGGAGGGGTATTTAAAATAATAATAGAGATAAGGGAGAGCTTTCTTCCAGCATTTTGCAATATCATACAGAGCTCAACATTTTCATCCATGCATAAGCCACCGTGGTGTGTATCCTTATTTAGAAGGAAGCTATTATGCAGTTCCTTGGGCTTTTTATTTGAAACATCTTCAGTAATATTATGTTCTCCAGCAACAGATAAAGATCTGACTGTGACTTACAATTGACTTGTACTTTCCCAGCTGAACAAGGCAATGGCTAGCTTGGGGAGGTATGTTATGAAAAGCTGAAAGTAGACAGATGTGAAATCTTTGTATCATTCACCCATGCTCCCTCCCTTATAACATAATGCAGTTTCATTGGGAGTCTTGCCCAACTTTTTTTCACCAAGAAATTTATATCAAATAGAGACGTCACAGTGGCAAATCTTAGTGAAGGTATTAGGTGAAATCATCTAGATCGTATTAGGAGTGTGTGACTCACTAGTGGGATTGAAAGAGATTTTGAAAATGAGGAGAGGAAAAACCCCAGAATACAGAATCATCCTTTGGTAACTGTGCCATTGCAAGATTATTTAAATGTAATAATATTAATTAATAATCTAAATAAGCATTGGTTAATATTTGAAAACATCTACTTGGCGTGTAATTAACACAAATTACACAAGCAATTATATGGGGAGTCAAATTATTTAGCAATTTTAAATCTATTTACCTTCATGCTAGACTTCTCTGTGAATAATTAAGCCAAATTATTGTACTGTTTCATTTAAATTAACTTAGTATTTGCTTGCTAATGTATTAACAATTACAGTCAAGATGCCTCCAGCCCTAAGTGAATCAAGGCTAATGCTAAGATGGTATTCTATATACCTCTAGATTTTGGGAGCTTCGGTGCAGCCTACATATAGCTGTGATGGAGTCACATCAGCACAGAGTTCTGGAATGAGACTTCATTTACCCTGTGAGCTATTGGCTTTCTGATTTTATTATGACACATATATTTTTACTGCTTTTTCTCTCTGTTCTGTTATTCTTTCTTGCTCAGGCTTTGACCTTCACTTGGGCCTTCAATCCCAGTTTGCCTATCACCTGTGTGTGATGAGAGCAGAGTGCTGAAGTCAATAGGATGCTCTTATATCTAGGGCCTCGCCTCCAGCTGAAATGCCATAAATCAAAGTCACAGCATGTGACATTAAGCATACGCAAATGCCTTTGCCAACCATAGACTTCAGCATCTGTAGATCGACAGCGTTCAGCATGTATGTGATGGAACATCAGCCCTGACTGGGACCTGGATCTTCTGAGTTTGGAGACGCTTTAACCAGCTCTGTGCAAGGTGACCCCCGCAGTGCCACAGACCGTGGTACAGAGAGTCCTGAGCAGAGTCTGACTGTGGCTCAATCTTGTACATTGAACAGACACTTCACTATTGCAGATTCTGCCCTTGGCAACTCTATCTTCCCAGAGCTCCGTGCTTGGGCAAGAGCTGTGCTGCAACTGAGTGCCTGCCAGAGACATGCTCTGATGTCCCTGCCAGTTCGGGAACCTCATGGTTTCAGTTCAGGATGGGTTTTATGTGTGCTTACCCCATCTTTGCTCAAGAAGGTAGTTGAGCAGGTGCTTAAGTACTTTCTAAATAAGGAAGTTTTCTTTAGGGTCCTTTAGGAATATTTGATCTTCAATATTAAAGGTAGCAAAGGGAAAAACAGATAAAACAGAGCTGGTGATTATAGACTTTTTCCTTGCACTCTCTGAAGCTCTTTTTTACTCAGTGACTCGCACTGAACTTCTAACATATTTAAAGCTTCAGGCAAACATAATTAAAGGAATTGTCTCATATCACAAAAGGTTCAATTTCCCACTGAAATTTTGAGTCTATTTAGCTGTATGCTTTTTTCCAAAACATTTTTAACACAAATTACTGAAGGAACATCAATCCCTGTCTTCTATTAAGAATAGGTGAGACAAACTTCTGTTAGAGATGGGGAAAATATGCTTGAGATCTTGTTTCAGAGTGAGGGGATTTCAAGCTGCTTTGTGGATCTCATGCTCTGTTCTGTAAATCTGGGAAGTCTTTAGCTATTTTCAAAGTTTTCACAAAAGATGGTCAGGAAAAGGATATATGGATTCTACATAGCACTCTATGCCTGAGACATTTCTAAAGAGGACCATACCTCCATGGGAAAGGGTCTGAAGTTTTACAGTCTTCAGGGTGGCTGAAGACCACCTTAAATCGTCTTTTCCAACCTAGCCTTCCCATGACTCCAGAATTCTGTGTATATTTGTTTTCAGTGAAAGTTACTTCTGTCACATTTGTCTGGAGAGCTTTCTTTCAGAGGTGTCATTAGCTCAGGTTCCTCTAAGCTTTTAAATCACCTATAAAATTTATCAGCTTCCTCATAAGAAATGTGGAATGGTTTGCTGTAGAGGAAAACTTTTTCATACTTTTATTATGATAAATGTGTGAAGTCTCTTTCAGTTCCTTTGAGGGTTGTTTTATAAAATTCCCACATATAGACACTGTACCTCTGTTACAAGACATTTATCCATCAAAACTTTTCATTATAAATTTGGTCACTTCCTTCTTTGCCTCCCTCCTGAGTATTATCCACTAATCGTTACACAGGATGGTCATGGGAATGTTGTTCTAAACAAATTTTCCTGCTCGTTCCACTGCCTTCATCCTCCTCCCCGTGAATTACACAGTGAAATCAATGACAGTGTGACAGAGCCTGCATGAAGAAATGCACACTGGTCATCCAGCATCAGCTTCACCTTTTTTAAGTAACATTTAGCTCATATAAAACATTTCTGATCTGAAACCTTTCATGTATTTCTCCAAGATAAGTTTCACTGCTGCAGTTTGACAGGTGGGAAGGCTGGCTTACAGCAGGGACAGGCACAGATGGGCCAGGAAGCAGCACCAGAAGCAAAATCCAACCTTTGCTTTTCCAGTCCTGTGGCTCAGCTTGTGAAGGACAATCTGCTATAAAAGCGATGGGCCTGTATCCTACCCAGCACAAAGAGCATACAAAACAGACCAAGGAAAGCTTATGATGATCAGCAATAATGTGATTTTAGATTTATTAGAAATCTGTAATGTGAAGCACTCTCCAACCATTCTTTCTTTAGTTTAAGAAACTTTCAGTTGAGCCCAGATCCAATTTTAGGCATCCAAATGCCACATTTCCAGGGAGCCTATGTTAATCTTTTGGCCATTTTGTGAGTCGCTGAATGTTATTTGTCTGCCTTTTTGTTTGCTTATTTATTTTGTAGTCCAGACACTGTTTGCAGCATTCCCAGATAAAAATGGCTAAATAAGTACTCAGACCTCAAAGCTAAGTGAAAGAAGCTATAATCCCACCCCCCAGCCGTGGGAAAAAAAACCCATGAACTACTCTCAGCTAAAGTTTCTTTGCATACTCTTTGCATACCTCAACGTTAGGGATGTCAAAGCTGGTTTCTCACTGCTCTGGAGACCAATGAACAAAACCCAGCTGTTCCCCACATCAGCTCAACCTGTGCTGCTCACAGAAGTGAGGAGCCTTCAGTTGGGTAATCAAGAGCACCTTCAAAGCAAAGTCAGGCAGGGCTGTAATTCTGCAGTAAAATGTAGGCTGGTACCATCTGTAACCCCCTCCCCATCCCCACCTCTATTCTTGGACTATTTAAAAGCAAAACACTTTAAAAAATTGAAAACATCCTTGTATGTCTTGTTGACTGCATTTTTTTCAGATACAAGCTGAAGCTAAGTAAAGACTTGGATGAACAGCACTAAAAAGCAGCTATATTTAGGCCTCAGCATGTTAATGTTTCTATTTGTTGCACACCCCTAAGGAATTCTTCAGATAGCTTTTATGGCATTTCTGTTGCCAAGGAAACACCTCCTCATGTGTGTGTGTGCGCGTGTGTACCAAAAGCCTGCACAACCTCCATCTCTACTTGCAGATGTAGAATTTGTGTTGTGTTAAATAAGGCAAAGATGCAACAAATAAAAATCCTTCCACATATATAGGCAAACACAACAGGAACTGTGCTTATAGCATCTCGCCTGTGACTCACATCTGTCCCTCCAGACTTAGCCCACCTTTCTGCAGGTGCTTTGGGTTGACTCTGCTTGCAGAAATGGAACAGTGTCTAGATCATAGATCAGCTGAATAAGAACTTTAAACCTATTGTGCTCAGTGTCCTGTGACAACACAATCAGTGTCCCACATTCAGTTATCGTTTGTTTGATAGGCTCATTCACGGGGCAAGAGTTAAAAAACCATGAAGTGGTCAGGAATGAGATGAGTGATGGTTTTTTCCCCCCTCCCTACAGGGTTTGCTATATTAGAAATTCACAATTCTGTGAAGTGACAGTCATGGGAAGTGACAACTATTTGGAAGATTGAAGCATCTGTCTTACTTGGTCTGTGCCCCCTCACGCCAGGAGAAAACTGACATGACATAATTAGAACAGAAGTTTGGACTAAATCTTTCACAGTCTGTTAGGGCAGGCAGAGATGGCTGTTGGAGGATTTTCTTTAGTAGGATGCCATGCAGTCAGCTTCGGGAGCAGGGCAGGCAAAGGCGGAAGAAGAAGAAAAAAATATTTGCATTTTTAAAAGCTTTTCCTTGCAGTGGTTTCTGAGCAAATGTAGGTCAGCTGTAGGATCCCTTTCCCACAGGGCTAATAGGAAAAGGTTTTTCTGGTGCTGCCTTTCCATGTCCTGGTTTAGAATCTGTGTAGTTTTTTTCTAAAAAGACATCCAGCTGCTTTTGAACTGCTTGCTGTGGATGAGAGGCTTACAGCTAGTTAGATCTGGGCAAACTAGTAACTGCCTACAACGGTTCAGCTAGCTCCTTATTTCTTTTTGTATTTAGGCTTTGTGCCTTCAGTTTTTCATCCTTTCTTCACTCTAGATCTCAGTCTTTTGGGCAATCACAGATCATGCACACCCAGACTCCCATGGCAATCTGTGCATTGTGGAGATATTTTTCTGACCTTTAAAATGTTACTTTTTAGGTTTGTCGTGTTTCTTGTTCGTTAGTGCTATTCACAGCAAGTCTTGAGGGTTCTCCTTAATTTCAGTGAGAGCTTCCTTTTAGGGATACAGTGTCACCATGCTTATCTCCCTGAAGGAATGGTTGTTGAACAGCAGCTGAAATTTTGGCCTTCGGAGAACTTATTAGAGAGCATAAGACCTGTTTCCCAAACAAAACCCAGTGATGATTTACAAAAGGAGCACCCATGATGACATGTCTTTTATATGAACTAAAACAATTTGTGCTTCCTAAGTTTGGTTCGAGGTTTCAGCTTGAAATGCTTCTTTTCACATCCAATAGCCAATTCTATCTCCCTGTGCATATAAAAAGAATATAAATATAGGTGAAATCTAGAAGATGTAGCAATGGGAGAGTGGCCTTTTTCCAGATAAATAAATTCTGCCCTCCGCCTTTAGGTGCTAGTTTTGCACTTTTAGATATTGACTAGCTCCTCTGAAATTAAATTCTCATAGCTGTGGCAAAGCTAATAGTAAAGGAAGATGGAAATGGATTGAGAATGCCATGGTGCTGCACATCTTGGAAATTATCTTCCTCTTCTCTAGTACCTCTATCTCCACTAGCGAGTTTGGCATTGTCAGATCAGATCAGTTCTTTACTTGTCAGTGGAATCAAGTACAGATAGACATGGCTTTAAATCACCTTTGAGTGCCCTGAAACCTGGGCACTTCAAGGGACAGTTTGGTTCATGGCATAATTTCTAGAGGGCTTAGGTATATCTCAGTCTACTCTACATCATATCGTGTCATGGTGATACCTACCTCATGACACCTCTGTAGTCAGAAACATTACAACATTGTGTCTTCTCTGGAAACATGCTTTCAAGTACAGGAAAAGTACGGGAAGAGAATCAATCACTGTGCCTCAAGGATCTTCAGGACACCATATCTGTCTGACTTTATAGTTCTTTGCACCAGAAAATAAAAGCAGCCATGTGGTGCTGAGAAATCAAGTGAGGCACAACCAGTTCAGTTTCCACTGGAATCTTACTTTGAAGTCTCTGAATGCAAGCTTGTACCAGAGGAAGGCATTTAGGTGGCCAACTGTTTCGTGCCTGAAGCTGAAATAACAAGATTCTTTCCTATAGCAACATGTGACAGGGCAAATGTGAAATGTCTGCTTTTCCCCTGGTGTAGGTATTACAAATCTCATGTTGTACCCAACAACCTAAAATAACTGTTATGGGTGCAGGAAAACATAGTAAAACACATTACCTGTCCAATTTTTTCTCTTTCTGTCTCTATGCTAGTGTAAACATTTGTCATATCTATTTTACCAAGCTGGGAGGAGTGGCTGATACACCAGAAGGCTGTGCTGCCATCCAACGAGACCTGGACAGGCTGGAGAGCTGGGCCGAGGGGAACCTCATGAAATTCAACAAGAGCAAGTGCAAAGTCCTGCACCTGGGGAGCAACAACCCCATGCACCAGTACAGGCTGGGGGCTGACCTGCTGGAAAGCGGCTCCGTTGAGAAGGACCTGAGAGTGCTGGTGGGCAACAGGCTGACCATCAGCCAGCAAAGTGCCCTTGTGGCCAAGAAGGCCAACGGTATACTGGGGTGCATTAAAAGGAGTGTGGCCAGCAGGCCGAGGGAGGTTATCCTCCCCCTATACTCTGTCATAGTGAGGCCACATTTGGATCGCAGTAGTGTCCAGTTTTGGGCCCCCAGTCTAAGAAGGATGTGGAACTGCTTCAGCAAGTCCAGCAGAGAGTTACCAAGATGATCAGGGGGCTGGAGCATCTCTCATATGAGGAAAGGCTGAGAGACTTGGGTTTGTTCAGCCTGGATGAGGGAAGACTAGGGGGGAATTTCATAAATTCCTATAAATATCTAAAGGGTGGGTGTCAGGACGATGGGTCTAGACTCTTTTCAATAGTGCCCAATGACAGACCAAGGGGCAACGGGCACAAATGGGAACACAGGAAGTTCCATCTAAACATGAGAAAAAACTTCTTTCCTGTGCGGGTGCCAGAGCAGGGGCACAGGCTGCCCAGGGAGGCTGTGGAGTCTCCTTCCCTGGAGACATTCAAACCCCACCTGGATGTGTTCCTGTGCCCCCTGCTCTAGGTGTGCCTGCTCAAGCTGGGGGGTTGGACAAGGTGATCTCCAGAGGTCCCTTCCAACCCCCACCATTCTGTGATTGTGTTTAAAGGAAGATAGAGTTTTACAATATAGGCACAAATATTAATGCAAAATGATTTAGGTAATTGTAAATTTGCAAAAGAATTAATTTAAATTTTCATCAACTGCAATAAAAGTCTCCTTCATTTGCTGATGAAGCCTTTGTGCTTAATCCTTTTAAGGGAGAATAGTTGAACAGGTGTCTGCTGCTGAAGGTTATGATAATCATACTGTCTAAGAGGATAAGCATTCACTAATTTATATATATAGTTTCTTCCTTCAGTTACCTTAAACTGAAAAAATTAGTACTACTTAAAAGTGTCAAAAAGCAGAAAATTTTATCATTTATTCATGTTATTTGTGTTCCCATGGCTTTACAAAAACATCTTCCACAGCTGAAGAAAAACTGGGGGGGGGAAAGAAAGTAACCTTGAAGTGTCAGAAAGTTTCATAATGTTACTTAAGAAACACCCAACAACCAACTCATAGTGCAGGAGGGAAGAAAGAAGGGTGCTATATGATGAATCAGAGGGAACATCCAGCATATCACAAGGACTCTTGTATATAGTGCCACCTATTACAGACTCTTCATAATCCACAACTAAAGGCCATGTAGAATTGTGCTAGGTTTATATAATAACCAATCTTTTTGCAAGGTCCACAGACTGCTTTGGACCTCTGATAATGTTGCACAGTTGTGAAAAGGTTACCCGTGAGGATCTGAGGAAAAGACTTTCTTGCATAGCATTAGATAGAAGAAGGTCTAATAGTCCAGGAGCAGCTGGAGCTGGCATTTATCAATGTACAGTGCTCAGCTTGCAAGCAGAGAAGAAACAGTCCAGGAGAAAAGAGAGAAATCAGCTCTGGGTTATTTCTTACAGGAGCTGAGAGATTTTATACTTGCTTGAAATTTGCATATATCTCAAAAAACTCAAGGAATTCAAGTTTTGGTTTTGTGTTCTGAGTATCTTTTTCATTCCACTGTAAACTAGGCAGCAGTACCACAACTGAACCTCAGCAGAAGGTCTTTATGCTAAGATAAAGAAGCCTATCAGATGCAAGTATGTTAAAATGCTTTTCCTTCTGCTTATGTTGAAAATGAAGTTTTCCAAATGTCCTGTAAGAATCATAATTCCTAAGGAGTGTGAGCCCTATATTAGAAAGTATTATTTGAACAAAGAGTAATCCAAAAGCAATTCATATAGAGAAGTTGGGATAAATGGGGAGCTGAGCCAGGGAGTTATGCAAGAGCTGCGTAATTCTACAATGATAAAAAATTTTCCACTCCGTAATCTCTTTATAAACTTTTTTACTGTATCTGAAAACTCCACATGCACTTGTTCAAGCCAACGTACCTATTTGGCCTGTTAAATCCATATTTTTTACCATCTCTGGATTTCTCTATGCATTGTTACATAGTTCTCCTGCATCACCATCACAGGTTCTCCATGGAAGCAATTGCATTTATTTCATAATTGCCATCTTGTTCCAAGAAACTGAAGAAATACCTATGATGATGCAGGAGACATACACAGATGCTCTCCATCCATCATCCTATCTATCAGGCATTTTGACAATATTTAAGTAAGACCCACCAAGAAAGGAATTGGCTGAAAACTGTCCACTAGTGAGGGCAACGAGGTGAGCATCTGTGTAGCTGGACCCTTTCCCCTCCCTAGGACTTAAATGCTTTACCCAGCATTAATTGAGGGGTAGATGACTGCCCCCTTTTGGGATTCTCAGCATAGAAGCTTTGTCTAAAGCTATGTGCCTTTGGTTTTTCTTCCAAAAACACAAGTCTGCCTTTCTCTTCTCAAACACATCTTGGAGGAGGACACATGGGAGAATCTCAGCAGTTTGACTTCTTACATGCAGCCAAAAGGTTCAAGTTCTTACCCTTCCACCTAGGAAACCTCAAACTACCATCTGGAGACCTTTCTCTTGAAGCTGTTTTCTAGTTCAGAAAACACTTAAGGATGCATGGGGGCAAGTCTGACACAACAGCACAGTGTATTGCCAAAACAATGGGGATTAGCTCCCATCTTTGCTCCAAGAACATGTTGTGTATTTTGTCTGACTACAGAACAAAGGCATGTGAACCAGCAGTTTTCACCAATCTGTACCCAGCCACTTGAATGGGATCTGCTTTTTCTTAGAGCTTGCAACATCTCACTTAGTGCTGTAATACAGATACATATTGTACCACAGTACTATATAAACCAGGTTCAACATGCATCAGGCACTGCCAAGGGGGGAAGATACAAAAAATAAGTGTGCACTTAAGAGAGGTTTTTTTTCAAATGCACTTCTGTGGTGATAACACTGGGCAACCATTACCCAAGGGGAATTTACCATTATAACCCTGGCCAGTACAGTAATTGCCAAATGTATTGCAAGCTCTGTGCTATTGACTTCAGCAATGGAGCAAAGTTGCTTCCCCCTACGAAAGACCCAACTGTTGATCTAGAATGTCTTGTGAAAAATTATAAAAGCACTAGAAGACCGCGTAAGTGGAGTATGGGAACTGAAGAAGCACTTCTCTAATCAGATTTTCTAAGTTTACTTTTTTTTGCAGTGGGGAAGCAGGGTATCTTTTAAGCATTACTATCTATTAATGATAGTATAAAGGACAATGAGAAAAATTCAGCAGAGAGGAAACAGAAGCAATTTAGATAAAGGTGTTTCATTCGAAGCCAAACCATGGTGTGCACAGGATATTTTGCTTAAATGACCGACAGAATACTATGCCAATAGGTTTAGAAATGGAAAGTCCTTTTCTGAGAATGAGAGTAATTCAGATGTGCATGTTTTGCATGTGGCTTTGTGTGTAGCTTTCTAGGTAAGTCAAGCTAGACACTTTTTAATATAACCATTCTGCTATGAAGACATCTATTATTACAAAGAAATAGGAGGCAGCTCTTAAAACTGCTCTCCAATTCCTTTCTTCCAGCCACGACCACATTGAAAGGTGAAACTTCACAGTACCACTGCAAAGAACATTGTAGGTTGTCTTTAGTAATAGCATAATAGGGGAACATCAGAGGAATGGCAATAATTATACGTTTCCTTTTTTGCCTTCAAAGGTCATAGTTAAAGTCACAGAAATAAAGTTTTCTTGGTATCACAAAGAGAGAGAGAAGAATCACTTCTGAGTCTTGAGAAAACAGTCATTCTCTCTCTGTCTCTCTGAATACATGACTATATGTGTCTTATGTATCTATTATAAATTACACATACAATTTAGCTGGGAATGCAAAATCTTCTAACTTCCAAGAAGAGCTGGCTGTCATATTGGACAGTGAAATACAGAAGAACTATAATCAGTAATCCTGGCTAGTATGTGTAGGGATTTTCCTTTACCCTGTTCCTTTTAATACAGGAAAATATAAAGATGGAATTACTTAGTCCCAGGACTATACAATTTGCAGATTGTAGACTCCACACTAAATCTGCCTTTACTTCTGTATGAAGTGGATTACAGAAGCCATAGCAAAATGGATACTGTGACAGACATAAAGCAGTATTTTACATCTGTATGTGTTCATGTGTGACACAGCTAGAAAAAAAAATCATTATGAGGTAGACCAAAACTGATCCTGATTTTCCTGAAAAACTTAGACCACAAACTGCAGCAGCTCAAGACCTGCTTCATGAGCTGCCTGTGGTGGAAGGACAGGGATACTGATCTGATTCTGCTTCAGGAGAGTGGAGCACCTCTCTTATGAGGAAAGGCTGAGAGACTTGGGTTTGTTAAGCCTGGACGAGAGAAGGGCAAGGAGGGATCTTGTCAATACACCCTATCTGAAGGGCAGGTGGGGGCCCAGACTCTTTTCAGTGGTGCCCAATGACAGACCAAGGGGCAACAGCCACAAATGGGAACACAGGAAGTTCCATCTAAACATGAGAAAATTCTTTCCTGTCAGGGTGCCAGAGCAGGGGCACAGGCTGCCCAAGGAGGCTGTGGAGTCCCTTCCCTGGAGACGTTCAAACCCCGCCTGGATGTGTTCTTGTGCCCCCTGCTCTGGGTGTGCCTGCTCAAGCAGGGGGGTTGGACGAGACGATCTCCAGAGGTCCCTTCCAACTCCCACCGTTCTGTGATTCTGTGATTCTGACAGTTCAGGTGTCCCCACTGCTGCTTTGAATGTCCACTGCAGTTACCTCCCTCTCTCCATTCACCTTTCAAGGAATTTCAAGTCTATGTCATTGATCTCTAATTCGCACACAGATAGTATGAACATCCCTGAAGCACGTTTCACTGTGTTACAAACAGAAGACAGTTTGATCTGGAAAAGAACCCACCATCATGCTAAATAAAAACTAACAATTAACAATAATAATAAAAATTTAATATTTCAGTAACTATCATATTCTATATGGTGATAGAAATTTATACATGCATACATAAATACCTGCTGACGCTACACTTCACTTGGCTTTGTACGCTATTAATATGACATGTAGCAATTTGAAATTTAGCACAGCTTTTAAAATTAAATCCTGTTAAATAAACTTTTAAAGAAAATATGAACATATTATCCGAGTTTTCAAAATTTTCTGACACAAAAGATATCAAAATGACATTTCAACATCTAGTTTCTATTGTGAGTTTCTGTTAAAACCTATTATTTCAAGAAAAAAAATCCTGTGAAGAAAGCTTTTTCAGTTATTTCAAACAAAGATTTTGAGAAGGCATTTTTTTATCAAGCTTCTGAAGTAATATTACTGTTACAGTTTGTAATACTAGTAATCTGAATTCTGCCGTTCCTCAGGCTGAAATCTTGTTTGTACAGAAGTCACAAGTGTGTAAATTTAATGATAGCAACAGTACATTAAAGGCAAGGGAGAATCACAACGAGGGGAGGTCCAAGGTTTTTGTTTGCATTCAGGATTTTTGTTCAAATTAAGATTGAAATATTTCAACAATGCCTTTGATTGTTCTTTGTATTAGAAACTGGACTACTAGTCAAAATTAAGGCCCACATGGAAGGATAAACTTTGTTCGCTGGAGACATGTAGCATGGGCTTACAGTTTATTATACTGACACTGGGAGAATCGCAATAGTAGAAACTTAATTAATTTTCTAGACACACTCTTCTAAGTGAATAATAATTATAAACATAATTATAAGGTTCCATTAAAAAATCATTAGGATTGTGTGTATAATATCGTAGCTGGGTTTTTCTGCATGTCACAAATACAAGTCCAGGTGAAATGTATTTATTTATTAGCATTTTGACATGAATTGACTCAGAAAGGTTTGACAGCAAATGAGATTTAAACTGCTACCAGGAGCAGCTTAAAGAAGCAAAACCCGAACAGTTCTCAAGGTTAGCACTAACAAATTCTAGGCAATCCATGTGAAATTAAGCAAAAGAGAGCAAGAAAATTAAGCTCTCCCTCAGAGGAATGTTTGAAGCCTTTGGCTAGCTCCAGAGGAGATGTTCTGTCTTTGAGTGCACTGATATTGGGTTTGCCATTTCATCAAACTTCATCTAATGAATTCAAAAATTGTCTTTACTCCTTGGTCTCTTGATTAAGTTTTCCACTGAGAAGTTATGGAATTAGAACAATTTAGATTTCTACTGTAAAGATGGATTATTCTTACTTTCCAGTGTAAAAAGGGTTTCAGGTTTTTATCACCTCCAGTGCTTGACATACCTTAAATGTGCCAAGGATCTTCCAGCTCAGTTTTTTGTTGAGTTGCTTACATAGACAGTTGTTACCTAAAGCAAGAGTCTGTAGTTCGATAGCCACCAGATCTTATTTCAATATCGCTTTGCTACAACATTATTAATGTTCCACGGGGCCTTATTTCCTTTCAGGTGGACGTGGAGTGCAAGATAAATTTCTATTGCACTCCACTTCCCAACCCTATTTTGATGGAAGCTGAGGTCCCAGCACAACCACCTTCATTCAGAACATTCCTCTGCATGGCATGATAGTAACACACTGACAGGATGCACTAGATACTTACTTAGTGGCAGGTAATTCAGGTAGAAAACAGCATTTTTGTCAAGCTTGTCCACATAAGTCTTTTCAGTTTCCACTGTGTTAAACCACTCAAGAGGATAGATACTGCTGTTACCTGTCACATAGCCAGAGACCAGCTCTGATGACTATGATCTGACAATATCATCAACTAAGGGGTGGCAGTGGTCGAGAAAAATGAAACTAGGGAGAAAAACACTCTTCAGCATATTTTTTACCCTTCACCCATATGAATTTAGGTCTCTACCTAGAAATATGCAGAGCAAACTGTGGATTTTGAAGCTTTTAGATTTCTGAATCTAAATCTGGTTGATAGCAGCCTTGGGTTTTTCACTCATTCTGAATGTTTGAATGTTTCTGACACAGTTCAGAAAAACTCATACAAAATCTTGAGTTCATATTGCTTTGGAATAAACCTGCTCTTCCCCCTTATCTGCCATCTGAGTCTAATCATCCTCCATTTATGACATTGCATTGATTTCTGGAGCCACAGCTTGTGTTGTGACACTCTTAGGATGATGATTGCTGTTTAAGGAGTATCAAGTGTGCTTAGTGTACTGTAGAAACAGAAAAGAAAGTGCAGTGCACTCAGAAGTGCTTACAGGTCTGCTCTAAGATACAGTTTAGAGACAGAAAATACAATAGCTGAAAAGCTTCTGTCTCCAAGCAAAGCACTTGTGTTGCTTTAAGCAGGTCAGCAATCCCACAGAAGTCAAATGCTTTGTTGGATCAGACCTTCAGAAAGTTTCACAGATAAATTTGTCTTATGGAAGCACTTGAACAAAGAGAGAGAGATCATTTAAGGAGAGACTGCCTGGAGAGGGAAAATGAGGATAAGAATGGGAAGGAAACAGGCTGGAGTCAGACTAGTACAGCAGCATCAGAGCAAGAAATTTGACTCGTGTGTGGAAACATTCAAAGAGGAGAGGATGAAACATTCTCAGAACAACAAGGAGGGAAGCAGCAGCCTTTTGAACAAACTGCATTGTCAACAGCAAGGGTAAATTGCAAGGGGGAATTAGAAAACCAACAAAAGCAAAGTTCTTTGCTTTTGCAAGAATAATGTCACAACCATTAGGGTTCTGTGGAAAAGAAGTATATAAGACAAATTGTGACTTCTTCAACCAGTTTTACCACCACTTTTACACAGACACAGTCACCACTGAAGTCATAGATGTCAACATAGTATAAATTAGGCATATATTTCTGTCCCGTGTAAAAAAAAATTATATGGGATTGGAATTGCTTGTATGAAGAACCAGCTGCTCTGTAAAAAGAACGAAAGAACAGACTGTATATACGGGATTAAAATAGATAGTACTGTCTTGAGCATCTGCTTCTTTTAGAGCATTGACATAGGCTGAACAGTTGATGCTGCAAAATTCTCCTAACTGCCATAGACATTTGATAGTTAAGTGACTGTCCCACTCCCAGCCCCACATTTATATTGTTTATTGGGAGCGCTGCATAATTCTTGCCTGGATTGAGGTATAAATGGGCACAGTGCAAAATAATGAACAAAACAACAATGCATAGGGGGCATTTAAGCTACCAACAGAGAGGACAGGAACCAATGTAAGGAAAGGAAAAAAAAACATCACTCAGGGAAACTAATACAGAGATTTATACCTGCTCAACATCACTAGTCCATGAGCTCCACAGGACCTGCCTACTTTTATTTTTCACAGCCAGTGGGGTCATTAGAGGGGCCTCCTAGCACCTTTCTGCCTGCTTTGACAGTCGTTGGGTGCCATGCTGTGGAGCAGGTCCTGAACCCAGGCATACCTCATATCTGTGATAAATGGAGGTGATTTTCTCTGTCCTCTCTCCACCCACCAGAGATTTCCTACAAAACCAGGCAGGAAGCCCTTTTCCTGGAGTCCTCCATTCCTGCCACAGTGAGGGGAAGCTGGACTTCCCAGATTTGCCTGTCCATTCACTCCTGACTAATGAAAGAAGGACCAGCCTTCCCCAAGGCCAAAGTAAACTAAATTCTTTGATGCTTTCTGTGTAAAGTTACTGTTTTATCTTTTCTTTCTCTAAGGTATTGATTTTTTCTTGGGTCTGCATCACTAGCCTCCATAGAACTTACTCTTATTTTTTCACTGTCACAAAAGGAACATTTATTTATGATGCAGTGAGACAGGAGAGGCTACAATTGTCTCTAGGAAGACAGAAGGTCGTTCTCTTCTGATGCATTAAACAAGGGCTAGATCCTCAGCTTATTATAGGAAAATTGACACTTGGTTTCAGCCTGAAGGCTCAGGTACCTCTATTACAGAGAGATTTTTCTCAGGCCAATGAATACCCACTACCAAACTACAGTGAGACTTGCTCTTAACTCACAGACATCCAAGGAAGAACAGAACCAAGCCAATCATTTCCACTGTTTGTTTCAGGTGAGTCAGCTCCCAGGTAGGATCATAGGGTGATTACCAGTACTAAGTACAGGGTATTTTTTCCTCCACACACCTCTGCCAGGCTCAAAGAGATTAGAAAGTCAAGATTAGTCTCCCAGTGCCAAATAGTAGCACTTAATTTGTAATCTGTTGTCAAGTCCATACATATTTAGCCACTTAGGCATATTGCTACTGCTGTAGTTTCCTTGCAGAGAGGAGAACAGATGAGTCTTTTGTGGTAGGGGTTGTTTTGTTAGCTTTTTTTTTTTTCCCCAAAGTGGGAACAAAATGAGTAACCCAAGTGCAGATGTTCTGAATTCACTATTTAAGACATAATAAAAGTCATGCTGCTACTAAAAAGCCACCCAGAGATGGCTCTAGAGTAACAGTGTGGAAAATCTGATCAAATACTCCCCGACTGACTAAAAGGCACTGATTCAAACTAAGATTAAAACTAATTTAGAAAGCAGAACCAAAGCGTCTATGAAGAAGCCTTTTTTGACAATGGAGCCACCAGAAGTGAAATCACCAGGGAGGGAGTGTTGACAAGTAGGTGTCATTCCCAAAAGAAACACCTTGGATATGAAAATCTGGCTGAGGATCCTGAGAGTGCCACTATTTTTATCCTCGGAATGTTGTTTGCTCTGTGAATGGAGATGAAACCATCAGCAGGAGGAAAAGCCAAGCTGATGAATCCCTTCCTCCTTGGAATCAATAGCAACTGCCCCCACTGACTTCAGCTACACCTGTTTTTTACCCTGCAGTAATGAGCCATGGGTAGTTAAACCTGAAGTGAGTTAGGCTCTTCATTTCCTTCATTTTAATAGCATCCTGTTATTAAATATTCTGGTTACAAGCTTAGAAGATAAACTAAGCCACTTTGAAATGCATCCTTCTGCTTTGTTGAGTACCAAAGGTAAGTCTCCCTGAGTTATACCCTCATCCACAGTTATTTCAACATGCTCATCAACACCTATTGAATTTTGGTTCCCCTTGTCTGTTGAATCTCCCATCTCACTGGGCAGCAGCTCTGAAATGCCCCTATGCCTAGAAATGGGGTTGTCCCTGGGCTAGGCAGTGGGTGCTCACAACGTGAAGGATGCAAAGTGCTGACTCCCATTTCTTCCGGCAAAAGGCTATCAGCTAGTTGAAGAAGTCCTTTGGATGGATTCAAACTACCAGTAGGCTGTGAAGTGGATAAAACAGACTTCAGTTAGTAGAGTCCTGAATGAATGGAACAGCACTGGAACATGCCATATAATGCATCCAAGTACTACAGGTAAGGCAAGAAAATCTTTAAAAACTCAGATATTTTCAGTTCCATAGCTGATAATGTACTTTGGGCTTACAGAGACTTTAAAATCAAATAGAAATAAAGGTCTAGAAACAGGCAGTGATACTGTCGCGTGATAGAAAGCGAGGCAGTAATTCAGGAGAGTCTAAAACATGGGGACCCAGCACCACTTTGGATACCCTGTTGTGTTTAAGATCTCTACCCAGGACTGGCAGATGTGATCTAAGACCTAGTGAGATTTCTGAAGCACCCATGGGAGGCAAGTTCAGGCACTTTACAGCCTCTGAGTTGTTCCCCTACCATACAAATTAGGAAATTAATTTTTAAGGGCTAGTTACTATTATTAGAATGGCCAAACTATATTTTAATATGAAGGAGTCAGCTCTGCAGTTGGCTAAGTAAGTTCCTTTTCATCAGTAGCAAAGAAATAATATTTTCCCACTAATGACATTTCTCTTACCAGTTTGCCAGCTCTGGAGTCTCACCTCATTTCAGAAAAAAGTACAGATTCACAGACCACTTGGTGTCAAAGTGTTGCTAAGAATTTCCCTATCACATCACAAATATTATGGCCAGAAACAAAGAGAGCATTAATGGAACAATCGGAAAGGGGCCCTAGCAACCAAGCCATTAGGTGTAAATCACCTAACTCCCAGAGAAAGTCATTTGGACATCTTTCTGCCTCTGACTAAATAATACCTGAAAAATGCATACCAACACTCTTGTACTTCTGCATGTATTGTACAGTACTGCTAATTACTTTAGCACCAGTTTTTCTTCTGAGGGAGGAACAGTGGGTGGGAAACTGTAGGCAGAGGAATGTACAGAGGGGAGGAACAAATCTTAAATTTGAAAGAATAAAAAAAGAGAAGGAAGAAGAGAAGAATGAACTAGTAAAACAAAAAAAAAATTCCAATATTACAAAACTGCAACAAGAAAAAATCATTACTGTTATGTGGCAAGGACATTGCCTATGGAGTTACCCCTTTTCTTTGGGATCTGTGTCATCTTATTTTCCAGCTGATCTAGAAGTAATCTAGAGGTATAGAGTAGACTAGAACGAATGAAGTAATGAGAACTAGTTTTAATCCTGCTGAGACATATTCCTTTCCTCAGTGTTTCCTTTGAAAACAAGGACTATGTCACATTGCTTTCCAGCAACCATCTCAGGCAGGGCCACAACACACCATGCTCACCTCCCATCTATACCTGAGTCTCAAAAATTGCCTACATAAATATCTGTCGGAGCTTGCGGTAACTGACCTGAACTTGCCTGGTGACAGTCACTCAGTGCTGTGCTAACCCCATCCCAAGCTAGTGGATGTGCTAAGAAATGTAGACCCTTTCATATACCACACGGCATCTTGGCCCATTCTTTCAGGTCCACATCCTGCTGGTCTGCAGGTATCTGCTAAAAGTCAAAAAATGAGTATGCATGTACTCACTGATTACATCTTCCTGAATTAAGCAGTATTGTAGAATGTCTTGTCCTTTTACTGACTGATTTGCTTGTATTAGTAGAAAATAATTTCATTTATAAGGAATTCAGATACTGGGTCATAACTTTTGTTTGGCAACTATTGAATCATGGATATTTCTTCCTGCAAAAACTTACTGTATGATAATTTTCTCCTTCATTTCATTCATGTGAAATGTAGATAAAAGAGCACTGTCATAGGAGAAGAAATGGTTTAAATGTCAATATTGATTGCTGGGGAGATCATCTTTAGTTCTCCAGCTGAGGGGAGGTTTTATATAAACTTATTACGCACAATTGCCTCATGTGACAACAGGATGTGTGGCTAATGAAAACAAATGTCAGCTCCTTGCCATGAAGTATAAAGTACTACACACATGTTTCCAGCTGGGCAAACCACTATCAATGCATTAAACAGCTTTTCAAGCTGAAATGATGTATCAGGCAATTGAATGATCCCAGCAGGCAGCTATAAACACTACCAAGAGCAGCTCCACTTCTTGAATAAGACTTTTCTGGGCTGAGACTGAACCTTCCCTTTAGTCCCCAGAAGGTTTGGGGACTGCTGTGTTTCCTGGAGTCAGCAAAGAATGTTAAGCACTTTGCACCGTGCGCATTGCATCTTGCAGGACTGGATGACCTATTAATGGAAGAACTTTTTTTAAGTGTAAAGATATGAAAGAAGCTGGATTTGAAGTGAACCAGCATGTTTGATCAAATCAAGGATTTGAGTCTATAAGGGTGAGTAACTTCAGCTGCTGCAATCAACAGGACCTGTAAGGAGTTCACTTGCTTGATTCATGCAAGCAATCCTGTAGGGCATTTTAGGCAAAATGAGCAGCTTGGCTTAAAATAAAAGCCATTTAGTCTGAAGATGCATAACAATAATGACTCTCTTAGTTAAGGTTTTTTTGATTTCCAATAATATAACACTTCAATACATCAGTCTGTTGGCAACAGGTTTTAGTTTCTAATTGGTAATTCAGCCAGTGTATGCTTGTGTGTGTAGGCTCAGGGCATATATATTAAAAAACCAAACTTTAATTGCTATTGTATATTGTCACTGCCACCCCTGTGGGTGTTTTAAATAAAGCAAGATGTAATTCTTTGTAGTATAGATTTCCACGGGTCGGCAACTGAGGGTCAGCTTCACATACAGAGCTCAAGGACCTGTTCATGGCTTTAACAAGGGAAAGTCACCATTACATTTTGAATATAGCACATGCAACCACCCCATGCCACATTGGGAGAGCTGGCAACACTAATTTTGTTGAGCAGATAATAAGTGAGAACAAAAGTAACTTTAACAGAGCAGGAAATAAGAGGGGTTTTTTTCTTCAAACCACTGAAATTGTTAATACATTGAACTGCCTAATGATTCATTGAACTCTGATTTGAAAGGCAGAAAGTCTGAGATTTAAAATACTGTTCTTTCTGAGGAGCAATTACTTGTGATTTAATCAGCTATGCATTTAAAAAAAAAAGATGAAGAAACTATTTTACGTAGGAGAGAAAAATGACTCACTACATGAATCTTCACCATAAGGAAAAAAATCCATATTACCATCAAAGTAGTGAACGTGATTCAAAGAAACACGCAGTGAGTCCTGACAGTGAAGGCTTGAGGGATGGAAAGTCACCTAAATTAATTTTGTAGCCTTCAGCCAAAAGAAGATTTAAGACTTGATTTTACTGTCATATACAATGGGTATCTTGAAGTTTCTTGTCAATAAGTAGACAAGCATAGCAAAAACATGCAAGTCCTTATACTAGCCTCTCTCTTTTATCCACTGGTGAATCTAGTACCACCCCTCAGGGCTCTCTGTATTGGCAAGGACTACTCTCATCAGCTTTCACAATAGTCACCAATTAAAATAAAACTGAACTGACAATTAAGTAATGTGTCTGGAGAAGAAATCTGGTCAAAGTAAATGTGAATTATGGATAGGAAGGTAGGGGAATGCATGTATTATCTGCAGGGTTGTTGGTTTTGGGGTTGGATTTTTTTTTCCTTTTAGGCAAAAATTACACCAATATGCATGTATTTAACCTTTTTTATCCAAAGGTACCCAGAGTTTGTGCATACAAATGTACAGTGAATGTTATATAGATGCATATATAGGCAAACAAAAATCACACATTGATTCTTAAGGTGGAACCGAAGTTACACCCTTTGATGTCTGTCTTTGTGACTGGAAACACAGGAAGTACCTCAGTACATATAGTACATGAATAACAATGGCTGTATTTAAATATGTAGGGTACCTGAATGTCAGGTACTCTTGAGTATACCAGCTGAAACTTATTTTTAAGGTTTTCAGCTCATTTCCCAGAATGACCCAACAATTAAATATTTCAATTATATGAGTTTATGGGATAATGCAATAACAAGGTTTATGGCTGCATAAAGCAACATATTTTTAAAACTTGCTTTACTGACTAAATTGAAATGTTATGATAAAATAATTTTGTCTGGAAGAAAACACAACTTTTAAGAGGTAACAACCATTAAACGGTCACCCAATTTTTGTATTTATGTGGTTTGTATTTCAGATAGAAGTTCTACTTCTCTTGAAGGAACTAGAAAGACAATTATATGTTCACAGAGCATTTGCAAATGTCTGTCCCAGATCCACATGCACTTGATTCTTCTGTGTGCACAAAGAGCAGGAGTTCGATAATAAATGATCAGAGCGGGTAATTAGCATAGACAGCTCCCTAATTTGCACAGGAACTCAGCACAGTTGCTTCAGCTAAGAAGGTACCTTGTTGCATGCCTTGATCGCAGTTGGAATTATTTGTCAGTGGGAATCCTGTGTATCTGTGGAAATACTGTAGATTTCTTAACATTCTAGAAATGAAACAAATGGAAGAAACTTTTCTTCAATTCTTAGAATAAAGCTGTTTTCCCTTTCAGAATGCTTTGAAGAATTTTTTTCCAGTATCATATACAATATCACATGAATCATCCTAGTAAGTAATAGAAGGCACATCCTTTAGTTCACCTGCCATTCTGTTCCTCAAGATGACCATAGCCTAAAGGAGTTTTGTTTGGGGAATAAGTGTGGGAGGTTGTATGGGACATCCTGGATAGTATCCACCAACCTTCCCGTTCATGAATAATATCTGGAAGGAAATAACAAGAAAAAGATGATGCTTTGATTGCACTTGCAATGTGTAGCTCAAAATTGTATCTGAAACATTGCCCCTTGCACACTGACTCTGCTCACCTTGAGATATTGCTTCAGAAAGGTGGCAAAGGCTCTTCCTTACCAAGGGCCCAAAGCAAAGAGGTATTTGTGGTGTCATTTTCAGATGACAAAAGCAGACAATTACTTACGTTACTCACCTAGGGGCCATAAAACGTCAAGGTGAAAAGTGCTCACTTACTTGTTGATGGATGGGCTGTGTTTTTATCGGGTATTGTGCCTCAGTAGGCTCACTGTTTACTTTCCAAAATGCCTTGGAGACTGCAATGCTGAAGCTGGGACATGTGTTATTACTTTAATAGTGTCTAAAATGGCACAAAGGACCCAAGTTTTCTAAGATTAAATCCATTGCCCAGAACAACATCTATGTGTTTCATCTTCAGCCCTTTTGATATTCGTGTGCTAGATATCAGAAAATGTCACTACTTATTTAAAAGAGGATTTTTTTCTCTATTATTTCCTTACCCCTCTGCTTCCCATTCCATTTCTAAGCAATAGACATGAGCATAAACATCACCATCCATCTCCAAAATTTCACAAAGATCAGAGAATATGTTAATCTCAGCTCCATAACCCTTTTTAGGACCAGCCTCACATTTTGATCCAAAGCCAAATTTATATATCTATCAGGCTAATGCAGATCCAAGATTTTTTCTTAACCATAGCCTAAGCCATACTCTGGTGGACCTGTAAGTCTCCTTCATGACTGTTATAGCTTATATTACTATCCCTGATGCACATCTTGAATTTTTCTATATTTATTACAGAATAGATCAGCGCATCAGAAGACAAGCTCAACCTGCAGGGCAATGACTAAGGTTTTGAGGGTGGGAGTGAATGAGTTTTCTTCTTTTTTGATTGCCATGGTTTGTTTGTTTATTTCTCAGTGCCTTTCGATAAAATTTTGATATAAATTCTATCCTGGATATACCATTTTCTGACATTAATGGTGTTTTTGTCCACCAAAGTGTTCTCACCCACAGCACACTCATCTCTAGCTTTTCTCTCTTTGATTCTGTCACTTTGCCAAAAAATGCATTAGTACATACTTGTGATATGAAGAGGACCCAGGGGTCCATTCTTGTGTGCTGTCTCCATTGGGTTGTTTTTGAATTATGTACTGGAGAGGAGAGACCAACTTTCAGAAAGGCACTTAATCTATTACTGAATGTCCCAATTACATGTATATTGCTGTTAATTCTGAGTATCACTAAAAAGATCAATTTAATGATGTAAAATAATTTTTCTATTATTTTCAGTTATTAAACTTCTGTGAGTCTCGCTGCTATTTTTTGCCATGATGCACCTCTCAAAATATGTGTCCAGTGCTCAGTGACCTACATTAGCCTTTCCCAGGGTTTATACTCAGCTGCTGAGATATTTAAAATAGTTCAATACCCTTAAAGTAACGTCTGTTATTAGCTCTGAGGCCATGTACTAGAGAAAGGTCTTGTGAATAGAAAGACTGCATCAATTCAACTTCCAGGGATAGACAGACTCCCTCCCGGCAGTACACTGGAGTCCTGCAGAGGCAGCAGACTGGAGCAATAAGAGTCTTTCCTTTATTACGAAGGAAAGACTTTACTGATCTAAGAGGATGAATGCTATCCTAGCAGAAGTTCAGAGAACATTTTTTTAGCTAAGGAAGTCAACACGGGATGTTCTTCTATCTATATGGCAGATGTTTTACCACAGTCTCCCTTGCTCCCAAAAATACTCTGGGTCTTCATCACTTCACCTGGAGTCTTATCAGGCTTTGGATAACATTATGGGTAAATGTCAGAATATCTTTCTCAGCTTTTCTTTGCGTGTTTGTTTCCCTACAAAATAATGCTGCTACTAGTTCAAACAGTATTTCTTCCTAACTTTTGTGTAAATTAACCATTTAGTGTTTCCTCATCTCATCATAATTTAAGATGTAAGACTTCTTTTAAAAGAAACTGTCTTAGAAAATTTCTATTTCTGTTAATATGGTAGGACTATTAAAAGTAGTATTTTTATTACCCTAGTTCCCAGGATTTAAAAGGAGAAAAGTAATAAGTAATAATACAGCTGAATTATTTAATTCCAGAATAGTTTTTAGACTGTATAAAAACTACTGAAGGAAGCTGTTAAGTGACAGCTAATATTTGCATGTTCATAAGCATTAAGTGAACTATACATATAGAAGGACTGAAGCTAAAATATCAAATGTGAATTTCCTCTTTCAACTACTTAGCCCATATGAAGGACTGTGAAAACAGTGCCGTGAATAAGGGATTTTTTGGTGTTTTAGCAGTAAATACTGACTCACCTGCCCAGAACTCTGGATAAACAATCATTGGTGACAAATATAAGCCTATTTTAGATATAATCCAGGACAGCAAAACCTGTGTAAAAGCATGAGGTATTTTGTCCCTTTCCAGTGACAAAAATACCACTAGTTCAGTTCATCTCAGTCATTCTTTGCCATTTGAAGCCAAGTCCTCAGGAGAACAAGTCTTGAGGGCTTTGTACCACTTTCTCATATATCTTGTTTGGTATCAGTCCCCACTTTGAGTCTCTGAAGGCTTTCCTTCCCATTCAGCATGTCTGTCAGTGCAAGTAGGCTGCAGCTCATAAAGTAAAAAATACTTTACTGGATCCCAAGTGGCTTAGCAGAAGTGCTCATTGTTTTGTGAAGTTGAACACTTTGATGTGTCTCTAACACTAACCTGAACAGCAAGAATGGAGTCACTTCTACAAGGCCTGAAGAGATTTAGCGGTGGAGACAGGGTAGGGCATGCAGGTTGTGGGCATCAGTAAGTGTCCATATAGATAAGAATTAAAATATTGAAAAAATATAGCTTTTTTGTTTGTCAAGTGTGGACAAAATCCATTATGTTCTCCATTAATTAGGTCTTACCCATCTTTCCCTAGCTCTGCCACAGCAGTGAAAGGACAGAACATTCATTATATTCTGCAGATATGAGCAAAGTGTTTGCATTGTCCTTTTGCTAGCAGCAAAATGCTTTTTCCACCAGCTGAATTTATCTATCCTTTATAATTGCTCAGCCTAATTAACACTCCAGTAAATCGCACACCTGCATTACCTTCACATCCCTATGTGCCCGCCCTTCTGTGCTGCTGCTGTTAAACCATTAAAATATTTCTGAGTTGCCCGAGGCCTCCTGGAGACAGCAGCACGCGTGCGTGTCGTGCTTTTTCCATGAAGGATAAGGAAGATGCAGGCTGGCTCAGAATTCTGTGACACAATCTATTTTTAGAGACCCCTTTTTCTGAGAAACTAGTTTTCCCATGGGAAATAAGTCCTTGGGGGAAGAGTAATTTCCACGTCATTTGTTAATCTAAAATATCTTTGCTTTTGGCTTCCTGCTACAGAGCACAGAACTGCTGCATCTAGTTAATTTTGCAGTCTCGTTAAATGACAGTGAGGTTTATTTAGAAGGAAACCAAATTTAGTCCCATTAGATCATGGCAACAGTTACACAAAAAAGGAGCTAAATCCCTTCCCCCCTCCCTGCTTTGTTTTAGTCTTGGAAAAACTTGGTCCCTGAAACCACCAAATTGTATATATGAAAGTTAACCAAAACATCTACCCCTAGGTGCAGAAAAAGGTATGGCTGCAGGGGAAACCCCACAATGTCTGGTACTCCAAAAAGAGGATAACGTTATGAAACTTAAACTTTACATCCAAAGAGTAAGCAAAAGATCAAAGTATTAGGGAAACAGGGTTCTTGTTAACAAGAATCTCTAAAACCCTGCTGCAAAGAGCCCTTCAGGCTGCTGCTGGAAGCTGTAAGTCTAAAATTATGGATGTGATCCTTCTGTTTGCTATTGTTTTCTTCACTATCTTCCCTGTAACAATGGACACTCTGGGGTCATTACCCTGTTGCAATGTATATTCATATTGACTGTACTGGACTGTGCACACTAGAGTGACTATGGGTACAGCTGTTTATGCCTTTGTTTAAAATAACAGACTGGTGCTAGACTGCCTTTGCTTATAAGGATGAGCCATCCCAGTAAGGCTGGAGATACGTTTGATGTGATATGTGATGTGATATCTCAAAAAAAAAAGCTTGTTCCAGGTAGCTCCAACCTAGCTCCTAAACAGCTCAGCTTCGCCAGTCCATCTCCTTGCAGAGGTGAGAAGCGAAAAGAGTAAGAAGCATCTTGGCACCATCTCTCTACTGTATGGGGAGAAAGAAATGACCCAGGTAAAGCAGGGAGCCAAATACCACCAAAGAGAAGACCCTAATAATTATGTTCCACAAATGAGAATTTCCTTCTTCCCGCTCTTTCCTGGGAATGATAGAGTAACATTGTATCCGCACAATGTTATTGATACAATATCCATGATATTTTATTCTATTCCTATATAAGAATATTAGGAATATTTCTATAATCAGTGACTGTGTGAAGGCTCAAGTTAGTTGAGGTAGTTGAGGCTCCACATTTTGTCCAGGTATATTCTCACTGAACAGGCCTTGCTAGGGATATAGTATCAGTATTTAAACAGTAGTATAGCCCAAGGGATAGGTTAAAGAAAGGCCAGCCTACTGTTACTTCAAGCTTGAGACTCAAAATTCACAATGGGAATACTTTATGTGAGTTTTTGAAGGAAAATCCACTTGCTCTTTCACCAAAGATATTTTTAGTGGACATGCTATTAATATCAATGGTGTTTCCAACAGGAAAGTTTCTGACGTTATTTCCAGGGAAAGAAATAACTAAAATAGATGACCTAAAAACAACTGATCATGTTTTGACAAGACTTCATTTTTCTGGGAAAAAAATTGTCATGATACTACCTGGAAAGACAGCACACTTCAGAACCAAGAAGCTGTCAGGAAATAGAGTGCTGGGGATCTCTTGCTCCAAATCACGGCTTTGCATGTGCCACCACAACATCACTTCTTTGATTGCAACATAGCTTAGAATTATTGAAATGCAGGATTATGTTCAGCTGTCTATAGCTCAGCTGCTGGTAACAGGCCAGTTGCAGAGACATGTGTGAGCTAACGATTTACAGTAATTACCCTCAGGATAGGTTCATGTGAGGCAAGTGCAGCTATGCACAGTGATTACAGCATAGGCATATCCGTTGTGTCCCTACCTGCAGAAAACAAGGATAATGATGAATAGTCTTCTCCTTTTGAGTGCATGGAGACCTACCAAGGAAAAATTCCATAAGTGTGTGTATTTTCATAATTTATCAATACTACTGCTTGCTGTTGTTATTCCCACAAAAGTGAGCTTTGATATGAGTGTATTTATTATGGCAACAGCCGTTGGTACACCCATTATCAACCTGTTTATTGCACAACTGAAAGCTCTGAAAAATAATGAGAAAGTTGTTCCCATTACTTTAATTAGAATTTCAGTGTAATATTACAAGCAGATGACATGAAGCCTGGAATGACTGTTTTCTTTGGATTTGATTTGTGCTTTTTTTTCAGCTAGCTCAGTATTTCCTTCTTGTCTGAAGTATGATTAATTTTTTAATAGGTATAAATGTATACTCCTATGTTTACTGGTACATATCCAAAAGTGAGGCAAGGATTCCATCTCGGTGTCCAACCTATAGTTGTGATATAATGTATATGATTGTCACAGACCAGGAAATCAAAGCTTCCAGGCAGAGAAGCACTGGAGGAGTGAGGACTTTGGAAGACCTTTACTGAGTCACAGAACCTTTAGCTGGAGATTTGCTTTTCAGCTACATCCAACTTGAGTGACCAAAATTCTCCAGAGGCCGATGTTAAATGTTAGAGCTGCTGGTTCTACCCATGTTAACAAAATTATCTGTAATAGTAGAAGGAATGGGAAATGTGTCATCTAAATAATTATTTTATGATTAGATGGGTGTTATCTTGATTATAAAAAGTGCTGATTTCAATGAAATCTCAACTAGATGCAGAAATCTCTAAGAAAGCATCATGCTCAATGTGAGCTGTATCTTTATACAGAAGCACCCACAAGAAAGAGTCCCTGGCAATCTCTTTCCACTGATTGCTTTTGAACTGTCAAAATGGTGAGGGTTGAACTTTGCTAAAAAGTCAAAAACCTTGAGGCAGGGACTGGTGTCTGAATGATAGGACTGGTCTCTCTTTTTTCAGGGAAGTCCAGTTTGGAGCCAGGTAGGTGGATTGTGTTGTTTTTATCATGAAACTTCAGCTGCCTGGAGAGAGCTAGGGACAGGACCTAGCTACACAACGAAAAATGAGTCAAGCAGGAGTCTGTGAAGGGAAATGAAGAATTTCTGTGATTTATGCCAACTCCAGCAGCTGCTCCATTCTGATACCTGTCCATGTAGCCAGGCCATCTCAGTGACAGTGTCAGATGCTCTCCCCTAAGCCATCACAGTACATGGGTGACCTACTGAAAATTTTTTTTTAAAATGGAAAATTCACAGTATGTCAGAGCATTTTCTCCATGGCAACATTTAACTGTCTTAACAAAAGGCAGAGGAAGAGAGTAAGGCTTGCATATGCATTTGTACAGTGCGCTTCATGATATTTGGGGGGTTTCTTGCTTGATTAAAGCTCCATAAACCAAAGGGACATTAGAAAGCTTCAGCAACTGTTTAAAAAAAAAACAAACAACAACCAAGACGACATCTTCAGCTTCCTGGATATCACAAAAAAATCAACCATACAAACAAAAAACCCCAAACCTGAAGTGTTCTAATGGCTTAGAAACAAGAAGAAAAGTAAAAAGCTACCCCAAAGTATTACTTATCCTAGCGAAAATCTCATCTATTCTAAGCTTGTCACATCTGAGGATTCCAGACAAGTGCCTCTTCTCTTTAAAGCATGAGGTTTCACACATTCAGAACTGCTTCCCTCATGGTTCGTAAAATTTTTGAAGCAGAAAAAATGTAATGGTAAAAAATGCATTGTGAATTGAAAATTTGAACAGAAAAATAAATAGATTCAGGTCAAGCTTTCATTTTTATTTTGACACATCTTCATTTTTAAAACCCATTTCCTTATAAATAGCTTACATTTTGAAATGAAAGTTGATTCAAAAATTGAAAAACAAATTTCCTCATTTAAGAAAATCTTAGAAGATTTAAACAATGTAAAGTTTTATAGAAATTAAGTGAAGAAAATTGTCGAACCTGATCCTTTCTTTTGATAAGTATAATTACAAATATGGATAAATCAACATTTTCTTCTGAAATACATTTCAGAAAAATACCCAACCAGGTGTAATAGGCATGGAAAAGATTACTAATTATGTCTTACTGAATATGTTTGATTGCACAGAGGTAATATTTCATTGTTAGTTTCTCCAAAATGAACATCTAGAATTATTTGCATTGACAAACAGCTGAACTATTAGGTCTCGGCAATAAAAGTGGTCTTGTACAACCTGTTCAAATAACAAAAGATTTTTCTCCTTTCAGATTCTATGCATGTGAAATAAATATAAAACAAACTCTGTGTGTAACTCCTGCAGTAGGAAATAAATACTAGGACAAAAACCAACTCAACCCTGTCATGTATTATACAGCTTTTACCTTCTTTTCTTTCCCTACAATACTGCATTTCCGTAATTCTCTCTGACCCCATCACCATCTTCAACATTCCTATTTCTTTTGCTGCTGAAACATCTGAAATATTGGTTTGCACCTCTTATGTGCTGTCCCACTCTATGTAAATCACTGTTGGATGTTTTTCCTTTAACAAAACTTTGTCTTACAAGTTTCTTGCCTCTCCTAACAGATCCTTAGATATAATACCTCACTGCCCACAGATATCTATGTACACAGTATGTACCTAATACAAGATGTAGCATATTTCTTAAATTAGGTTATGTCCAAGAATGAGAAAAAGAGATCTGCTGTTCTTATGCAGAGTCAAGTTTACATTTTCTGTGGACCAGTGGGTGTGTGGTGCCCTCAGGCCCCCATATCCCCTGATTCTATTTTATACATCTGGTGAATTCAATGGTATTTAGATCCAGTTTCAGGTATTAGCTGACACAATGATCCCTCATTTAATTTCATGCTGGTAAGACTTTTTCTTACTGAACTGGAATGCATAGAGCAATAACGGTAAAAATGACCCATTAAATCATCTAGAGCGATCTTGTGCAGCTATCAGACATATGCAGCTTGATTTCCCTCTGACTTATCCTCCTCTTGAAAAGATGAATGTCAGTGATTTCAGTGTATTAATCTTGATTAGCACTCATTAACTTACCACATATTATATTTAGTTTAATGTATTTAGCCATTTCAGAACACAATTTCTGTCAGCTCTCCCCACAGACAAAAAGGAGAGGGAAGATTCACATCACCCCTTGGAGATGGGAGTGTCTTCGTGTTCTTTAGGGTGAGCAGAAGAGCTCCCAAACCTCCACCTTCACTGGCTGTATTGGCAGATTTTAATTCATAGACTAAAATAGGAATTTAGACGTCCTGCTCACGTGTACAAACCTACATGGAGATGCCTAAATTTAATTGTCTCCATTTTATGCTGAATATTAGCAGAACTGGATGCACACCACTGTCTCTCACTCTGTACACAGCTAGGGTGAGGTGGATCCTCCTTTCACATGAAGTACAAGGAGATCCACAAAGCTTGTCTCTCCGTATCTTCACCAACTCCCTGAAGTTCGTTTTTTTATAACAAAGGCCCATATAGCTGCTTTCAAATGTGAGGGAATTGACTTGATTCAGCATTGCAGTTTGTTGTTTCCTCAGTACTGAGCCCCAGGCTGCAATGCAATCACTACTGCTGTACTAAATTTAAAGCTAGATATTATATCAACAAAAGACAAGAGGGATCATGCAGAAAAACATCAAGCTAAATTTAGTATGCAATCATTTTACCAACAAACACATAGTAAACCTTTCCTTCTTTTGTTTCAATGTTGTTACAATCACAAAGTGCAGCTAAAATAAAAATTGGAACCAAAGACCAGGAAGATGAGGCAAAATTTGATGGAACACAAGGCTGTATCTGTTGGTATTTTGCTTTAGACTCCCAACAGCAACAATCTGCTCTGAACAAGATGAAAATTTGCAGAGAAGGATGACTATGAAGTACCACCAACCTGATGGAAAGCCAAGTTGAATAAGGAGGAGAACTTGCCGGGGATATCTGTCTGCACAATCAGACTAGGACCAATTAGATCTGTATCTTGCTACACAATCTATTTTTATGCCAGGCCCTGTAAGAGAAGACTTAAGAAAGTTTTCCAAGTCTGAATCCTGAAAACAGCAGAGGGGGTGTCCTATTTATAGACATTGCCTCAAAGACATAATGTGATGCCCATCGCAGCACCCGTACCCAAGGAATAGTTTTGGTCATGCAAGGAATAACTTGACTGCTGGCACTGCAAGGCTGAGGTATTGCCCAGTTTTTAGAAGCATATCATACCCTGTAGAGAAGGATTTATTGGTTGAACTAGAAAAGCGTCTCATGTCTTTTTTTCTTGGCATGTAGTACAGCTTTGTTTAATTTTTTTCTAATTTTTTATGTCTTGATAAGCCTAGGAGTGAGAGACTTTTCTAGTCATACAGAGCAATTTGTATCTGGGATACTGCATCTGAAAAGATTAATGCCTTTTAGTTTAACGTGGAGGAAGAACTCAGTTCTCCTGGGATTCACGGCTTTGCAGCAAATGGCATGGTAACCTTCATTTTTAAAAATGATGTCTTAAAGCAACTATATCACTTCACAATGTCATTTAAAATGATATGGCAATTTCAAACATTAAGCACGACTCCAAACGGTGTCAGCAGCAAATTTTAATGGGGGTCAAGTGGTTTCATTTCAAGATTTGCCCTGCATTAATTTATCTTAACTTTCTTACTTCAATACAACTTGTAAGACTTCTGAGGCCATGTAGTTCACAGCGGTGTGTATTACTGGGTAATCCAATGCAGTTAAAAGAATAAAAGCTGATAGTTTACTAGAAAAGAGTGGGCAAAGCGTCAGCTATATTAACATGAAATACTACCAAATAGTTCTAGTTAATTTTAGTGTCTCCATTTTATTATGTTAAAAAAAAAAAAAGTCTGCTTTCAGTCCTGTCATGACAAAACCAGACATTCAGAGCAAATATCATTATTATCACTACAATTAATATTTGAGGACAAACTGAGAAAACACTTTTCCTGGAATGCCCTGTCCATATTGGGTAGAGGGACAGACTCTGATAGAAGGGTCGAATGACATGCTAAAGGACAGACCATCTAGTCAGTGTTGATGGTCACACAGGAATCCCCAGTGTGCGAGTGGCAGCTACAGCTTTGTAGGAGGCAGAGCACAGAGCCATAAAATATGTCACAGATGTAAGGCTGAATCAGGCTGTAGAGTTCCCCTGCAAAGGTAGCAGGAAAAAAATCCCTCTCTCCCCATTTTGCTAAGGGAATAGCTTTCTGGAGAATTAATTTCATGCTAGTGTGAGAATGAGAAGGAAACCTTCTGAAGCAATAAAACTCCTGTCCATTGAAGAATGCTTTCTGCTGTGCAGGCCATGATCGTATTTAACTCAGAGTTGAAATGCTGATGTCTTCTGCTGTGATCCTTTCTCAGGGTTATGGGTCTCAGCTCTGATCTTAGGGGATGAGGGCACTTCAGCACATAGGAACATTTGCTCCCAGCTCCATTATTTCCCCTGCTTCGCTCATGTCTTTATGATATTTCTGTCCTGCATCACCTGGGAAGGGGGAAGGAGCAAATGAAACCTTGGCTCTGTTTTCTGATTCTTTCTGTTCACCCAAATGAATGATCTTCTATCGTGACCTTTCCTTCTGCAGCATAGTCAAATTGCTTGGAGCTGTTTTTATCCTAGGCTATGGAAGCTATTCCAGTCTTCATGGGCACAGTTCCAAATCTTTATTCCTCAATTTTGTGTGAAAATTAACTGAGCTGCTTTCTCATCCCATTCCCCCATAGGCAAGTAACTTCCTGTATGAGAAATATCTACTTATTTCAGGAGTTAGACAGCTTGCTTTATTAGTGCAGGGATGTGCTGTACAGGATCTTTCTTCCTGCTGTGCCTAATTTCTGAATCCAAGGGTATTATTAAGAAGGAGGAGTAAAAAAAGAATAGGTGTGCTTTCATGTACCTACCCAAATGGTGGCAGTTCTCATTAGAAAGCAGCAAACATTTTTAAGAGAATTGCTCTTTATGGCTCCCCCCAAATCTTTGATCAAAGTCTCAGAATTAAATTGATTTTGTGAACATCCATCTGCTTGACGTGCAAATTGTGCACTTAAAAAAAAAAGATTTTAAGCCTTATACTTGTCATCTCAGTATAACACTTCATTCTTTCCTAATCCATTTGAAAGAGCTTTGAATGTGACACAATGCATTTGAATTTACTTAAATTCTACATTCAATTGGTGCAGTAGCATGGTAAGTTAATGACATCGCAATTAATGAAAAATACTTCACAGTTCCATTTCTCCAGAAATTAATTGGTTTCCAATTCCTAACTATATTTAATTAAATGACTGTACTTCTGTGCAGCTCTCTTATTTGTTCAAGAAGATTTTCTTGTACATGACAAGGAATAGATTTTAAACTGTAATTTTAAAATGTGATTTATACTCCTCATATCTCACTCATTCAGCACCAGCATTCACTGCTATGTCCAGGATCCAGCTCACCCACAAATTGTCCTAACTGAAACCCTCAAAAAGCTGAAATGTCTGAGTGGAAAGCCAAATACATTCCAATAGAGCAACCACTAGCTGCAAGAAAACCATCAGACCTTCCCCTTCTGGCAATCTCTATAAGATCCAGAGATGCACTTTGTACCTGGACCTGGTCCCCAGGAATGGGCGTTCCACTTGATCAGGATCATTTTGCGTCAGCTGCAGGGTCTCAGCTGGATAAAACCAGAAATCCTTTCCACAGAGCTCCCATAGCTTCACCTGGGGCAGTCTGGGCTCTGCAAGAAACCTGCTCAACCTGCTGCTGCCTAGGTCTAACAGTGCAGAGATGAAACTTGGGGCCTCAGACCCCTTGCAATGCTTTGAGCTAGGAACACAGCCGTTGGGGTCACCACTAGCTCCTTCTCCCAAGAAAGGGAAAAAGAATTCCCGTTCTTCCCGGTTTAAACACATAGATCCTAGAAAGCAGCAAAACAAATAGTACTCTTAGCTCTGCTCACATTTAGCTTTTGAAGTAAAATGTCATTTTTAAAGTATTTTAGAGCATTTTCCTAGGATTAATTTTCCAGTTTTTAAAAAAAAAGAAGAAAGCAGCAATAAATTATGTCCTTGAAACTGACGCCAATAATGAGAAAGAGCCAGTTCCAGCAAAGCTTCCACCCAGTTTTCTTTTAAATACAGATCTTAATATAGTCACACACACCCCAAACCATCTTAGATGTAAGCTAACTATAGTGAAACTGCAGTAAAAGATGCATGATCCAAACACTGCCATAATCAATTCAACACTGTAGAGCTACCCCTGGTAAGCTCATAAACACATCTCTCTGGGGTTAAAAACATTTATATTTGAATGCCACATTTTAAAAGCTTCTTAATCAGTTTGTGGAGATTGGTTTTTGACCTTTATCTTGAAATTTTGGAGAATCATGGTACTTACATCACAGATTATGAAGAAAATAGTCCGGAATTGTGAACACATAATGTTCATATTGATTCTCTCATTCAATCGGATGCATTCACTCTGATCGTTTTTGTTTCTTCAACCTTCTGCTTCAGGAAATCATTCTCAATAGAAATTAAATGGGAAAAGTTAGTAGCCTAAGATCTGATTATCCTGAAAGACTAGCAAAGCTGGCACTTGGACAAGTTGAGAACATTACTGTTATTGCCATGGGTTTAGTGTCTTTCAGCTAAAGAAATCCTCACAGTGAAACAAAAAATTAAGGCTATCAAAAAAGCTTTCAAAAAAACAGAAAATAAAGCTAAATGACTGACAGCTAAATGACTTTTTGTTGTAGAGTATTGCTGCAAATATCCCTAGACAGAAGGGCACTTAACCAGATCAAAATGTTGTGGCTCATTATTATTTTGTCTAGAAGATACAAAATTTGGAGGAAATAACATATATGGACCGTGCTACCTTTATCATTTGCTGAAATTCCATTACTGAAAACTGACAGCCTAAAAAAGCCAGATACTAAAGAATACTGTATATTGTGTACTAATATAGTACAAAAGAATTTGCCATACAGGAGTCTCCAATGTTGCAGAATTATTTCTTGTTAACTGTTTCCCATTCTCTGCAAATGATCTCTATATATCTATATATCCATATATATATCTTTTTTATATAAATAGCTCCATTATCTATATATCCATTAATATGAAACTTCAAAAAGGAGTTATGTCTCCACTGAAAAAAAAACCCTAAATGTCAGGGTCTACAAGTCACAGAAGTTCACAGAACATCACTATGAGCTTGTACAGTGACACCAATGAGTCAGCTGGGAACAGTAACATTAAGCTTCCTGATGCAAAGGGCCGCTAATTGTGAAGACTGTGTTCATGCAGCAAACCCTATTTGCGTGGCACCACCTTCACGCATAGACCCCTGCAGAAACACTGCCTCACTGAGTATGGCCAAAAGATGTAAACCCATGGTCAGTGGCTCCTAGGGTCTCATTCTCATCTTAAAAACAATGTCCCTGATTGTCATCAAATGTGGTGGTTGGAGTTTCTGCAGATCCTTTGCAGAATGTCTCTTCATCATGCTCCAACATCTAAGTCAGCACTGGTTCACTGGTTGCATTTGAAAACCTCACCCTAGTTCTGTAACGGAGTCCCATACCTGATACGTTATAAAAAGTTGCATGGGAGGTGTATATATTCCAAGATAAATATGAATAACAACATGTACAGACACATGCTTCAGAAAGGCCCCATGTTGTTTCTTCTATGTTGTAAGAAAAACGCACCTTTAAGGCTGCTGAAGTACACAAATCTTTATTTCTCATGCTGTTGCTGCCTTTCATCTTCTGTTTATGAGTGAAAGCTGTTACATCACAGTTATCTTTGTAATGCTGTGTATCCCTTTAAACAATAATCTGATGATTATGACACACTATGTGAAAAAGAATCTCATCTGTGTGTGCAAAAACAGAGCAGTGATTTTGGAAATTGCTCCTGAAATTTCAGTGTAATGTAGGGCCCACATTTGTCTGACATTTGTCTTAAAAGAGGAGGGAGAAGGGAAAGGGCTGTCTGGCATCATAGAATGAGAAAGCAAAGCTGCGTAGATGTGAAATGTCGTGTCTGCAACCAAATTCTACATCTGCAGGCAAAACTGCTTCAACTTTAAATTCTAAATATGCACAGTAAACTACTTATTCACAAATAGAAAATGCGGAGCTACTTGCCAAAATTATCCAGTAATTTCAAGTAGTAAATACATTTGGGAAGAAACCTATTTTTTTCTGTGAAATGAAGCAAATACAAGTAATTGAAGAAAGTTATCTGCTATTAATTATTCAGTGAGCTGGACTGTTGTAGGGATATGTTAGCATCAGGTTTTCAGAGAAAACAGTTCTGCACAGTTCATCATGTTGCAGAGCACTTACACTCGCTTGAGTCAAACAGGGAGAGATGCTGCACTCTATTCAAGTAACATTGTAGAGAGGATGATAAAGGAATACTTCCTTTGGGTGATTTTGAATGCTTGGTTATGATTCTGATTGAGACCTACTTTAATTGCAGTAACAGAATTTCCCCCAACCTTTGTCTTTTTTGGTAGAGGTGTACTGAATTGTGCATAATGGCTCTAGACACATAATCAGGGCCATACGGTTCACATGACAAACCACAAACAGCTCAGCATTGTGCCCTTTGTCTCCTAAGAGCTTTTAACTAGCGATCTAGATGGACAGTCTTTTATGAGAATCCATCTAAAAACAGATGTCTCTAAGGGTACTCTAAAATAATCTTTTGTAATTCTGTTCTTATTTCTCTGAACAATAAAAAAATTGCTTGACTTTGCTTCTGTTTCTTCCATGCAAATTGCAGAGCATTTAGGACACTCTAAGAAAATTGTTACTTAAAATGCTGTATAAAAAAGATGGACGTTTTGGATTTTTCTGAACATTTAGATGAATGGTATATTTAGAACAAAAAATACCCAGGCAAAAGTCACTGACCTCTCAAAGTAAAACATATTGTTAAAAATACTGCAGTGTCCTTGCTAGCAAAGCAAGTGACCCAAGGCTAATTTTTTCCAAAGCCTATATACTTGGAGATCTTTGCTTATCAGGGCAGAAAGATAACCAGTGGTGGCTTTGAGCTACTGCTGACTGATTTAGTCACAATGATCGGTACTATAACTAGAGTGGAATCCTACAAACCAGAGTGCAAATGCAGAACAAAAACTGCCTTCGGTCCCCTCAGTGTTATTTCATTCTTCTAGAGGAGGAAGCAAGCCCATATTCAGTCAGGGTCCTTAGCTTACGAGGTGATTACAATGAGCAGTCATTATTAAGAACGTGTCCTGTCAAGGTCTAGCCCATTAATCTTTTGTAGATGCTTATGTAGTGTGGGAAATTATTCTCTAATATTGGGAAAGGCTGCAAACGTGAGACTGCAGCATCATAGTGGTGGCATTTGCTGTTTTTGCGGCAAACTGGAGGGCTTCTAAGATTTGTATCATTTTTGAGGGTTTCTTACTTCTGTAAAGCTGGCTCTTGGGGCTAAAGTAATGAAATGTATGATCTATCTGTACCAGCAGAGCACAATTTTTGTAAGACACAGATGCTGTGTGCATACACTGGGACCTCTATGCCAGGTGCTGTACAGGGAACAACAACAAAAAAAATCCCAATTTTTACAAGTAGCTGAAAGAAATAATGCTCATGACTCTCTGATCTAGAGAGGAACTGTCATAAAGTAGGGTTTGAGAAGTAAGGAGAACTTAGTAAATTAAGGTAGTGATACGGGATAAAGACTTCACTTTGCATTACACATCTGTCTGTGCAGAAACCTTGAAACCTGTGCTCCCTAGGAAGGGAGTTTACTTACATATTTATATATATAAAATATATAATAAGTAATATATATATATATCTTTTCAGTCAAGGTTATGTGATTTATACCAGTTCTTTTAAGTCAATATTCCTTTCTATTTCTCAGCTTGTTTTTCACCATTTGTCTGCCTTCTCCTTACCATGTTGTTTATTTCCTGACCATTCTCAAGAATATACAAAAAAATCCTGAATATTTTTTAGCATGCTACAAAATAGTGAATCAGCCACATATATGTCTCTGGTCGTGCTTTGTAAAGGTCTTTGTGTCTTCAGACCCCTCCTGGACTTCCATCTGCTTTAAAAACACCTGTTGAACTCCAGAAAGCCAAGAACAGCTTGCTTTTCCCTAAACTGAATTCCCAGGGCTCCCAGCATGGTGTTTCTACAGGATAACACATAGAAATCAAAGTGGGTTCTAATTCTTACTGTGATGCTACCAGAGAAGATGAACAGATGCTTTTATGTTAGACCCTCTCCAAAAGCTCATAGCTGCTCAAATGGGTATCCGTAATTTAATTAATCTTTTCTTGGTTCTTTGATAGGGGTTGTCTAAGCTATAAGCTTTGTGGCTCATCCACAGAATGAGGAATATTTATGTATTCCACTTTGTCCCAGTAAACATCACAGTCAATTCTACCAAAACATTAAAATACAATCCCTGTCTGCAAGAAGGCACCTCTCCATGTACCTCCAATTTTCATGCATAAACTGAGTGATCTTCACAGAGGAACTGTAAGAATTTATAGCTCATCATCAGATGCTTTAAAATTTCATGAGAATGTTTTTGTTCACATAAAGTCATTATTGCCTGTTACCAGTGCTTTGTAGTTGGCTTATTTACATTGTCGTTGCAAAAATATTGGGTTTGGGCTACTTATTGTGTATGAACTCTTGGTATACAAGAAAGAGAATCCACATTTTATTTATGGATCTGCTAGTACGCAGATAATTAGGAAGTACTCTGCTCACTAAAATTGAATTATAGAACTTGACTAAACTATATACCATCATTTGAAACAAATTAATTCATTCTCTGCCTGTCTTTGATTTTAATGTATTCAGTTGTAATTTCTGTGTATAAACCTTTCTCATGTTTTATACATTCTGCAAATTCTTATTATTTTTTAAGATAGGCACCCATTGTATAAAGAATTTCTATGCTTCCTAATTCTTCTGGAATAATTATATTATCTGCTAGAAAAATAAAGCGACATTTTTGAATTTAAAGCTAGTAGAGTGTCTCAAATAATCTCTGTGCTGTGTTCTCGATACACACACACACACATACCTGCTGGCAACTTTTATCATACCTAGCCAAAATGACAGGCTTGGTGCATAACAGAATCTACGGGACAGACAAGGATGGTGGGGAGACTTTCTTGACAGTTACCATCAAGGCAGCTATAATTAGGACCTGGCTTTTGCTATATTAATGACACACACATGAGAATCACACCACAGCCAAGACCAAAGAAGAGCCTGGTATTCAGGAAAATTAAGAAGAGTAATTGGAAGACAAGCTGAATCTTGATAATAATCTATTTTTCTTAGTCAAATGGTGCCTCCGGGAGCTGGTTACATGAAGTTGGGGCTCATACTTTTCGCTGACATCTCATTATAGCCTTTACTCAAGGAAACACCCTGTCTACCTGAGCTAGAGGGTTGTGGTTATACCCCTAATTCTGCCACTCATGTAACAGGGCATGAACTACATAGAGTGTGGTTCAGTTTGGAACCTATGGTATAGTGGTTCTACAGAGTGTTTTAAAGCTGGAGGTTAAAAACCAATCAACAAATCAAAAATATGCAGGTATTACTATGAAGAAGTAAAAAGAGAGATGTTATAAAAGATAAGATCTAGGTGCAATTAGAAGAATTACTGCATCTACTTACAAGTGAGGAAAAAGGTGACTTTTTTTTTCTTTCTACTAGATATAGCGGGCATAAATGTTTTGCATAGTTTCATGAACATATTTTCTCCATCTTCTTTATCTTATGATCTGGATTTTACTTTGATTAAAAAGTGTTTATCTAAACATTTTTTATTCTCATTCATCAGTTTGCTTTCCTCCTGTTTATGGAACAGACAGTTCAGCTTGATTGCCACATTAAACTAAACAGAGGGAATTTAGGTTGAGTTATTTGGCTGTCCTAATGGCAGAAATAAAATTGGCATTCCTTGGGGATGGTTATATTTAAGTATAACATATAAAATGATCCAGTCCAATAAAAATATTATATGACAATGTTAATGATTCAACGCAGTTTGTGTTATGACCATATATTTTCATGAAAGATAAATTTATTTTAATGTCCTGTAGCTCATTCACCTAAGGCTTTGGAGAGGCTGATACCATTGTTCATACCTTATTAAGGTATGATTTTCACTAGCATTGCATCTGTCAAGAGTTAATGTAGTTATTACGGGGCTGGCTGTATTCTGGAATATGCAATATGCATGAAATATATTCACAGCTAGGTCAAATGTGCGTTACCCCATGGAGTGCTGGAAACAGAACATCCCTTCAGTTTTCTTTTTCTTCTGTGTTTGAGACAATGTGAATGCAAGAGAATGTCTGGAGTATAAGGCACCATTAATGACACCACCTATGGGAGAACACTTTGAGTTTTCATAAAATCATAGAATAGTTTGGGTTGGAAGGGACCTTTAAAGGTCATCTAGTCCAAGCGCCCCCTGCAATGAGCAAGGATGTCTTCAACTGGGTGTGTTTTCTTTTAAACACAAGAAATCCTGTCTGGCCTCCAGGTACGAGGTACCAGTGCAATCCATCTGCATGGTCTGCACTTCAGAGTAGCTGGCTCTAGTTTTCAGAGCTGGAGGCTAAATCCCTTTCAAATGAGGCCCTTAAGTTTTATTCCAGGAGTTTTAAAAAGGGAGAGCATGTCAGGAGTAACAACAGGTAATCACCTACTGAACATTTATCATCTCAGTAACTACTGTCGCTTTCTCTGTGGGCTCATCTCCAAAGGATGGTTATTGTCTCTTAACCACAGGCAAAATCCACCATATGGAGAGGGCAGTAGCATTATGTAATAAAGACAAACAAAGGTCTTCAGAAAGACCCAATATTATGTTCCAAAACCATAACTGCTATAAATAACATAATGTAGATTCTATATTTATGCCATTTCAGTGGTGTCCACACAATATTTACACACAGTATTTCCTCACAGTTTATCAGTCAGAAGGGAATTTTGCTTAAATGCAGAACAAACTCATTTAGGGGGATGCATGCACACACACCAAAAAAACAAAACAAAAAAAAACCACCACCCAAACAAAACCAGAAACAATCAAGCTGCACTTTTCTGCTTTGAATATCAGCAGCAAAAGTAGCAGTACAGTAGTCAGAGCTTTATCTGGTAGCTTGACTGACCGGATTCACAAGTAAAACAAAAGAAATAAAAGGAAACAGAAAGGTTAAGCAGGCTGAGTAAGCTCCTACCATGGGGACGCTTTGCTGAGGAGAATCACAAGTCAGCATATAAAACAATGATCCAGGCTTTCACTTGGTGCATTTGGTATTAGTCCCTGGGTTTCAGTGCAACACTGGCTTGCAGCCACTGAAGAGCTGGCTCAGAATTTTTATTTTCTTACGTATGTAATCCAGGCATGCACCATGTTAAAAAGGATCCTTTTGTGACAGCTGAAATCAGGTTGGCAGAGTTAGACAGCTGTAAAGGCAACAGTTGGCCCTCCAGATAGTACAAACTCGTGCTCTGAGCTGCCCAACATCCCATCACAGGTTTGAGGTTAAAGCTATTCACTCACTTTAGCACAATCTTGTAACGGTGACAGATGGAATTTGCTAGACAAATTAAACCATATATGGGTTTCTGCTTTTCTACTCCTAGAGTCATTACTTTATTTTAAGAACCTCCCAATACACCTTCAGCACAGAAACAGCTTTACCTACCTGGCCACAGGTTCTGGCTTAGTGCTTTGGGTATGCTGGCAATATTTCAGCTGCCAGCACAGAGCTGAACCAAAAGAGGCCATTAAAACACCTGCAAAGGATTTGGGGAAAACCACAGTGAGAGTGTGAGTTGCACCTCCCCTTGCCTCACTTTCTTCTTTCATTGCCGGCTTGTACCATCTCTTCTAGAAAACTAACAGCTGAAGGCAACACATTACTGCTCAGTCTCACTCCTGTTTTTATATTAAAAAGGCAGTGTTTCAGTTGCAGCAAAAGAGTAAACTCGATAGCAGATTTCAATGGGAGTAGCTCTTGGCTCCATTACAGCAAGATTTTATGTGCATAACTTTAAACACATGCATCATTCAGTTGATTTCAGTAGGACTCCTAGAGCTTAAGTACCTTGTTGAATCAGCCTTTATGCATCAGTGGCTACAGACTCAAGTACCGATATTCAAATATCATCTGTGGTGAGTTGCTGGCTTTCAGATGTCAGGACCTCCCCCACTGATAAATAAATCACACTCTCTACTGAAATCGCAGTCCTACCACGCTGCTACTAAAATCTCTCTAGAAATTTCTCCAGGCCCCAGCAAAAAACTTATCCTGCAGAATAACATACATCTTTTAGTCATGGAAAATGAAATCTAGAATAGACATTTAAGGGGCAGCCCAAAGTCCCCACTCTGATTTTGCCTAGTAAGTGAGAGAGAGAGAAGTGCTCTGGGTTTGAGGGCCAAACTTTGAACACATAAAGATTGGACCAAGCTTTGTACCCAAGTTTGCAGCTCAGTCTAGTAAAGCACCTCCTGATACTAACTCCAGTTTTAGCAAACAGAGCATCCTCCCTTTGCAAAATCTGGTTTTAGCTTCATTCCTACTATGTGCAAAAGGCAAAGCTTATTGTTGTCTTTTTGCACTGTTAATTCTCATCTGTATGAGCAAAGGTGGCAGCAGCAGAGGATTAAAAGGCTGATTTATAAACCAGTCAATTATTAGTTCTGTGTTACGTAGCAAAGTCAGGACATGTAAATCAAAGCTGTTTGTTAGGAATCTACATGAAGGATTTAAAATATAGTGGCACTATTTAAAATCCATTTTTGGATATGTTAATACTTTATTAGGAATGTAAATTTGTATTAGGCTGTACAAACTTTTTTTCAGGTTATGCAAATTCATTTTAAGATATGTTAATTTAGTTCCTGACATGGATCAGTAGAACAGCTTAACCAATTCTAATGTTAAAAATAATAATTTTAAAACTTCATGCTTACTTGTAAAGCTAGATTTTACAACTCAAAGATAAATATTATATAATTGAAACTCTGACCTAGGTCCAGATTTGTAAAACAAGCATATTTAGCTGGGACAGAATACATTCGGCACTAAGCTGTTCTGTATCAGTCATAAAGGTGGTTATTCTGAATATTTTGCTTCTGCTGTCCTGTGTCTTTGCTGGATATTTTTGAAGCTGTTACTTAAGAACAGCCTTTATATACTAAGGTTAAATAATTTTTAATTCCCCCTTTTCTCCATCTTCCTCCTTGGCAAGACCTGGCTGTAAAACACAGATTTTGATCTCATGCTATACAGACTGCCTGGTAACAACAGCTTAAAACTCTGGGGGAAGAATATACTCAGATGAAGGTTCATGCTGCTACTCTGCTAGAGTATTTCTAAAGGTGGCCAGCATTCACAGCTGTAAAACTAAAGGTTAAAGGTTTTGCTGCACTGAGCCTTAATCTTTGTACCTCCAAGAATTATCCCAGTTAGCAGAGTTAGTAGCTCCTCTGGACTCATTGAATCTCAGGCCAACTTCAATATTATCTTCTTTTCAGCAGTGGGAATGCTAAAATGCTGACCAAACATCCCCTTTCTCCTCCTCCCCTCCAAAATGAATGCCTTAAAAGATAGGGACTTTGAAAATAAAATGAAAAATACAAAGAATCCCAGTGTGGTGAAGTCCCAGGTCATATTTTCCACTTTTTCTGTTTACTAGAACGGCTACTTGCTTACCCCCCAAAGAACAGAGAGGTGGCTACTCATTGAAATTTACACTGAAGTTTTAAGAATTGTACTAGTAAAGCAAGACTAAAGATATGTTAATGATCTATCATGTCATTTTAGAAAAGACACAGTCACGCTTTGTGACAGAAATAACTTGCACAGTACCAGAGATCCAAATACCTTGAATTTTGGGAAAGTTCATATTTGAACTTAAAGTTTTTCCCTGGAGCCAGTCCTCTACCTTTCCAATCTAAGTTATAAAAACATCATCTTAGATGAGATAAACATAAGAAAAATGTGATGCAGTTCAGTCTGACATTCAAATCACTCATCAGATTACACTGATGGAAGTAAAAAGCAGGGACTAAAGGGTCACATTCATTTGACAGTCCAACAAAGCAGTGATATAGAGGGCTTTTCCCCAAACTTTTTGCATGTCTCAGGACAGCAAAATTTTATGGGAAACTGTACAAGATTACATACATAGAAAATATTCATAACCTTCAGTTTATGATGGAAGTATCTAAACAAAGGTGTTTCTTCAGACCTCAATGTGCTGCTGATTAAAACTAGAAGCAAGAAATGCCCCAATATGCACAGTAATTAAATCCTGTTTTTCAACCTCTGGAACATTTTGATTCCTACTTTGATCTAACATGATAGTTTTCCTTTCACTTGGGATTTCTTCTCCCAGCTCTATGCTGTTACTCTGAAAATGCTAGCCTTTGTGGTAAGTATAGATATTTTTTCAGCTATTCAGTCACAGGAAAAGTTACTGGAATATCTGAGAAGGAGAAAGCAAAAGCCTCCAGGACTCCCCAGTTGTCACCATCCCCTAAAGAGACACAAGTCACAACCTACAGCAAAAGCTCTTGTCAAAAATGGTGGGGGATCATTAATTCTGGATAGTCATTTAAGAGGTAGCGATTTAGTCATGTGAAGCTCTCCTGAGAATTCAATGTACCCAAATGGCAAAGGTACTTGTCAGGCTTGTTATCTGGGGGATAAAGGCTGCGGTCAACTCTTTGTACAAGAGCTTTGGTTACAGTAAGCTGGCACCACTCTGATCTCAAGGGAACCATTCTATTTAACAAGCAGAGAAGCTGCTTTCCTTATTTCCAGCTGAGGATGAAGAAAAATCCTGTACACATTTCAACTGATTGTTTTCCCATTTGCCACAAAAAAAGAAGCCATCGCTTCTAGCCATTACCACACACAGCCGTTTGAGCAATCACTTTCTCCCCTGTAATTTAGCAGAGGAACCTGTTGCGATGCTGCCATCCCCATTCCCAGGACTTCAGTCAGGGACCAGCCACTCCGCCTGTCAGTGTCCTAATGCAAAGCAGCACCACAACTGCTTACATTGGCAGCCTTCACATCAAATTAGCTACCCTCTTTCAGGATAAGCTACTTCAATTTTGTTGCCGGGGGGTGGGGTGGGGTGGGGTGAAGTTACTAATATGATAGAACAGACACATTGGATTTGACTTGATTTGAGAATTTGATCTCTTCCTCATCACTTTCCCATTCAGTTAGCCTCTTCCTAACCATCGGGGTTTTAGCAGCAGTTTTGCATCTGATCGTAAACAAGCTTTTTCACACTCATCAGCAAAGTAACTGCCATAGAGGGTTGGGATGACAGTATTTATTAAACCGGTCACACGTGACTGTGTTATGGTGATCGCTGCAAGGGAGGAAGTCAGCCTTTGGTCTTTCAGGGTTTGCCCCAGGATCAGAGGAAGGCATTGATTGCTCTCCAAAGCCGTTTTGTTCCAGTGTTAATTATGGTTGTTTGAAAAGAAAGATCTGTCCTTATCTCCCATAATTATCTCCTCCCAGACAAGAGAGGAAGGTGTCTGCTTTGATGAAAAAAGTACACTCTAAGGGGCTGGGAAAAAAATGTAGTGTCACCAAGTGCTATTCCTTAGTACTGAAGTGATGGAGCTTAAGCTTAAAAGAAATAAAAAAGAAAAAAAAAAGGTTGAAAGGAAGGATGAAAACTTGCTCTAAGAATGTGTGGGCACATGTGTACACAGGTGAAAATGTGTAAGAACAATGTTCATTTTTGTTCAATTTCACTGGAAATCCTTACGATTTTGCTAATCCAACCTTGTAAGCAAAGCCTGTGACAGGGCAGTAGGGAATGTTTGGCTTTGGACAGCAGGATCTTTTGACTTGAGTTTGAAGTCAATTACAAATTCTTTTAAAAGCAATACATTTGGATTAAGTTTTCTAGTCGGTTAATTTCTCACATTTGTTTGCTTTCATTATGTCTTTGGCTCCAGCTATGTTATTTTCACGTTCTTCTGCAGAAAACTCATTAGCACAGAAGCCAAAACGAATATGACAAGCTCATAAAAAGTATGTATGATACAAAACTAATGAATGTGTCTCCATAATAAATTGATAACAACAACAGAGAAAACACTGAGAGAAAAGGGACCCTGAAGATGCAGATGGCAAGGAAAATACTTGTTGCACCTGGACCCTTTCATGATGGGGAACCAACCCCATCCTCCTCAACACTCATTTTCTGTAGCCGAGTGCTCACAGAGAAATACTGAAAGTGAAAAAAGTTTCTGAATACTAAAAAGCACTGGTTTAACTTGGTTTAAAATAAAGGGGCTGTGGGCCGCTTCTGCCCTAGAAGAAAATATCTTCTGATTTAGACTTAAACAAAGTTTCTTGAACACTAAATTTGAAACAGCACATTTAAAGGCAGGTGGGTGGATGGGTGTGGAGGTGGGAAAGTGAAAAGACAAAGGGAAGAGAGCAGGGGAGAACTCTTGGGAATCTGTTCACGGAGAGCTCTCAGAAATTTTTGAAGTTGAGAAGATATTATGTTAATATAAGTTCTAATTGCTAGGCAATAAACAACACCCACCTGCTGACTAAATGTCAGGACCAAACTTATCTCTAAATCTGCTTTGAAACAATGTCAGTCAGTGCTATTATCACAAACAGATTGAACCCTTTCTTTCAGTATTAAAATAAAAATAATCCAGGATTTTTAATTATCTGAAGTTAGAGACCTCATGTATTAAGAAAACCAAACAAAAACCCAACCAATCTGGTAGTAGGAGGTGAGAGCTGCAGTTAGTTGTGACTGTTTGTGAGCCAATTATTAAATAAAAAAAAACCCTAGAACTGCATCCACGTGCTGGTAATGGATGCGCAGCAGTGCAGAGACCGGGTGAGAACAGGAGCGAGCACAGCGGTGAGCAATGACATGGTGAAGCCTCCCCTGAGCATCACTCCACACCCAGAAAGCAGGAGGGGAGGAAGTGAGGTGCTCCTGGCAGCCCAGGCACCCTCTGCATGGGCGGGAGCTTGCATTCCTCCCCGCATGCAGGAAAACCCCCGCAGATGCCTGTTGCATTTGCCAACAGGAGGTTTTGACCATGCAGTAACTGCCTACACATTTTGTGCAGCTTAGGCATTGGATGAAGTCTTGAGGATCTGGCAACTGCTAATACCACTAATGCCAATATACAAAACAAAAATCACACATTAATGGCAGTATTTTAAAGGAATGGTTCATTCCTATTATTAGTAATGTATTAGGCTGAAAAATTTTCTAGGGATTTAAAGTGTCTTGTCTGCAGGCAGGCTGTTCTCTACATATAAGAATATACTGCTAACCAAAACGCTCACAGTAATGTTGGATAACTAAAAAAAGAAACCCAAACACAATAAACAATGAACCAACACTGTGGGGAAACCCCTCGTGATGTATTCAACCTTTGCCTTCCCTTGACAAGTGGCCTACAATGGGTAGGCTTCTAGCCACATGCTCCATATACATTATGGACCCTAAGCCAGGAAAGAGTAAATCACAACCAAGACAGGGAAGAAAGTCTGAACAGAAACAAGGTAAAGCAACCTCAGTTTCAAATAAAAGCGATTACGTCAGATTCATCTTTTCACTGCATGAAGCCAAAAGAATTAAGAGAAAAGCCTTCAGAGTTAACAAAATACACAGGCATTTTGCAGCTCAGTATTTGGTGAACTGATGTCCAACCCCTACTTTCGTCTTTGCTTGGGGGGTTGTAAGCCCTCTGTAAGATGCAGCAGAACAGGCCTCCTTTGCTCTAGGTATCAGATCTTGGACAGCAAGATGAAAGGAGTCTTTTGCTTGCTGAGGGTAAGGCAAATGGATAGATGGATCAACATATATATAAAATTCTATCTAATTGTAATAAGCAGTAAAATGCTATGGAGTTTTGACTTAGTCCATTATTGAGTTGGAAGGCCAATGTTTAATCCTAATACAAGTTTTGGCTGCTGAATTTCTCTGTATTCAGAAAACCAACTTTGTGGCTTTATTTAAAGAATCCTCTTTCTATGCAGATGCAGCTCCTCTGAGAGAGGAGAAAGTACAGGGAACACAAGTCAGTTTAAAACAGGCTATTCAATATTTTCCTAAAAACAGCAATCACAGTTGATTAAATAAGATTCTCAAAGTTCTTTAAAGTCCATGGGACTTACGTACCCAAGTGCATCAAACCTCTGATAATCTAAATTAAAATACATCACTGAGCTTTCCTCTACCTTCACTGAATGCAAATGAGAACACGAATTAATACAAATGTCATAAAGCCACACAGCCAGTCACTGCCAGGAAATAACAACTTTAGTTTACAAGTTCCATCAGTGGTGTTGTGCACCTGAGTCACACCTGTCTGGAGGACAAATGGAATTATGATTTAGCAGACAGGATTAGGAGCTACAGGATTTTCATGGAGTAAAAGTATGACCCAGCAGTAACAAAGTCACCTTTGGACTTGGAAAAACTGAATTCAGCTCTCTGCTCTACTCCAGCCCTTTTGCACAATCTCCGTTACACCAATAGTTCCCCTTCCTCTTAAAAGTGTTATGAGAATAAATACTTCATAAACTCAGAGGTACTGTAGTACCACTGTAGCGGGGACCAAAAAAGTACATAAACTCTTGCCATTACAGAAAGAAGCTTGGAAAGCTATTTCATACTTAACGGTCCACATGGACAGCAAGGATACTTTTATGCAAGTTTTCTTAGCCAGTTTTGGGAGTGGATTAACTGAACCTTGCCTGCAGGATGACAGTATCCTTGTGGGAAGCTAATATGAAACAGTTACTTTGCTTGAAGTTCATGTTCTACCTTGCTGTGCAATAGCTTTCCTGTGTAGATAAACCATAAAAGAGAAAGAAACAGGCAACATCTATTATGTAATTTTTGTAATAACCAGTTTCGCCATTATCCATCATTGAATTGGGAGTTACCTTTAAAAGCTTTTATCCTATTAGGATAAACAAAAAAGAATCATGTGGTAAAAAAATTCACCATAAAAGGCAATTCACTGACAGATGGAGGGAAAATGCATTTTTAAAACAATGTATTTGAGAATGATCATGGAAATGTACACTTCTGTCTCATTTTGGACAGCAAAATGTAATCTATTGAGGCTCCCACAGGACATTCAAGTGTCATCTAGCAGAAGAGCTAAAATGGTTTTCATGGAGAAGAGTAGGTAGTCAAAGAAAGCAGATGCTAAACTGAAATCTGGAATATTCTGAGCCACCAATCTAATAAAGAACTATAACTCATGGAAAATCATACAGCTGAAGCAGGAACAATTGAAAAGCAATGACAATTATGTGCTCCCGGAGCAGCAGAAGGTAAAAGTACAAAAGTAGTTGTGAAGTTGGAAGCTACAAATAGTAAAGGTTGTTAGAAACAGCATGGTTATTTCCTTCATTTTTAGTCTCAGCTGAAGCTATTTTTCTATTTATATAAGATACTTGGTTTGTTATAATGAGACATTCCTTACATTTATAGATCTCTCACTAGAAGCTGAAGAGTTTGGTTTTCCCTGAGAAAAACGTATATAACCTTAGAGTCTTCAGGAAAACTATCTTTATATTATACCCATTAGGGATGAATTTATGCACTTAAAGCCACTAAGTGCCTAAAGATGCAGACAGAGGTTTCCTGATTGCTTCCACTGATTCCAATATGAGGCATTTATCAGCAGTGTTGGCTACCTCACCGTTTGTATAAATTTGATCCAGGAACTTGGGAATTATTTTTAAGATACAAGACTCTTCTTATGCTGAAAAAAATTCACAAAGAATTTGCTGCTTTTCTCAGCATATAGGGGGAAGATCCCTCACCTCCTGCACCATTCTGGTTCCCAGAAGAGGCAGGAGCAGCATGACAAAAGGAATATTGCTGGAGTGTCTATCAAACAACCCTGGAGCTGCTAATTCCAGCTGCATGGTGGGGCTTGAAAGCAGGCAGGGGAGCATCTTTGCCTTCCCACAGTGGAATATGTGTTTTCACACACACAGTGGTGCAGTTACACAGCAGTGCAAGCACAGCCGCAAGAGCTGTGAACTTCCACTCTTTATCAAGTTACATGTGCCTGAAATACTAAAAATTTTCAATCTGACAACTTTATTTTGGTGCATATAGGTTTATCCCTTACTATTGATAAGTACCTGCCCTGCTTCTTGGCTAGTAGAGTATGTCATGATGTTTATTGCAGGGGAATGATCAAGAGCTGGCTATACACTAGAACACTCCACCTCTGTAGTCTGTTCCTGCTTCAATATATCTGATAACTTTTTATTTACACCATATGAAATGAGCGGGTCATGAATAGTCCCCAGAGTTCGCATAGCAATCCCAGTGCACCTTCTGGAGACAAGGAAGATTGGCTGCTGTTGGAAAAATAGAGTGAGTCAATGTGTTCCTTGCTTGTGGTGAAGGTACTGTGGCGGTACCATAGGGAGCTCACTGAGGAAATCAGTGTGGAAACCCCGAAGCATTTAAAGTTCAGAGATCTGAGCTTAAGCTAGCAGTATTCCCTGCTTCTCAAAGTGAGTGCATGAATCCTGGGACCAGGAGCAAAGCCTCTTAGATTTGCTTGAGATGCCTCTTGTTGACAGACTAACTCCTTTGTGATATTTCTAAGAGTACTTTCCAAATGAGGTGTCTGAGACTTGTTAGAAATATTCCCTTACATCACTCTTCCCCACCTCACACCTGTGTTTGCAAGCAGGCAGCTACGCTCTGACCCCTAAATATTGTGTTACTCCCTAGGTGGTCTCAAGGGCTGCATCTGAAGGACAGCTTGAAATGCCACCTTTCAGCCTGTAAACTTCCTGTAATTAAACAGGAGATTTCTTTTTCCTGTGCTGTTAAGTCCGACACCTTTCACAAACGCTAACTGCAAATTAGAAGAATAAAGTGAATGGAGGAACAGAAGAGTGTGTCAATGTTACATCCATCTGCATTGGGGCAGTCAGCACAGAGGGACAGCAGCTCTTCTTACTCTCCATTTTCTCTCTTTGCTGCACTGCTAAGACACCTCAACTATTCCCATCTAAGCTGTGCAGAGATAAACAGATGGTAGTGTCACATCACATTCAACTCAGGAGCTAGCATTTCTCCAAACATGAATCTTTTTCCTTTTTAAATTATTACTGTTTTCTCATCTTCCTTCAGTTACATGGGTTCATTTACTAGCCTTCCCACAGATACATCAGCAGACTGAAGGAAAGCTTGCTTGTTGTGTGCAAACAGTATAAGGTCTTAGTTTCTTGGGTGAATAAAGCAAGTATCCCATGTATAAACCAGTTTGTAAGACTGAATTTTTGCAAGGGGGTTGCAACAAGTCCTGTCTTGGAGATCTCATCCTCCCTGCTTTAGGGTTCTTTAAATCCTTTCTTGAAAATCTTGCTTCTGTTTCACATTAATTGAAAAAATGAGGACTGGAGTCCTTAGAGTACACTTGATATTTATTAAATTCATTAAATGATGAACGGGAAGGTACCAGAATGTCTACCCAATGTATCTATTCTGTTTGCATCATCTGCTATATCAATATTATAAAATAACAACAGTAGAGACATTAAGGCATGTTTCAGCAATTGCTCTTCAGAACTCACAATTGCAAGCTGCTATGGAGGCACTCATCTTACTTAAGCTTAAAATAGGATGACACATTTCTATGACTAAGAATAGCATCATCAATCATAATAGCAAAGATTGAAATACAAGGACTCTTAGCCCTTACAGTCCAGGTCATTGGCTACTCTCTGGATGGGTAAGGGATACATTTTTTTTTTTTAACCATTATTGCACACTCAGAATTCTGGATACTGCACTAAGCTGTAGTTTCTGGCTTCCATTAGACATAACTAATCTCAGTGTTTATGCCATAATAGTTCAAAGTATATCTTTTTGCCAGTTCTCATTGCCAGCTCATTTTTACTTTCTTTTCAGCTACTCTGTAAAAAAAGATTAAGATATTTTGTAATGAGAAAACAGGATTTCAGAATATGAAGCTCCTGCACAGTCTAGCTTCAAAACAACCTCCCACCACAGCACACCAGCAAAAGCCCTCAGAGACTCAGTTTGGGAACGTGGAAGGGGGAATAAAGCATAGAGGGCAGCTGAAACCACACAAGCTTGTAGGAAGGAGTAAGTTCAGATATATTTAATACCCAGGAAGTAATTAGAAACCTAGTCTTTTCTGGTCCCAGTTAAACCAGAAGCCTGGAGTGTCTCTACCAGTTTAGCAATGGCATCCTTTCAACCAGTGGAAAGGAACTCAGAAGAAATCAAAGCAAGTTTTCCAGAGCTATGTGAGCTAATATACAGGAACTGCTTATATGCTTTTCACACTCACATTTCCAAATTCTGTTAGTTGTGACCAGGAACCCTCCCTAAAACTGAATATTTCTCTTCTACTAACCTTTTCTGGAAGTATTAAGCACTTGCATTTCCAAGCTGATACCTATTTTTTGTTATTATCATTAATTATGGCTTGGCATGGAGCTTATGTTAATCTTGTTGATTGCATATTTTTGCATTTACAGGTTATCTAACTGTACTTGCATCATGGTGATTGCTGCTTGGAAAAGGGCCCTGACTGCTCTCCCACTGGCTGAAGCTGCCCTGCAGGCAGGTACTCTCTGTGATTTGTCCCTTAGGATGCTGCTGGGGTACACAGTTGCTCCTCCCTGCCCATGCCCCCCGTATCCACCCAAAGGCCATTTAAAGTCCATATTATCTTAACTATGGCACTTTACTCTCAAGGTTCAAAAAATAAATAGTGATAATAAATGAAAAGGCAGTAGATAAATAACTGAAATTAAAATACTGAAAAAAAATCTCACCATGTTCTGTTTAACTTACTTCCCTTTTCTCCATTAAACACCAACACCACAAAAAAAAACCCCTTAGTTTTTCAATATGCCTGTTTAAATAAGCTATTTTGTGATTTAGTTTCTTCCCTATATTTCTTGCTATCTCCATGTTATTTCCAGCCAAATTCTGAGAAGCTTTTAAATCAAGGGTTTAACTGCTCACATGTGCCCCTCATTAAAATTGCCTTCAGCAAGCCTATGCTTCTTTAAGAGGTCTTAAGAAGACTGTAGTAAAACTGTTTAGTGTAAATTAGAGAGTGAATTTCATGTTAAAATCATGGGCTGAAGAGAGAAATTATTTTGGGAATTGAGAAAAGAGACAGGCAGAAAGAAAATGATAGAATATAACGTTGTGCCTATTCTTTCAGTCTCACTTTGCTTTATGTCTTCTGTTTACATTCTTATGGACACACAGATAGTTGCTATCTGCAGAGCTAATGAGATAAGAACTAATAGAGAAAATGGAAATACCCTCTCTGAAATAACTATGCATTTAGTACACAAATAGAAAATTTAGGTTAACCAGAATCTCTCCACAGCAGTGCAGTTCATACACTGCTGTAAATGCTTCTGCTTAGGTAGGAAGAGTGGCTTTCCTCATCTCTAATGACAATTCATACCTGAGAGACAAGAATCCAAGGCTTTACATCATCACAAAGAAATGAGTAAATACCTTTCTTTTCTCTTGGCTCAATAATAGAAAATGAGTTAAGGTTTCAATCAAACCAAAACACTTCAACATAGCTTCTTATGTTTCACATTTGTTCTCTATTCAAGAAATAAAGCATGCATGGGAGAGATATATATATATACACATGGTCCTATCTCCCTGTAGGCAAACCGAAACATTTAGAAAGAGCTTAGAAGAACAATTAGAGGTTCATAACATACAGAAACAGATCTGATGATGATAATTCCTCACATATGCTCATTTCATTCAGCTTGCTGCTACTGAACATCAAGCAACCAAGTTTCTGAAGCTAAACCAAAATCTATTCTTGAGTAAGAGTTAACACAGAAAACACTTTTAGACAGTTCAAAACACTGAACTAATCAGATGAGAGGTCTCCTTTAAGTCACCCTCCTTGGAGACAAAGCCTTACTTTCACTTAGTACCCAGGTGTTTTAAATATTAGGTAAGTGGAGGCAAACAAAGCAAATAGCCCAGCTGTATTTAAATATCTCTCCACCTGCTGTTAGACCAACTCTGTGGTGCCTTGGGGGTGTGTAGCTTTGGTGTTTTGACTGAATCTTGGGGCTGAAATTGATGGCTATTAACTTCAAAGAGTCCTCTGTTAAAGGATAAAAATGTTCCCAGTGGATTATCTATTCAAAAAATGCCTTTAGCAGTTGGAAATGTGGGCTACATACAAGAGGCAAGGCATTGTACATTCTTACAGTGCTCTCAGATAGTGTCTTACTTTGCATGGTTAAAACTTGACAGCAGCTGTATCAAGGTCATAATCATCTATGTTCTGTCAACCCAACACACAGATAACCAAACCTGGCCAAATGAGGACATTGTTTGAAGAGGAGTTGTTTCTACTCTGTTTCTAGGAATTGTTTTAAAGAAAATCAGTTGCACAGTAGGAACCTGCAGTCTTGATTATGTGTATGTTTGTGTGTCCCAGTGTATATGCATAAATATTTAGAAATGCTTTCTGACTGCTGTGCTTTGCTGTAAATTTTAGCTGTGCAAGAGATATAGTCCCAAAACAGCTCAATGAGTTCCTGAAATAGACTCTCAAGTAGAATCAAACAATACTGAACTGCCAGCATCACAGGGTTTTCAGCCCAGTATTCACTAACACAATATTGGCATAATCAGTTCTAAGCTTTGTAAAGGATGTCTGAAAATGTAAAGGACAGACTGCAGGAGAGGGGAGGGCCAGTCTTCATACCAACAGATGGCTAGAGTTAATGAAACTGAAGTGAACCTGATTATCATTAGAACTTAAGAAAAATATCCATGTGGAATCACTTTAAGACTCCATCCTAAAAATGAACTTCTCCATGGGCAGAAAGGGTGTACTGTAGCCAGTGGCCATGATTGCATGGGATATAACCCTGCAGCCATTTAAACAAAAAGCTGTGGGGCTTGGCTTGTATTGGTTGAGCTCTGCTGGGTTCTTGGCTGGTTGGTTTTTTTATTGGTCCACTCTGTGGAAGGAGAGTTTCTCATCCATGGTGTTGCTCTAAAGAAAGCATAGACCTGTTGCTTACAGGCTGGTCTTAACAAAGGATGTGGTTTAGCCTTGTTCCTGGGCTGACTTTTGCACAGTCTCCAGGAACCACATTGCCTCTCTGTGCCTTAGTCACCCTCCATTGTAGAGTGATAATCACACATTCCTCTTCATAACACAATTTGAGATTAAGTGAATAAGAAGTGATAAGTACAAGCTAGTTATTATTTGTTACTCTACAGAGCAGCCTGTGGTAAAAAGAAAATTTATTTTTCTGTTTTCTCTTTAGAGGTTCATTGGCTGTAAACTTAGTAACTCATGCTTACACACTTTTCAAATTAAAAGCAAATTAATTTCTTTAAATCTGTCAGAACCAGGTTAAAGGAACAGGGCAGAGATTGTTAGATGCTCTAAATTTTAAAATCAAGCCTCTACTGTTGCTTTCCAGGGAAATCCTAAAGAAAACCCACCACACTAATTTCATACAAATCTTAGGATTGTTTCCAAAATCTTAAAAACCTCCAGGGAAATAGCTTTCACCCTGGAGTGTGTTGATGTTTCACTACCTGAATCTTCTTGTGAAATTCATGGTCTCAACTCATTTAGAAAAGAAAGCCTGTGAAATGCAAATGCAAAGTCACTTCATCTGGTTCAGTTACTGATACTCAAAGTTCAAGCTACAAATTTTATTAAAGACTAATCCTCCAGTCTATGTTTGTTTGTGCCTCTGAAAATGACCACTGACAAAAAGAAGGCAAATCCAGAAGTGATAACTTTTGAGGACTAGGAAATTAATTTCCTGATTCAGATCTAATTCTGATGCAAAGCAAATAATCCATTCAGTTATTTCCCCCATGCCTGAGCAGCCCAGACGGTCTCCAGTTCCAAGAGGGGTACCTGAGGGGTCCTGACTTGTTCCCTCTCAAGTTTGCTTCTGTTACTTTTCTGGGTTAGATGGATCCTGAACAGGACTTCATGGCTTTGAGATATACATGTTATTTGAGAAGTGAAGATAAAAAGACAATAATAACACACTCTATAAAGCACCTTGTGATGGATGAGTAAAAATGACATTTTCTATTATCTTATGTGACATTGCTAAGTTACCCAGAAATTCTCCAGTGAAAGCATGTGATAGTTCAACATAATTCCTGCTGTCAATGAACTTGAATGCATTAAATTCCAGCTACAACAAGCAAGCATTACAAGTAAACAGAAAATAGATTGCATACACCTCTTTCTCAGTCCCTGGCTGCCAGTATCTGCGATGCCTTCTACCCCAAGTAGCTCTGCAGCCTAAGTGCAAACAAGGAAGGAGACAACTTGGTATATCAGCTTCAGAGAATTTGGTGGGGACAGTTTTCTCACAGCTTCCTTCTTAGGAAAAAAGTTTAAAACTACAATTTATTACAGCAAATATGGTCATGCATGCTCCAAAATCTCACAGTTTGAATTAAAGTCCATTCAGTGATACATCAACTGTGGCTTTATCTATTGATTGTGAGCAGGTGTCAGTGACAGTTATTATATCCTGGTAAGGGGCAAGGGGGCAAAGGAGAGTATGAGTCAGTTTTTCAGAGGCTGGGCTGTGAAACCAACAACAGTCAAGGAGCCTATGCATAGAGAGACTAGGGTTCAGTAAGAATTGTGCCCTTGTCTTCAGAAAGAGCTGGGACTTCAGGGTCTATCCCTGAGCAAACAGGCGGAGAAAGAAATCGTCCACCAAAGCAAGGATACAGCCAGGTGCAGCTCTGGGAGGAGAGGAGAAGTTTCTGGGGTTATGGCTGCTGGAGGTGTTTATTAATGACTAATTCTGCCAAACTGGAATGACCCTGCTTCTGCATATCACCTGCTCTCATTGCAGGAAGTGATTTATTACATTTTCATTTTTAGATTATTTCAGTCTTTTCTTTTAGCTAAGGCTTTTTTTATCAGGCTATCTAGACAGACACAGAACACATATCGCAAGCTTAGGCATGTATCTTCTTTGTAAGGATGCAAAAATGTATTATGCAATAGTGCACCTGATACATCTGCCTAAGAATATCACAGCACGGAGCTCCATCTTTACGGTAGATGGAAAGAGGCAAGAATTGTACTTTTTATGGAGTGATACAGAAGCAAATTCTAGCACTTCCTCCTCCATCTATTTAAGCTGTATTCATCGTTCCTACTTCTTGGTCCATGCTTTTCCCTGGTGCATCATTGCTGGGGAAATGTCATTAGTAAGGATATTGTTCAATGTAACTCATTAAAAAAAAAAAAAAAGGAGACAATTGCAGCCGGCACAACTCAGCCTCAGGGAAGTCTTTGGGAGAAAATTGATATTGCTGGGTAGTTTAGAAATCTAATGTTGTCATTCAGAGTAAGATTTAAAACTAAGGATAAAATATGAAGAAAGAATGAGGGAGAGTTGATGGAGGCAGCTGGGGAAATCTTAAACAGGTAGAAGGCAAATAAATTTTATTTACCTGACTAACAGTGTAGCTAAGTATGAATAACATTGCCTTCCCTTTTCACCTTCCCTCCATGGTTAAGCAAATCTAAAATAATTTAGAAGTACAGACATAATTATGCTTGCTCAGAAATAAACTCCACACTTCGGGCACTGTGAAAATCTTTCTGTACATTAAACAAAGTAGATCTCTTAAAACTCCTGTGTGAAGGGAACGTGACATGAAAACCAAAGTGATACCTGTCTGTGTCACTACTCTCTTTGAAACTGCTTGTTTCCAGTATTTTTGAAAAGAGCTGTGGATGGGTGGTAAAAGACACTTGTTGGGATGTTTGCAGGAATACCAAAAGCAGTTGTCATGCTACTGGAAAGAGTGCAGATAGGAATTTATAAAAATAAAATTACAAACTCAGTTTTAAAATACATATGTAATTGGCACCTTTGAAGCCACAGGCTATCACAGCCATGGGCTGCCTTTGGGCATGTATCATAAAAATAGCACGTCTTACATGTCTTTACTTACAGAACTGTTCTTGTTGAACTCATCCATAAGGTCTCCAAATACCCTCTTTTCTTACCCCCCTCCAGGATGACCAGAGATGTGCTGCTGAGGGACAAGGAAAGCTGAGGCAGGGGACAAACCTCAGCTGCAGAAATTTGGCAACTACATTATCAGAAAACAACTCCCCATATTCATTAACTTGCTAATCTGAATTGGTGTCCACTGTATGGATGTCTATGCACACATACACAGAGGAGATACATTGTTTGTCTCCTATTTCCAATATCTTGATTGTCTTGTTAGGCTTAACGAGACTATTCAGAATATGTAAAGAAAAGCAAGGTAAAATTCTTCAATTCTTTGCAGCAGCAGGACCAAAGGCTGCAAGGTCTCTGGTGAATGGAGCACCATGGAATAGGTGTTTGTAAAGCACAAAATTAAAAGGCACTCACATCCTGACTGAAGAATGGGACATCTCTTACTAGAAATATAAATGGTACAAATAGAGTCATAGTTTTAGTCCAAATCACCAGCTATCCAGATAGAAACTTCACTTATTCACTGAGAAAGATAACTTAGCCAAGCTTACAAGTAGCTTAAGCAGAGTGTATGTAGAAGATACACATACCAGCATACATACTATATTCCTTATAAACAGATAGTAGTGATTCACTAGTAAATGAGACCCTTGGGCTCCAGAAAGCTTGGAGATATTTTATCACTGCCAATATCAAATGGGAAAAATTTATCTTCTGTGTGCTCCATAAACAAATCTCCAAGAGTTTTTCTTAAAGGTGGAACAACTTGTTCCACCAATGGTCTTCATTTTGTTTGCTAAAAAAGTTTAACATCTTTATCAAATCCATAACCAAAACCAGGCAAATTGTGAGGATTAAAACAGCAAACTGCTGCGAGGCTCCATCTCTCTTCAAAGAGATCAAGTTAATGACCAAGAAACACAGCAAACCTACCTCTAGCAATAGTAAGGACCTGCTTGTGTGACTTACTAATCCAATTTCTTTCAATTTAAACTGAAAGTTAAATGCTCTTTTATGTTAAGAGTGAATACCCATCCCAGCCCTTTCCCTTAGGCAGAGGAACTGTGATGACTTGGGAGTGGATTACTGCAGGGATGGGTTTTCAGCTTGTCATTGCAGCATCAGCTTCTAGAGCTCCACCCAGGTACAGGGAACATCAGAAATACTGCATGCCACCAGTTAGGGCCTTTTGCTCTTTTATACACTTAATCTTGTTTGCAGGATGTGTGATCAACAAAGCAGGAGTGTGAGAGCCTGTGTTTTTAAGTCTTACATCTCCAGGCAAGTTATTAAACTGCATATAACACTGCTGCTGTGCAGCTAGTGCAGGCCGCCTGCAAAGCTCCTGATAAACCATTGCCAGGATGAGTGTTCAGGTTTTCCAGAACAACACCTAAACTGCTTTTTCCTCCACTTGCCTCCTGTCTCTCATCACCATGTGGCTAAAGTAGGCTATTTTCTATTTTTTACCATTCCACATGGTTGTATTAGGAAGGATTTTTTGCCAAGGTTTAAGCTGTTAAGAAGGCAAGATCAGCTTTAGATGGCTGACAAAGATGACAAATACGGGAAGAGTTCTTAGTAATCTTGAGTGGTTTTAATAACCTGATATTTTAATGTGAATTTGTAATAGACTGCTATAGGAGTGGCTCTTTCTTTTGATGTTCAGATGTTTAATTCCCAATTAAATTTCTTCAGGACAACATGTTTTCAGGGCTCTGAAGCCCTGAGTAGTTTGTAAAAAGTCAGAAATATCAGAGCTGTGTTTTTCAGTGCTGACAGTAGCACAGATTAAAAACCATTGAATTAGACTCTTAAAAAAATTAATTTCCCAGATTTTATCTCTCAGATACTTCACTTTATGTATCAGATAATCAGCACAAGGACATAAAAGTAAGCCTGTTTCAAGTGTGCTTTCCTCAGATGACATTTTCCTGTACATCCCCCCCTGCAGTGAAGCATCCATGATTTCTGTGGAAGATTCATCCTTGACATTGTTTGAGGACACAAGAATCTGACTCTTATTTTCTACAGCATTGTTTTTAATATCAATAAAAATTAAAGACAAAATTTACTATAAACTATCTTCTAAGGAAGCTCAAGGACTGTGTTTAACTCATGTCCGAATACTGGGCCAACATCATAAAAAGCAATGATCAAAGCAGTGTGTTTGAAACCTGTTCATCTTTCCAACACTGCACAGTGACCATGTTCTGTACCAGTGTAAAATGTTGGGGAAATCCTCATCCTGATGGGGGCAGGAGGCACATCATATTGACTGAGGAGAAATTAGAGGGAACCGGTGCTTCAAGATCAAACTGAATTGAGGAGAAACTGAATGGGAGAAAGATAAATCCTGGGAACATCTTGCACCCCTGAGAATATCCCATACACCCCCAGCCCTCCCAGCTTCCCTCCTCCACCTCAGCCATCCCCAAAACCCTCCCCTGACCCTGCTTGTTGTCCGTCCTCAATGGCCTGAAGTTCTGTTCAGTCAAAAACGTGCATCAGCATAAGAGAATTTTGGTAAAATACACTGGAGGTTCAGGATTTTAGGTGCCAACAAGAGGACAGCAAGTGTATGAAGATAAGTGGGCCTTGGGTGCACTGTTAAGAACAAAACATCTATTTTCATTATCCGTGGGATGCAGAAGATGAGTGTGATCTGAGCCTGTTTTGTATTCATACAGCTCTCTATAGGACCAGTAATGAATGCACTCATTGTACCCTGGCATCAAAAATTGTTTTGGTTCTCTTGGTGTTATTTAACATTTAGTCTCAGCTGATAAATGACTTGAGATTGGCAGGACTCCTGATTTGCATGTTTCAAATAAGGTAAAGGCTGTCTGAATTGTGATGACTGAGAGAACATGCGTGTAACGAGAAGTTAGGCAAAAAGCAGTATTTTGCATTTCCCTATCAGCTTTACCTGGAGATCTTAAAGCACCTTATAATTTCAAGATCATAAGACCCAATTTATTTATGGCCTTGCTGAATTACAAAGAAATGATATCTCAGCCAGATCCTGTAATCCAGTTCTCCATACTAAATAAAATTATGTCTTCTATATACAAAATTAATACAGTATAGAGTCTTACCTCTGTTAAGGTATAGTATTTGTAATAAATCATTCCTACAGGCTGCATATGTTAATTCCTCAGTGTCTGTAACATGGTGTTTGAATTTGGGAATGTGTTTTCCAGCATGTAAAATACGTAGGTTTCAGGCTACACGTGACTTTTCAATATACTGCAAGTCAGTGAGACAGCTACTCTGTTAACAACAAAAGCCAGCAGCAGTACTATTTGACTTCACCTTTATTATCGTCATCCTATTTCTTTTAATGAAAAAAAGATTGCTAGCATACAAAAATCTTACCATGCAGGAGGTACAGCACAGCAGATATTGAGGCAGGCTCCCCACTCCATTACACCTGCTATGTTTTGAAAGATAGCACTTGTGAAAAATTTCTAAATTCTGTTGACCTAGTTCTTGAATTTTTATGTTCTTATGACTGCATGTAAGTCAGTGGTGCTACTCTTGATTTATAAGGGTACCTGGGAACCAGTTGGCCTTGAGATATGTAAGCAGGCAAAACCAAAGTAGAAAACTATATTTAGTCAACTCAACTTCTCCCATATTTCTTGGAATAAAACAAAAATATTTTTATATCATTCAGTTGATCTAAGTACATGAAATATTCAGATGCAGACAACAACCTTAATAAAAAATTATTCTACTGATCTGTAGTTTCTATGCTAACAAAATTTCACATTATGAGTTTCAGATATACTCATGACTGATGTCAGGACTTCTTGGATTTAACATACTTTGAAAGACCTGGGCTAAGGCATAAGAAGAAAATAAGGATATTTCTACAGCCAGTGAGGGCTCATATAAGACTAATTTATAGACTCTGCATAAACTCTGCCAACTCCTTCAGGTACCATTTCAATATGTTTGCTTTTAGCAAATTTCCTGAATTCCTCTGAGCAAACAAAGATTTCTATCAGATGTTAACCATTGCAAGTTAGATGGAAATCAGAGAAACTGAGGAAGATAACAGTGAAGCATAGTATACACATCATCTTAAGACAGCTACAGGAGAGACTACGTCATAATGATCAAAGGAAAATCAGAGAAAAATAGGTCTGAAAGGATGCAAGGGGTTCATCCTGTATAAATATAAATGTACCAATTTTGATTTGGTTTATTATGTAAGTATATAACATATGTATTTTTAAAGGCAAAATATAAATATACAAGTAAGTAACAATATTTATTCGCTGAAAGATTTTCATCTCCATATATTTCCTAAAAACCTGTCTCCCAGGCAATCTTCACCAACTTTCTGTTCTGAAAGCTTATGTAATATCTAACCTTCATCTTCCTTCCTGTAATACAAGCCCATTACTTCTTATACTGTCTGCAGAAGTTATGGAGTATGAATTATTGCACTCCTCCTTGTCTCATATATATAAATTCTTACAATAGGCAATGGGAATGACAAAGGCTGGGGACAGGACAGCCTGAAATGAGGTCTTGGGGTCTCCTTGTGCTGCCACAACTGACCCCAAATCTACTACGACATGTTTAGGTCTTTCCTCCTAGGTCACATCCTTCATTCACCCTGTTTCATCTTTTCTGGACTCTCTCCAGCAGATGTGTACTTTTGTGAAACACTGGGCCCTGAACTGAACACAGCACTCTGCCTTTGCAGGATTACTTTGGTTCAGAGGTCTCCACAGTCAAAAATTATTATTCACTCTAGTCCAGTTGTGATTAACATCCAAGATCCCTTTCTGAAGAACTCCTACTCACACCTGCATCTAGAGCCTTGCACTGCTCCGTACTGAGTTGCATCCTGCTTTTTCCTGAGCTTGTCCAATTTAACACAGTCTGTTTCAGACCATGGACACGCCTTGCTCTCCTACCTGCCATCTTCCCCAGCTCCTGCTTAAGTCCAAATCCTAATCAGAATAAAGCCAGGCTTAGACACCTTTTTAAGACCTGCTTTGGTCATTGTTCTTCTGGAAAGTAACTTTCCAGCAGAGTTATACTGTGGCTGTCATTCATGTGCTGTCTGTGGGAGGAGGGAGTGGAGATGAGCACAGTTTTCTTAATGTCTACTAAAAGTGGTGGTAGTAATGAAATTTTACGAGACTGGTGCAATATATGGACAAAAATAATAAATCAGTAATGGCATGAGCTGCATTAGATCAGCCTGCAGACGATTTGAATTTCTTTGGCTGTAGCTCTCAATTACAGTAATATTTTTTAGAGTTTTTTGTACTGTTCAGCTGCAAAAGGAAATACGATTTTCATCCAGGACACTTGGGAACAAGTATTTAATAGCATAATCCACTTAATAGGTGTTGGTCAAAAGGGCGTAATTATTGACAACTAGACCACGGGTAAAATCCCCATTAGCAAGTTCCACACATCAATGGATGACCACTGTGGTTGAATGAAAGCTGATAATGGTATTGTGTGTGCTCAGAGGCCGACGTATTTAAACAAAGCTCTCTAGCTGTAAGGTTAGGGTAGAGTTCTGCATGTTGAAACAAGTGATAATTGCATTGACATAGTTGATACCCTATTTTTAGATGAATCAGTGAGGCCTTCCAGCCCTAGAGTTACTGCCCTAGAGTTATTGCCCTAGATAATGGCGGAGAGAGAACAAGAGCTGTCTTGTGTAAAATACAGTGCACATACATTACCATGCCATGATGATTTCTACCATTCTGCCATTGCATTTATTGGTATGATTTTTAATTCTTTATCCATGCCACAGTTCATGAAAATACTTCTGTGAAAATAAATATTGAAAATACATGTAAATACACTACAAAAGGTACCATTCTCTGTCCCGTAGCAGCACTGATAGTCTCTGGCACTTATCTTCTTTCTCTTCCTATAACAGCTCATACAGTGTCACAGCAGTCTTTGAATTTCCTGTGTAGAAGGGTGATACTTTGGTGAAATTTAGATAATTAGTATGTCCTCTTTATTTCTATTAGGTTTGGTTTAGCCCAGCTCCCATGACACTGTGCACTGAGCTTGTGATAATACTTTCTGTATGGTATGTCACATAAATCACAGCTAACAAAAATGAGCTACTAAAAGTGGTGGTAATAGTGAATTTTTTCTGTATTTTCATACTGACTCACTTGGTTGCGGGTTTTTTATTTTTTGCATGATCTGGTTACTGAAACACTTGTTTTGTCATGATTTTGTTTTGCTAGGACTACCTAAGGGAATTAATGTGAGAAAAAATATTTAAAATAATAAAGGGCAAATCAAAATTGCACGGGATTAGTGTATTAATATCCAGCCACACTCCTACGAGTCTGTTAGATGTTAGTTAGTTAGCATCACTAAACAAGTGACATATGACCACAAAAAGGAACTTCAGGTTTGCCTGATCTGAAATGCTTTGTTCACTGGTGCTCAAGATAAAGCATCAGAGAGTGCAGCAGCGTAAACCTCTGAGTATTTGTGCAGCTGAGTGGGTAAAAACCCTGTAAAACTGGTAATTTTCACAGTAATCTGTTTGAAAATTTTTATCATTTTGTCCTGTACCTTTATTATGATCCAGGAAATATCTGACATTCACAATGCTGCCTATTTCAAAGTGAATTTATTTGAAAATTTTTGAAGGTAGTCAGGTCACAGTTTACATTTTGATATATTGTCTTCAGATTAAAATAATTATTATCAATTGAAATTGATTTGTCCCACTTAAGAATGGTATAAGCTATAGGGTTATGTGAAAATTACAGAGAAATAAACACAGAAAAAAAGTAAACAGAATCCCTTAGAAAATGCAGTTACGGTTTCCTTTTTAAAGATATCAACATGGCATTTATTTTGGCCCTTTTAGACTCTAGCCAGAATGAAACAGCCTTTCACATGTCCACTGTTAAACCAGGAAAACAGTATTTCTGAAATAAAGGTCACTGAAACAATATAAAAAGAATAAAAGTAAAGAAAAATTGCCTATTCAGGCTGTGCATTTTTTCTGGTCCCAGAGCATAGCTGAGAATATTTATGGTTTCCATACATATTGCAATAGATTTCAGCAGGTTGTTGGCTGGGTCTTTTGCGTGAGCTGCTTCACAGGTATTGGGATGAGGGGCTGATTTTGAGACAGCCAGAGAAGGAAGGTGTTTTGCCTAAAACCCTTTGCTGCCTTCATTTTTCTCCAGTTCTAACCTCACCCTTGGAGGATGTCCTTTGAGCAGTATTGCTGGGCCACTTCACAACAAGGGGCAGGCACATGTTGATTAAAAGCCAGTGGAAACCTCCTTAGTGGAAGCCAGGCTTGCACTGTGTCTTTCTCCAACTGACCTTAAATACTGTGCTAGCTTTTAACTTAGATTCATTTTCATCAGAGAAGAGATCTTTCAGCAAACATGAAGTATGTGTCACTTGTGTAAAATTTTGTGCTATCTCTATGTGTACATTGGAGATCATTTGATGAATATAATTTCCTTGTGTCCTGCCAATTTATTGTGCTGCTCAGTTAAATGAATTTATCAGTGATAATTCTGTACATCTAAGGAAGCCCCTTGCAAAGAAAAGAGAATGAGAAGAATTACTCATGTCTCCGCATTTTATGGCAGTATAGTTCTTGCCCCTTGGTGTATTAAAAAAAGGAAACCACAAATGGTGTATAATTAAATATAGATTTTTTTAAGATTTCAAATTCTGTGATTCTTTCTCGGGGACTTTACTTGAATTAATCCTGCTATCTCTCTGTCTATAGATTAGGAGCAAGGTTCCTTTTAAAAGTACCAAGTGCACACCAAGTGCATACCTTGGGTCCTAAGCAGAAAAGAAGAAGAAAAACTGTTATACTTGAATAGCTGCTAGACAGAAATACACAGACGACAAAATCTTTTTTTCCTTTTCCACTCGCCTAACTCCTTCACAAACATGTAAGCTGCTATATACAGTTATATTTTTTAAAAATGCAAGAAAAGTACATTCAACATATATTAAAACTGGTAAAAATTCATGTCAGTAATTCTTCTTGACACTCCCTACTGATCCTATATTATTGCCTCATAATGAATACAAATTATTCAAAAGCCCATCCAAATTTGGAGGAGTATGTATAAAGGAAGGGGATTAATAAATCTCCAGGAAAAAAATAATCAAGGTGCAATTCCCATTAGACCTGTTAATTACTAAAGAGCTTTTTAACCAAAATAAATTCAAAGCAATATACTGATGTCAGAGTAGAAGTATGTATTCTGAGATAAATATTATACAAAACCAGGTATATCTAATAACTATGGCTGATTTACTCTTTTTAGTTTCATAATCATTTGAGATTAAATATCTGATTTACGGTGCTGCTGAGAGTGAGAGTTTCTTCATACTTTTGATGGGAGTTATACAACCCACTTCAGAGCAGAGCTGAGATGCTGAAATGGAAAAGACACAAAACAAACTAGATAAACTCATACATAACTGGCACGTGAAAATAGCTAGAATGAGTTTTTGTCCAGGCTGAATAAATCCACAGCTGAGGAGTGCTGGGCCCGGAGCCCACGCAGGAGCTCTTTGCCCAGGACGCAGAGCTGCAGATTCAGGGTAGGCTCTAATAAGCCAATGAACCAGACATTGCACTTACAGCTTAGCCCGCTCAGATGCGAAGAGGTAACCCCACTCTGTGAAAGGCAGCTGACAGCTCTGGTGCTCCTAATAGCCTAAGAGGAGGGGAACCTCAGGTGAGGAAAAAAGATAAAAGCAGCCATCAGTGAAGAATTTCCCACCCTGCACTGAAGTATATGCCCACCTATCATAAGCAAGTGGGGAAGGTTCACGTGTCCCAGCATGAGAAGGTACAGGACATAATTATAAAAAGCCTCTTATGCCCTTTCTGTCTCTGCTTCACGAAATCTGCAGGATTGCTTATGTGCTCTTTTTCTCAATATACATACATGTAATGGGCCAAATGCATCCTTCCTGTACATACAGCAGTTGACAGAAATACCTTTGACTCGTACCTTGAAAACAAGAACAGGATGGAGAGGTCTTGTTGGCTCAGGAACCAATAAAGTAGAATTACTGATGATGATATGGACACTGCAGAGAAAAAAACCTTCTCAAATTCTCTTCCAATCTCCTCCCCTTTCTTTCTCCTGCCTTTCTTCTCGTTCCAGAAAGAAGCGTTTGTACCTGTGCAAATTAGAGAGTGACTCCCTGATATCAAACCCCATTGATTTGTATTGGGAAAATTTGGCTTCATAGGCAGGAGTGTGCAAGCAAGTAAAGTTGCATGCACAGATTAAAAGAAAATGACCTATTGTCTCCTCATTGTAGATTCAATAGAAGCTACAATGTGCCTTCTTAATTCCACCAATTTTCTCCAGTAATTCCAAATGGATGCAAGCTTTCTTCTGTCATAAGCAATTTTAGGAAAGCGGTGTGGAAGCAGGTGAGGGGGAGGAGCAGAAACCTTTGTACGTGGAAAAAAAGATAACATTTTCAAGAAACTCCAGAAGAGCATTTGATATTTGATGTCTATATCATGTAGGGGATCATGGTGGTCTCAGAAGTTAAAATCTCTGGAAGCAAAGACTGTGCTTCAGAAAGGGGCATTTCTAGAGAAAAATAATTGCTAATTCTGTCCTCTTCTGTAGGTTGCAGGTTGGCATGCTTCACACAACCTCTTCTCTCTATGGTATTTCTTTAAATACTGTTTTGAATCTGTTTGACTCCTTTTTAGCTGGGACGTCTGGACAGTGCTGTGGAGATCGTATGAGTGTGGCCAGTCATCAGAGACTCTTTCGCTGCTGGGGCAGCAGATGCTTGTCCAAGAAAACAGCCTTCTCCACATCCTGCCACCTCCCACGGAGCAAGAGAGGGATGACAGTGGTATTAAGGCAATTAAGCAGCTGACAACTGAACTCCCATCCTCTCCTTTTCAGGCAATCCAGCAAATATTGTACAAAGTCCTCAATTAAAATAATTTGAGCTAGTCCTGAAAATGGGACATTCATTTCTATTAAGAGTGTCTTGAATGAAACAAAAGATGGTCTGAGACTTTTATCATGAGACTTCATCTGAGGAATGCTGGTGGGGAGGATACCACATATGATCCTGTAGCACACTTAAAATTGGCCTAAATTGTCCCTGAAGCACAAAAGAGACTTGCCTTATATTTTAGATAGTTTTTTCCCCTCCATTTCTTCTTAAATAAACCACTTGCTTTTAGTGGTGATATTTATTATTGCCACTATGGCACTAAGCAATAGAATTACCACTGTGATGATATTTCACTGAACAGCTCCTAGCTAAGGCAAGAAACTCTGGAAAAGCACCCAAAGCCATTAGCGTACAAGTAATGTTGCTACAGTTACCTGTAAAAATGAAGAATTGTCTTAATTTCTCAGCATTTTGTTTTACTAATGTCTACAAAGACAGAGAGTACCCTGGTTTCAGTTTGAGGATATGCAAAGCTGTCAGCAACCGTGTTCAGAGTGAGTTAGCTGATACCATTTAATTTCATCTCCATCTGCCTTCTGAGCAGTTTGGCATGTGTTTCTGAATACCCATCTGTGTCTGTGGGCTGGGTCAAATGATTGTACTCACAGACGTCATTTGGGATTCTTCTGGTTTGGGGCATTCATGAAAATGAGCGATTCATTGGCACATCGCTCTTTAGTCATTCTGGACTCTTCCCACATTGTGCTTGTCAGCTACGATATTTCTCTTGAACTTTTGTCCCAGGCTGGTTTGTGCAGTTGTTCGTGCACTGAGAGTATAAAGCCAAATCTCTGAATCATGGAATATAGCCTCAGTAGGGTCTGGGTGGCAAAAAAATAATATATTTACAATTCCAAATCTGATGTAAAACACGAATCTGGTTTCAGGTTGAGAGTCCAAGAGCTCCAAGAATTTGTCCAGAGACCTATGCACGCTGCCATGGAAAGTATGTTAGTAACAACACAGATCATGGATGCCTGTTGGTGCAGACTTCCAAAGTCCCAAGGAATACTAGTGCATTTTAAGGATGTTGTGGAGTAGGACAAGTCTGAAGAGAAGCTTTGGGGTTAGGAGAGAATCCAGCTCGGTGTCTGCTGGAATATGTGGTCACACCTGTGCAAATAGCAGTGATTGCCTGAAATGTTACCCTGCAGATTTGAGCAGGGCTTTGGCTAGGACCTCACACTCTACCAGCTAAGGCTTCTCAAAATCATAGTGACATTGGGATTTTTCTTGGACCTTCCAAGAAGTCTCTGAGCGCAGATTTATTGCTGCAATGTTATAGACCCTTTCTCCACATTTCTCAGTATCCATCACTTGACCAACTAAATGGCAAAAGGCTAAAATTGTGCAGTCTTCTCTTTGTGGTGGTTTGTGTCTATTCTTCTTTCAGTTAAGTTAACTATTGTTCCCTTAACTCAGAAAAGTCAGGATCCAGCAATAATTCCTAGAAGTTGCTAGGAAAGTGTCAGCTGAAAGACCATCTTTTGTCCTCTCAATGTGTATGGAGGCTGAGGACAAAAGCCTTATGTTTTCATGAGCCCTAGTTTATAGGCTGTGATGCTCCATATTCCTGTATTCCTGAACAAGTGTTCCTAACTTGTTATACTGTCATTTCTTCTTTTAAAGAAACCTGATCACAAACGGTGCTTTATAAATGTAAACCCTACAGTGCAGCTCAGCAGACCCCGGAGCTGAGGAAGTGCTGGTTCCATGCTGAAAGGTGAAGCAAGGACTGGCTAAAAAATCAACTTGCTGATTTAACTGTAGTGCACAGGAGAGTCAGCACTGCAGAGAAGACTGCTTTTATTCAAGGTCTTTAGCATAAATTAACTTGAAAACAAAAAGCTGCTGCAAAGTTTGCTGCAAAAGCTTTCAGCCTTGCATTCTTTTTGTCGATATACTGGTAACTGCTGAGCAGAAGATTTTTCATCCTCAGAATGACTGCATCATCCTAATCTTAAACAAAAACAGAAACTTCACCTTATTTTGATGAAATGAAGACAAATAAAGACAGTCATAAATATTTTTCTTCCCCCGTAATAATCAAGGCTTAATAGCTTCCTCTTGCCTTGAAGCTGTACCCTCTTCATCAAACCCTTATGCAGAGGAATGTCTAGGACCTGTTGTTGCAGTGTCTGCATAGTGTCTTCATTGTTTCTGTCCCCACAACAAATGACACAAGTTAATGCCTGACTGCAGCACAGTTTAACCCCAGCACCATCCATCCCTGCTAACTCTTCTGTTTCAACCCAATGGTTCGAAAAGAAAGTACAGCAGGTTGTTCCGCCATTTGTGGCTCAGACCACACAGCAACCACGGAGCAGTGACCCATAGACAGCAATTCTCACGCCTGGTTTTCTCCTGCATTTGTGAACCTAAATTTAGCATTCTTAGCAATGCATTTGGCTCAAAGCAGACCTCAGCTGCAAGGGTCTTTGCATTGGCTATTCTTGCAGCATCCCTTACCTAATGAACTTGCAAAGCAGTGAAGCATGGCTGCTCCTAGCTGTTCTGGAGGCTCCCTCAGGCTTGCCCGGCAAGGCTGCCTTCACAGTGGCAGCAAATTACTTCCTACTTGCATCCACACACACGAAAATGTAGTCTGCTAACGATCCACTGCAAAGATTTTTTTGGTAGCCACACACAATGCTGACTTTGGGAGAATTTGCATTGCAGGCTTCAAAGCAATCGGACTGCAGTTTTCCCTCTCTCCACTCCCTCCTTTTTTCCCCCTCATTTTCCCTTTTCTCTTTTTCAGAACACTGACTTTCCAGCTCCAGGCAAAACAGCCACTGCTATTTTTCTCTTGATTTTCAAGGATCACCTCAAATGAAACTTTGTGGCATTTTAAGAACAAGAGCATTTTTCTGTGGTATTTATATAAAATTCCTCCATTAACCCCTGGATTTCTGTTTGGATTAAAAACTAGATTGCCAAGAGTGTGATGGTACCCTCCTCTTGGTCCCACCCCCTCCCCCTGCTTCATAGCAAGAAGATGTTACTTAGTCATGTTTGAATTACACTGTGGGAGCTTACTATAGAAAGGGTTATCACACTGTCTTTCAGGATGAGTACAGCACCCTTTGAATACTGGATACTGAGTTAGAATAACCACAAATTTCAATTTATAAATGCCTGGAAGGGAACTAAAAATATTTAAACAGGCTGTAATTACTTTACCAACATTACAGATATATTTTCCTAAACACTTCTGAAGAATGTGAGTCCCTTATTGTACCATGAAGTCTTATTCTTGTAGGTCACAGCATCTTGGATCTCTAAAGATGTGGAATCTTACCCAGCAAATTTTAGTGTACTGCTTCTTTTCCTTACTTAATCTTTGCTTATGCTCTAAAAGAAGTCCATGGATTACCACGGGACTGCAAACTGCCAGTTAAAAACTCTGTAATAAGCTAACCACATTTCACATTTAAGTCTTCTTGCAACAATTACTGTACTATTCCCAGAATGTAATAAATTATTACAATCTCAGCATCAGACTTGCCTGTCAAGATGCTGTTTCAATACAACCCAAATGCTCCAACTTACAAAGGATCACCTCCTCTTCTATAACCATCCAGGTTGCTAAGGAAAAAAAAACCACTTGTAGATCAACATAATCATCTTTTGTTAATCATGCAAAATAATTATCCCCTTTAGCTAGCCTTTGCAAGGAACGTGTACTTAAAATTTCCTTGGTTGCCTTTCTGCCAGTCCAAACTTATGATACTGCCAGGAGGAGAGTGTAACATAAGCTTGTCACAGGTGACTGCTTCTCAGTTTATGGCTTCCTATATGCTATAAATATAAGGTGCTGTTGTTGTCTATAGTGCACTTCCCATTTGTAGATTGAACGGGGACATTTTTAATGCTGCTGTATGTCAGGCCGTGTGAACAGTACCTACAGCTGCCCACACTCGGCTGCCTGAAATGGTGATTCCCTGTTTGATTTAGAGTTTCTCAGGCAGGTCTTACTCCTGAGCTCTCTGAGCTGAGTTTGTGCAAGCCATGCACTCTGAGGCATTCTGCCTCAAGAGTTACTCACCAGTAAAAATCAAGCACTAGGCTAAAGCAAGATTAAACCACTTCTTTTCTGGTTTGTTCTGGCCAACCAGATTAGATTTGGCTAATGCATTTCTGCAAACACTACAGATGCAATGGGGCCTGTGAAAATACTGTCTTCCACTAGCACAGTGAGAACAAATTTGGACAAATTACAACAGCAATAAACAACACAAATGCACCAGACTTCCCAGTAATGTCTTCTGGAAAGTATTTTTTATCTGGGGACTCAATAGAATGATATCCTCAGTATACATGCTCATCAGAACAGGCCAAATTCATTTAATGCAGCAAACTTTGGTCAGCAATTTTGGTCCAGTCACTTCAGACTGTGTAGCGCAGTGCTACAATATAAAAACGTCATTTAAACTGATGCAGAAAATTAATTAGAGCCACACTAACAATTTTACATCTTTAAATTTGATAGAACTTCTTTGCAAAACATCTGTGCTCCCCTCCCAGCTAATTGCAAGCACAGAGGAAAAGAACACAAGTATGATGTTTGATGCCTCCTCCCAGAGACCTGTTTACACTTGCTAATGCAAACACAGCTTGCTGCAAAACTTGCCAACACTCTGGGCTTCTTACATCATCAGATTTCTGCTTTCTGGCCAGTAGAGAAATGTTGTGATTGAAACTGCCAGTCAAGTACATATTAAAGCTCAGGATGCCTCATCGAGTAAATTACATTGTTGTGACACAAACTGACAAACTGGTTAAGGCTTGTGCTCTTTCCTGAGCTCAAGGAAAAGAGTTTCAAAAAAGACCTGACTGTGCAAGGGATGGCTGGAATGTCTGTCTTAGTTTTGCAAACCTCTCAATGGTTTTGAAGTATGAATTATCCTCTTCACATTACAGAGGGTTCAGCTCTGTGCAGGGCTGCACAGGCCCGCTACTCTTTCTGGTTTCAGATTTTCCTTGAACTATTGAGCTAACTAGAAAGGATCAAGTCCAATGGACAATCTAACCTTGATACATGCTAAGGATTCATGGCATGCTATCTGCTGTAGGTGCAACTGAAGATACTCCTAGCATGCAGAACAGTTATTTTACCTCAACTGCTCTGCCTCGGAGAGTAAATGTCACCAAAGCAGGGGCTTTTTCTATTTTGGTGGGTTTAAACTAGTTAATATTTGTGTATTAGACTTCTAAAAGTCTTCTACATGTAAAGACATTAAAAGAAATATTCCTCACTTCTGTGATAAATAGGAAAAAGGGCAGATAAGTTCAGTGACCTTTGCAAGCTTTGGAGTTTTTTCTCACAGAGAGGATAAAACCTCTCTGGCATGCTCATGGGGCTATTTATTTTAGTGATGTGAGAGGACATCCTTTTTTAGTGCAATGCCAAATGTGCATGGCAGTGATGTTATCTGACATATCTGAGCAGGAAATAATGCTAATGAAGGAGAAAAAGCTGAGTCAAAATGAGTGCAATAGGGAACAACACAAAGCTCGAAGGGAGAGATCTGCAGACCTCTTACAGGTGCTGAATGCTTTTGCAGAGCTGAAGGCTGGTCTCACTTGCTATTTAATCTGCTCTCACTGAACTCTTGGCACCTGCTATGCTGTTGTCTGCGTAGATTCACTGACATTTCTAAGCAAGGTTTATTTATCATTGAAAAAATGTACATCATCTCAAGTTCTTTGCCATTATTCATTGTCAGTTTTTTCTGACCCTTCTGCAAAAACCTACTCAATTAAACATCTGAATATTTATCTGGGAGGAGTTAAAAAAAAAAAAAACAACAAAAACCCCAAAGATTAGCCAAGAGGTATATGAAGCAAAAGAAAGGAACGATTTCTTCAACACTATGACCTACAAGAGTCCCTGTGTTGATTCTGTCAGCTTTCCCAGCATATTGAACCCACAGAGAAAAGAAGGGATTTGAGTTCCTCTATTAATTTCCTTTACTTTATACAGAGACTGATAGATAGTGCTCTTATCCTTTGATAGCTCCATTAAAAACCAAAGCTGTCAGTCACTGGTGATCACATATCATGATTTCAGTTACTACTTCACACTGTTATGAGAGCTATGAAATGAAATATTAGTACAGACAGCCTTATTTACAGGCTGTAGTAATAATAAATATTATCTGTAATAAAACTTTGTGATAATACAACCTTGTTATAAAGTACCTCATAAATAAAGCAAAAATTAAATTAAAATCAGATTAATTTATATGCATTTATCCCTGGAGCTAAATGCCTGTGAAATGCCGGTAGCAAACCACACATCTGAGGGGCTTTAATTTCTGCAGCGCTAATGGCATTCCAAAAGAGGCACTTTTGATGCAGAGCTACCATTAACAGTATGGACAGTGACCACACACGGGGCCTGTGACAGGTGACACCCCGGGGAGCTTTGCTCTGGCAAGAACAGAAGAACAAGGACAGGAGCTGGGGAACAGGAATGTGCTGGGCTTGGTCTGGCGGGGGCTGGGATGGGCTGAACAGTGCAAGCCGCTGAGCCACCACCGGCTTGTGGGTACCAGCCGCTCTCCCTGACTGCCAGGTGTGCCAGGGTGAGGGAGACTGAGCAAGGGCACGAAGCAGCACGTACTTCAAAACCACGGGCAAAGGCTGTGAGAGAAGCTCTGGGGTGGAAGCAGCATGACCAGCTTTGCCCCAGTCCTCCTCCCTCTCCAACACAGCCCCAACCCCAGCTCACTCCCCTCCAACAGGAATGGCTCCCTGCAGAAAGCTGTGCCCTAACATCGATTTGTAGGGGCATGGAACTGGTGTAAATAGTGTGATTTCACAGCTGCACCGCGCTGTGCAGCACGCAAGCAAGGGCAGCCCCTGCTCACACACACAGTCCTGTTCAGCCCCAGGGGGTAGCAGGGATAGCTGCTGCCAGTGTCCTCCAACCTGTGTAGAATGGGACTGTTAGTACTAGGAACAACCTCTCTATCAATATTGATAATGCTGAATTTCTCAGCTCCCCAGAGTTTGTTTTCATTGTGCTGTTATCACCCCTAACTATATGCCATCTATCAACATTTGTCTAACAGAAGCTGCCTCAGGGGGAAAACAGAGAGGAACAGCAGTAAGAAATTACTCTCAAAATGAAATAGAAAGGGAAAAAAATAAGTATATTTGAAAATAAAATACTTTACCTTTCCTTTTCAATAATCAGAATATGTTCTTGCAGTGCGGTGTTCTGCCACAATTACTTTTCAGCCGTTCCATCATAGTGTGGGTGAGAAGCAGGAATATGAAAATGAGATTAGCTTAATTAAAACAGCTTAATTTATCTCATATATCAGAAGAGCAAAACAGCTACTTGATTGAAAAATTTAAATATATAGCAGGCAGTTTTCCTATTCTATTAAACAGAAATATAGTTCTAGAAATCTTAATTTTAAATATAATTCTAGAAATCTTCAGTTTTTACTTTTTTATCCTTTATTTTTAACCTTTCATTTTCTGCATAAAAATTTCTCTCGTGAGCCATATTAAAAACAAAAAGCAGCCTTACAATCCAACCTGTGAAACAAAGAAATCATTATTGGTAAAGCAACTTTCCTGAGCACTGAGATTTTTGGGTAGCGCACATAGCGGGGGAACAAGGGAAAGTTTCAGAAATTACATGTCCTAAAACCATTTTAATTTTCCATTCCTAGGGTCCTCATCCAGTGGGGCTTAACTGGGAAAGATAATTGTATTTTACAGTTATGTAGAGCTCTCTTCTTGGGAGTGGCAGTCTAGATCTGGAATTATTCCACTGAAGTCATGAGCATTATTTGAATGTCACAGCTGACGCGAGATGAGAATGAAGGTGATGATTAATGCCATGACTACATTAAAATATTTATTATTATAATTAGGTATTATTAGCAAATGTGAAGAAAAATAAATGATACCAAAAATACTCAGTTGTATTTGTGCTCTTTGGAGCTCCTCTCTTTTTTTGCCTGTATGGGAATTCATCTGGATCCAGAACCAACTATTACCACCAATCACAGGTTTTTCTGCAGCTCATCTGGCAAATGTCACCTAAATAAAAAGAAGCAAATAAATTAAAATCTTAACGTCACTTGGTCTAACATAATAATCACAATGTGAAAATTACATTTGTGACAGAACCCGTGTCTGTCAGTGTTCACACACTTGATTCTGTGAATCCTTTCTCAGGCAGGTAGTCCCAAAAAAAACCAGTAGATTTTTTCCATGAGGAACATTACTCATGTGAGCAACAGCTTCTGAGTATTTAGTGCTGCATATGATATACACCACTGCATAAAATTGCCTTTGCTGCCACTGTGATTACTATTTCTATGTGTATGGTATTGTATTGTTGTTTCTTTTTTTCTTTTCTAATTATACCTGATTAGAGAAACTGCATCACAGCAGGAGACAGGCAGGATCAAATTTGCTTAATGCTTGCATACTTCTATTACGTGATTGCAAGCCACTGAAAATATTTGAAGGTCATGGTATTCCTTTACAAACTGTTTCTTTTTTCAGATGGTAGAAAATTTAGGAAGGTGCAGTGTTGCCAGCTGGAGAGTTATTATGAAACAAGCTTTGAGGCAAAATTTAATTCCATCACCAACTTAATTAGAAATGCTGTAAATGTTATATATGTGTCTGTTTGGGAGTTGTATATTTTAAACTGCCTGCAGCTGTCAACAGCAGCGTAGGCTGCTGCTCTAAAGCAACCACCCAAGGTGTTCTCCGTCATTTATTCACATCGTCTGAAGTCCTGTCCTAACAACCTGTCCTGTGCAGCCAACCCAGAGCTGGATGCAAAGTGCGTTCCTTGAGTTAACTGCAGGTTCCCCAGGGTGCCTGCAAGAGAGAAACCCAGGTGATGGGAAAGGGGAGCCCCAGCACAGTTTTATGAGCTGGGCTGTGTTCGGTCAGCAGGTCCTGTGCCAAACATCCTTGTTTAGGGATATTTGGGCTCATCTCCTGAAGAGCCTATGAAACTTCATCCTTCTCTCCCAGCCTTTTATACAAGTGGACAGTGAAATGATGCTAGATACTAAGTAGTACTTTGGGAAATAAATTCAACTTTTGCATTAAATCAGTGATTACCAGCACAATTATGTCATGTAGCTAAAGGGAGAAATGAGAACTTTTTCCTCCCTTCATCACCCTCAGTGACTTTCCTCAGCTCATGCAGCAGTATATTTGGAGATCCTGAAGAGAATAAGGCTAACCTGCACCAGACCCAGGTTTTGTCATAATATTTTTACAATTATATCAGACTTAATTCAATGAAAGCATGATCCTGCACATGCCATCTCAGTGGGTATTCTGGGGCTGATAGGTATAAGCCATGACAGAGGTACCATACATGTGTGTATTATGCTATAAGTATTAAGGGCTTGTGCTTCTAGACAGACAGATCTATGTTTTTAATGTAATATTACACGTAAAGAAAACAGGCAGAGATATTTCATCCATTCTTCTCCAGGACAGATTAACTGATTTCTACAATTCCCCCAAGCAGTTCTGATTTACTTATCTATTATCACTAGTAAGGATGGTAGGATGTGGGACTCGAATGTTTGAATACTAAGTCTTTAAATATAGTACACATTTACATCATTTAGCTATAGAGTATAATGAAAAAGCTATAGTTGTCAGTTTTAAATCTCTGATGATGCTTTCTTCTTATACTGAAGAATTTTTCTTGGTTTGGTTTTAGGGATTCAAAGGTAAAGCAGCTGAATATCATAGTTCTTGGATGACTTGGGTTCTCAGTGTAGGAGTGATCAACACAGTTTCGTCTGCTCTGATTTAACTCTTTAACATTGCCTTTATAAGCAGAATTGTATATAATAGGTTGCATTGGACAATACTGAATATTGGTGTCTGCTCAAACCAGCTCCCTGTTAAGCCTGCTTGTATTTGGAGGCACTTCTGCTCATACACATACTAGTTTTAAATACTCCTGACTATGAGTCTGATGGAAGAAGAACGGCAAACTTCAATTTGCCCAATTTACCCAAGATCAGCATTTTTGACTGCATTTCCCTTGTGGAATGAACAAAAAGCCTATGCTGAAACCCTACCGCTAAGGAGGGAGGTTATTGAAGGTCTCATGGCTCCAGCTAATCTCTCATAAAAAGTGCATGAAGTTTCCAGGAGAGTTTTAAGTGCTGCAATAGTGGCAAAAAACAGTGGTAATATAAAATAGTTTATTAAAACAGAAGAAAACCTTCCCTTCCCTTTGGCTTTTTAGAAATTATTTGCATTTTAAGTAGTTTCTTCTTGCTAATATTATAAAGGCAGAAGGATGGTAGTTGTAGATTTTTCATAAACTCATCCATTCAGAAACGCCTTTATTCATAATTTAAGTGAGACATTTGTGTAGAAGCCAGTTCATACAAAATTGCTTTCTTCTCATATGTTTTGTAACTTCTCTGTAGGAAAAATCTCTTTCTTTCCTTCGTGCACATTCTTGAGTGTCTTGCTCAAAAAGGCTGCTCTTATTTATGAGAGCATTTGTGGCTGCCACAACAAAGCATGGCAAACAGCAGTCTTTAACTCTATATCCAAAGTTTTCAGAGAGGTAGTGTGACAAGTGTCATGAAAGCTAGAAGTGATTACAGTGAACAGCATCACCATGCACCAGAAACCAAAGTTAGACTGGGTATAGGGGTTTCAATGTGTGTGAAACTTTATAGTGTCTGAACTACGAGCCCGAGGTGTGCTACTACAGCAAGGGTCAGGCCCTTTATTCTGGTCATAGTACAAACAGGACAAAATGGCAGCCCTGTCTCTTAATAGATAGTAGGCACAGTTAAGGTTGTGCAAGGAGGTGATGAAGCCAGTATTCACTTGTTGAATATAGAGTAATCTTGGCACCCAATTTAGTAAATTTTCTTAGAACATCCCAGCAACTGGAGGACTTTAACACGGTGATGTAGTTGCATGGAAGCTGGTAAGTTCTTCTGAAGCTCAAATGGCCACATGGGAGGGAGTGGGGAAGTACTTGACTGAAAAGCTGATGTGATGTAGAGAGACGGACAGTGCAGCCAGAGGGAGAGCAGGAGCTGATTTCTGGTTGAAATGACAAATGAAAGACATGGAGGGGATAAGAGACATGAAAACAAGGCAACTTCTTCATGCCTGATACCAACTAAGAGCGGTGGGATTTGGGAGAAACAAAGCAGCAATCATCAAAACCACTGAAAGGACTTCAAGGTGGTTTCACCTTTTTGTGTGTTTAGTGCAGCTAGTCAGAGCCCTGTTTGTTGCAGGTTAGGTCCAAAGGAAGTGGTCACATTTGGAAAATACTAAAATTGAAGCTCAGTCATCCAGGTCCATGAGGTACAGCTGCAATACACTTAGGCCTCCCAGACTGTGGACGCAGGTGATGTTCTAGTTACCTAGTCAGGGTGCTCAGCAACAGCAAGTAAAGGAAGTTAGGTGGTTAGCTCTGCTTTTGAACAAGAATGGAGAATTCCCTTCCCCAGTCACACCAAAATCACCACACCGACCACTGTACCACACACTTTCCCACTGTGACAGATCCATGGACTCTGGTGTCATTCATTTACCACGAGTGCAGCAATTATTCTCACTCTGCATGGCATGTAAATTCTTGTTACAGCAGGAGTGGTAAGGCTAAAGCATAAATTAAAGCCTTCCAAAAGGAAAACACACTTCCAAAAAATATTCCTTTGTGTGAGGATCATGGCTGGCAATTTACAGTGATGTTTAATTATGAAATTACCATAGCAACTTTGTTAGTACTATAGAATCACCCTGGTGATTCTTAAGTATACCTCTGTATAAGGGGAAATCCTTATTCTCACACCAGAAGGAAAATGTTTTTGTGGTTAAGATGCTTCATTAGTGCTTTGGAGAGCTGGATCCCAGCTTTGATGCAGTCACTGCGTGGGACTTGGGTTAGAGACCAATTTGAGCGCTCTTTGCAGGATATTCAGAAGGTGTAAATCTAATGAACTTCTAGCTTGCTGTGGTCAGGGAGAAGCTAGATAACTAATACTGTCTGATTACAGAGCTTTTGTAACAGGCTCTGGTGTAACATCCTTTGGGTTGAGTGGATTATTGGTTTAGGTGCCCCTACTCAGACAGTGCCCTATTCTGGGGCAGTTTATGCAATTTTAATGCTTGAGAAAAAAAAAAAAAGTAATCCTGGAACCAAGGTTACATGAAGGACTCCTTCTACCCCATGACAACTTGACACCTTGACCTTTCCCCATGACCCTACCCTTCTCTCTCTGCCTATCTTTTTCTGACCTAGCAGCACGCCCACTCCTGTCATGACACATGGCTAACACATGAATTTCCTCAAGCTGAGGAGTGCACCAAACCTCTGGGTGTGGTACTTAAAATAATGGCTCCGGAGTGCACAAGTTCTTAAAAGAAAGCAGTGTCGTAAAAACTGAGTAGTTTTTCCAAGAGGCTATGGGACTTTTAAGGACAGATTGCACCATTGTCTTTTTGAGGTGGTGTATAGAAGCTTTGCCCTACCATAATCTTTATTTTCCAAAGATATGACCAAGAAGACCTGTTATTACACCCCTTTCAGCCTTCTTTTCTGCTCTTTGATTACTTTTGTGAAGAGCCTGACCCTATCAGTCTGTATGAGATATGTTCATTGCATCAGACTGGGGGCCTTTACTTTGTCCAACTTCATGACCTCAGACCCCTTTAGTAAGTGCTAAATTTTTACTACTCAGTTCTGGAGACATACACATTGGGAAGTACATGCATTTAATTCAAAATACACTTGTAGGTCAAAAAGTGGACAGCAAGTGACTTTGCATACCTTGGGGTTTATTATTCTGAAACACATATTCTGACCAAACATGTTTACCTTTGAGAGACTCTGAGTTAAACTTTCCATGATGACCTTATTCCCGATATTTCAGTGTGATAGCTAGTCAAAGTCAGAAAGATATGGTGTTGTACTATTTTTCTACCTGCTGTTCAAGTGATAACTCAGAACTTGCTAAATTCCATCTTCACTGATTTAATATTTGGTCAAACCTTGAATAATTAAATTACCTGTAGCTATGTTGGTTCATAGGATTTACTTTGAACTCTTTTATTATATTTCTCTCCATCCAAACACAAACCATATGATTTCATTAACAAGTAACTTTTCTTTCATCTTAACAGAAAAAGTAGCATGAGAAAAACAAATCTCCCTGGGAGACAGAACAATACATCTGCTCTTTAATACTGCATCAGCTCCAGCTAATAAGATAGCACCTAAAAACACCTTCCCAGGACTGTAGACATAGGAAGGCAAGGGCAAGTTTAATTCCTGGTGAACATACGGACCCTGCTCAAGTGTTGAAACTGGGCAAGATGCTTAACTGCTTCCAGTTTTCCATTTGTGAAATAGGGCAATTCTCTTGCCTTTACCCTGAACCGCCTGTTGCTGGAAATTGTTGAGGAGTGGAACTGTCTTACCACTAATGTAGATAATACTTTGCTCACTGGTCTCTCGGGCACATACAGATTTACTGAGGAGGTTACCCTGGTGCCCCGCTCACAGGAGCAGCAGCTGGTACAACACACACCTTGTCTCAGTTTTGCAAACCCCATTTAGACTTGCATCCACTCAATTGCAAGCACCATGTGTAATGATGTTATGCTTATTGTAAAATAACCATAGACTGATAACCCTCATAACCTTGGCCAAACCCTTCTTACAGAATGAACCCTTTGTTACAAAAGTAACTACTTTCAGCTGACAAGTCAAGTACTAAGGTTTGGTTGTGGAGGTTGCCTTTGTTTTTCTTTTCCCCTTCTCCTCATGGAAATGCATAACAAGTGTTTGACAAAGCATGGCTTTATTCTGGCTCCCGAACCTCTGTACGGCTGTACTCTCTGGGGCTGTCCCATTCACAACAGCGATGTGGTGCATGAGGTGGCATGCAAAGACAGACCTGTTACCCCAAACTTCCAGAGCTCAGGCCTAAAATAGACTTGTCTGTCTGCATCCGTCTGCGCGGTCTCTGGCTGCAGGCTCCTTGCCTGCGTAATCGGAGGACGCTTCTTGCCTACTGCTATCTTGGCTGCTCGTGGGTGTTGTGATATATTTTTCTATGCTCACTTTGGGTTTTTCTTTTCAGTCTTCTTTGATTACTCTCCTCTCAACCTTTCAGACCATTAATGATGAACTGTCAGTTACAAATCACTGCCTTTGTTTCCAACAGTGCTTCTGTTTGTTAGGTTCACTTTCCAAGAGCAATTAAATCAACTGAAAATAAAAATATATTGCTTAATGCAATACAAAGTCTTTTATTTTTGTGAGAGATTTTGAAAAGCAATTAATTTGTTGACTGTTAAAGGAAGCTTCATTCTCTCTCATGTAACTATGTATCTGGGAAGCCACTTCTCCCAGACTGGCTACTTTCTGCCATCCTAAAAAGACTTGAAACTTCAGGAGCTCAGCTGGAGAGGATATTAACACTGTGTTGTAAGGATGAGCTTCCCCGATCGCAGTAAAAGACTTATATTAACAACACTGCAAGCAAAGTGATATCTATACTGAAATAGAAAATATATCAGAATTGTAACAAAAGCCTAAGGGTTACCACCAAAAACTATTGAAATTAAGGCCATCATCATAGTTGGCTTTTCAGTTCCTAAAGCATTTTCCTGTGATGTGCCCCTGAGAATATCTATTATCCATAATACTCTTTCTTATAGCTTTCTGACAAATACAGCATGTGTTAGGAGAAAAAATAAGTTCCAGAAGAAAAACTAATTCTGTAAATTATGTGGAAAGCTTGAAGCTAGGGAGAAAAAAATTCACTGCCATTGAAGTTTTATCGTACACCAAGGTGAACAAAATAATCCTTTAAGATGCATTTTATAATGTTCAACTTCCCTTACTCTATTCCCCACCATTAATAAATACAGTAGCATTGTCATAATGAAATGGGAGTCCAAAATTAAGATCACCTTCTTCCTAATCCTGAGAACAGCACAATATTAAGCCTTCAGGTAAAACGAATTCTGAAAGAGAAACTATTCATTAAAAACTTTAGGGATGAAAAAGGGGGGGAAAATGCAAAAGGAAAGGAGCAATAAACTGAGTGTCCACATGTATTGCTGGGAAATAAAGTGCTGCAGCTGTACAACATTCTGCAGTGAGATTGCTGACAATTCATCTTTTGGCACCTGACCGGTAGCCATGAAAGATTGTCAGCGATACTGGCCTTGCATTAAAATCAGTGAGAGACAGATTTTGCCTGGTTGCAACCTGCACAGCAGCATGGGGAGCAATTCTTGGCTCCTGGGTCAGCTAGAGTGTAGCAGTGGGTCTCCTCGATGCTGCTGAGACTTAGCACCCCTGGAGTAATGTGTCCGTAGTATCCACACTGCACATCACTGGGAGCACATTATGGCTCAGCATCCACATGTCCTTTGTGTCCATGTCCACTACCATCACCTGGTCAGCAGCACCTGCTCTGTGCAAGACATGTGGCCAGGCCAGTAGGCACCATAAGAGGAGCTGCCAACAATTCACACTGGCAACTGCATTTTAGTACCTGTTAAAATTATAATATCTTGCTGCTTCTGATGCTTTGACTGATTGCATCTGAAAGACTTTTGCTTGCACTGTTGGAGACCCATCAGTCATCACAGTTTCCTCTCACATGTTCAGACCTGGCAACCTGCAACCCTGGGTTACGTGCTCCCAGGGAGGGTTGTGGGTGAAACTTTGCCTTTGATTTAGGTGAGTAGTGCAGGACTTGGAATGCCTATAGCAAGGGATATCCCACTGTTATACTCCCAAAAAGAGAGAATATTTTAAGGCTAGGATGCTAGTGGGATCCTGCAGTGTGAGTAACTGGGCTGAATACCAGTAGGGCCAGACATTTCAGATGCAGAGAGCCTGAGGGTGAGCAGTGTGAGTGCCAGACAGTGAGTCACCTCCAGTGGACTCATGGTCTTAAGCACCCGTTCTGAAATATTTGAGCTTCTTCCATGCCTTCTGCTACCAAATAAACATTTTTCAGCTCATATCAACAGGTGGGAGTACTTGTGGAGACCCTGAAGCACCTTTTCAGGTTGAGCTCCTAATTTTGCACTGTTCAAGTGCTAAAGTGTCACTGACCCAGAAACACATTCACTCTGGTCACACATGCTTCTTACAGCACTAACAGCACCAAAACCTGCCAGCTAAGACTGTCTTTGGCTCATTGAGTATAAAAGTTGGGTATTACTAAAGATATTAATGACAGGGCATACACATTCCAATATTGGAGAGGGGAGGAGAGGAGAGGGGAGGAGAGGAGAGGAGAGGAGAGGAGAGGAGAGGAGAGGAGAGGAGAGGAGAGGAGAGGAGAGGAGAGGAGAGGAGAGGAGAGGAGAGGAGAGGAGAGGAGAGGAGAGGAGAGGAGAGGAGAGGAGACGCGAGGCGAGGCGAGGCGAGGCGAGGAGAGGAGAGGAGAGGCGAGGAGAGGAGAGGCGAGGAGAGGAGAGGCGAGGAGAGGAGAGGAGAGGAGAGGAGAGGAGAGGAGAGGAGAGGAGAGGAGAGGAGAGGAGAGGAGAGGCGAGGAGAGGAGAGGAGAGGAGAGGCGAGGAGAGGAGAGGCGAGGAGAGGAGAGGCGAGGAGAGGAGAGGCGAGGAGAGGAGAGGAGAGGAGAGGAGAGGAGAGGAGAGGAGAGGAGAGGAGAGGAGAGGAGAGGAGAGGAGAGGAGAGGAGAGGAGAGGAGAGGAGAGGAGAGGAGAGGAGAGGAGAGGAGAGGAGAGGAGAGGAGAGGAGAGGAGAGGAGAGGAGAGGAGAGGAGAGGAGAGGAGAGGAGAGGAGAGGAGAGGAGACGCGAGGCGAGGCGAGGCGAGGAGAGGCGAGGCGAGGAGAGGCGAGGAGAGGAGAGGAGAGGAGAGGAGAGGAGAGGAGAGGAGAGGAGAGGAGAGGAGAGGAGAGGAGAGGAGAGGAGAGGAGAGGCGAGGAGAGGAGAGGAGAGGAGAGGAGAGGAGAGGAGAGGAGAGGAGAGGAGAGGAGAGGAGAGGAGAGGAGAGGAGAGGAGAGGAGAGGAGAGGAGAGGAGAGGAGAGGAGAGGCGAGGAGAGGAGAGGAGAGGAGAGGAGAGGAGAGGAGAGGAGAGGAGAGGAGAGGAGAGGAGAGGAGAGGAGAGGAGAGGAGAGGAGAGGAGAGGAGAGGAGAGGAGAGGAGAGGAGAGGAGAGGAGAGGCGAGGAGAGGCGAGGAGAGGAGAGGAGAGGAGAGGAGAGGAGAGGAGAGGAGAGGAGAGGAGAGGAGAGGAGAGGAGAGGAGAGGAGAGGAGAGGCGAGGCGAGGCGAGGCGAGGCGAGGCGAGGCGAGGCGAGGCGAGGAGAGGCGAGGAGAGGCGAGGAGAGGCGAGGAGAGGCGAGGAGAGGCGAGGAGAGGCGAGGAGAGGCGAGGCGAGGAGAGGAGAGGAGAGGAGAGGAGAGGAGAGGAGAGGAGAGGAGAGGAGAGGAGAGGAGAGGAGAGGAGAGGAGAGGAGAGGAGAGGAGAGGCGAGGCGAGGCGAGGCGAGGTGAGGCGAGGCGAGGCGAGGCGAGGCGAGGAGAGGCGAGGAGAGGCAGGCAAGGAGAGGCGAGGAGAGGCGAGGAGAGGCGAGGCGAGGAGAGGCGAGGAGAGGCGAGGCGAGGAGAGGAGAGGAGAGGAGAGGCGAGGAGAGGAGAGGAGAGGCGAGGCGAGGCGAGGAGAGGAGAGGAGAGGAGAAGAGAGGAGAGGAGAGGAGAGGAGAGGAGAGGAGAGGAGAGGAGAGGAGAGGAGAGGAGAGGAGAGGAGAGGAGAGGAGAGGAGAGGAGAGGAGAGGAGAGGAGAGGAGAGGAGAGGAGAGGAGAGGAGAGGAGAGGAGAGGAGAGGAGAGGAGAGGAGAGGAGAGGAGAGGAGAGGAGAGGAGAGGAGAGGAGAGGGCACTTGTGAGTTCTACTATGAATATAAAATGGTGGTGTTGATGGCTTAAAAACAGAGATCTGAGAAAACAAAAAGGGATTTATTAATGCAGTGAGTGCAGCATTTTTGTGTTCTTTGTACCTGATATATCAAAATCGAGTCTACCCATCAAAGGTGGCCATTCAATGAGATATCCAAGAGTAAATATTCACAAGAAAATGCTGTGTTGATTTCGGCTGAAAGCTTGCAAAATGAAGTATGGTCTTACATGCAGAAAATAATCTGCAAGAAGAAAGTGGCCTACAGAGGTGTTAAAGGAATTAATATTTCTGCATTTCGCACAGTATTATTCTTCTGTGGACACTGGTACTACAGTGATTTATGCCCTTCTTCTGTCACAGAAGGATGAAATTTCTGACAGCACTGCAGACTGAATTAATTTCCCATCTACTTGTGGTAACAATACTTACTGTAGTACACATACTAGTCAAAATTACTTAAGCATTGACAAATACATGGACAAACAGTGTGCACAACTGTGTTGTATAGCATATAGAAGTGTCTGAGCTAAGTGCACTGGTTTTGATATAGAGAAAGATAGGCTATTATGAAAACCAACATGGCAAAATAACCTTTTAAATCCTTTAGATCCCAAAGTACTTTATGTATCTTTACCTAGAACAGAAATATATTGTGTAAATATATCCTACAGGTAATACTAATGAATGAAACTCAACTTGTAAATATTTGGAAGAAACACTTACCTGTACTGATGTGTTTACATGTATATGAACTTTTAAATTTCTGTTAACAATCAGAACCAGTCACTCAGGGAGGAGAACAGAAAATTCTTCAACTTCCCACAGCTCTACAGCTTGTATATTGACTGAGCAGTGTTATTCTTCATCATAAATACCTCAAGAATAAACCACAAGCTGAAATGTGTTTACATAGGGTTAGAGAAGTTGCAGTTAACAAAAATATTTATTGGTTTGTTGTTATTTTTTGTAATTCACCCTAGGAGAAAAACAGCCAGACTTACTAGAGAATTATTCCCTATAAGAGTTTCAGCCAGATCTTAAATTATGTTCTGCACCAAAGTTATTTTTTGTGTGCAAAATTAGAGAGTTAAGATACTTTGAAATCTCTCATTCACCTCTTAGTCACCTCTCCTGAGATGTGTATTGAATAACAATGGAATAAAAGTCATTGTGCTTAGTATTTTTTTAGCCACTGAGTTGAGCTTGCAAGATCTCTATAATAACAGGAGAAATATTCACAGCTGACTAACCGACAAAGGGCTATTTATGGATCAATCTCTGAAGGTTTTCATATTTTAAAAGTTCAGAAGGTAGAAGTTCCAAAGTTCCTTATGTGTCTCTGACTTTGAGGGTCTTTAACACAGAAATGGCTCCTGCTTTTGCACAATGTTTTTCATTTTTCCATTCCTACAGGAGCCTTGCTGAAGGATGAACTAGGGAGGTAAATGAAGCTTGCTTTATGATGAGGCCAGACAAACAAATCTCTGCATGAGCTGTCTGGACTGCACAAGGCTGGAGCTGTGCAGACGTGTCCATGGATGGGGAAGAAAATAGGTTAGGATACAGCTCTCCAGAAAGAGAATCCATCACAGTATGTTTTACATGTTATGGGAAAGCTTAAGACAAGCTATGTCCTTTGTGATTTGGCCCTGAGCCAAAGCAGTGATGTTTTGGGATCTTTTCAGTGTTCTTGTAAAAATAATAATTCAGATGAGCTGGTGTCTGCTGGTCCAGTCCCACAGAAGGTAATACTGGGTAAAGAAATCACCCATGTCTTGTGGTGTCCTGCAAGTGTCCCTGCGCCAGACGATGACCCCAGTCAATGGTGCCTGAGGGAACTTTGTTCTTCAGAAACAAAACTCCCTCTTTTTTTTTTTGTCTCAAAAAAGCTAAAGCTAAACTGAATCCAGAGCTTCTCCTTCTCTTTGCTGCTGCAAGGTGTGAGCAGCTGAAGAGTGTATGTATGCAGGTACTATATATAGAACAAGGCATCTTCCAAGGGACTGGCTGTCAAAGAGCTGCAAGCATCTGCCTCTTCCCTTCCCCTCTGTTTCTGTTTGTGTCTGTAGAAGGAAGAGGGCATCAGGCATGTTTGCCACTCCGGACTGCTCAGTATGACGTAGCGTTTCCACATGAGCAGTAACAGGACGTTTTGCAGATTACAGAAATTTAAGAACTCAAGCCCAGGAGCTATTCAGGATGGTGGCAAGGTACTGCTTGCACTGATGCAGCTCAGGAAATGTAAAGCCATCAAGATTCACAGCTTTCACAGAAATCCTTCAATATGCTACCAACAAATGGCTGGGTATCTATTAAATAACTCATTCACGGCAGGGACACGTTCTCCTGCCATTACTGAATGCTCTCTCTTGGCTGCAGAGAATCATTGCATCATTGGGGATAATACTGCAAGAAAAACCCAGGATGTGAATATCATGTAGTTTGTGTTCCACTCCTTGAAATGTCTCTGTTAATGCACAGTTCACTATAAAACTGTGTGAACTCACAGCATCACTGTTAGTCATTTGTTGAACTCACTGCAAGGTAAATGCTCTTTTTTCCTCTTTTGTGTTTTGCTCAAGGTGGATTTTCTTTCCCTTTTGTTCCAAGTACCATTCAGGCCCTCAGTGTTCCATGTCTGAACTTGGGTGTGCTCAAACTGAGTAAATAAATTGTTCATCTTCCTATTTCCTTTAATGGCAAAGAGAAAGGACTGCATAGTGCCACTCAGCAGAAAGTTTGGAATTCTGGTTCAGGTACTAAATCCAGACTGGGATAAGCCAGGATAAATCCCTGTATGATCTGACACAAGTCACGAGATCATCCTGTACTCAAACAAGCCATTTTAAATGCGCTTTTCTTTTTGGGCACCTTCCCCAGCAGTCATGAATATGAATGAGAAAGAGAACGACAGTATCAACAATTAGCTGTGACTGAGTTCTGTATAGAAATTTTTAAAAAGTTATGCTTTCCTTTGCTAATCCAGAATTCAGCATCTGGCGATGTCTTTGCAGCTCCAAATCTTGCAATCATTTTTAGATGACTAAATGCACTGGTCTAATTCCCAGGTCCTCCTTGCCACATACTCATTTTCACTTTAAAAAAAACAAAAAGGGAATACAGGTTTTAAGAGTAGAAGTCACTGTTATGACCACGTATTCTGACTTGTTGCATGGCACAGGTAAAACATCTTTCCTGGTAATTTCAGCTTTGCACAATGACTTCTGATTCATCTAAGGCATAGTTTTACAAGAAGAGTCTCACATGAAGAGGAACTCTCTGTATCCCTGGCTACATTATTCCATTGCTTTATTACTTTAAAATGCTATTTAAAACATCCAAGTATTGATTCTCCTGCTAGATTAAAGTGTTATTTACTGTGAGAATTATCTTTTCCAAACAGGCTGTACACTCATCTAGTCCCTTTTCTGTCTCCATCTGGATAACTGAGTAGATTATGCCCTTAGTCTCTTACCACACAGTTCATTCCCAGAGCTCTGTATATTACCTCTAAGCCCTCTTCTGTACTTTTTCATGTTTTCAGCCACAAGCCCAGACCACAAAGCACTCCAGACAGCTCTATAAACCTGTGCTGTCTCATCCTCTGCACTACCACACTCACCCCCATCCAGGCAAAAGAGCGTTAGAGATACTCAGCAGATTTCAAGAGCTGAAGGCCAGGATTGCAGAAGAACATTTTTAGGAGGCTTTGTCCAGATACAACATCACAGCTTGTTCATGTCAAATATCCTGCAGTTCAACATTGTCTCCCTGGAATAGCCTATATCCTGGTAAATTTTGTTGCTGTGTTTGAATAGCTTCCAATGAAGGACCTCTTTCCTTTTCCTACAATATAAAGGGAGGTTGACCCTTTTCATTCAGCTTGCATCATGAGTTAATATTACCCCCACCCTGTTATATTTGAGCACAGCTTCCTATTTGTATTGTTTTCCCAGTAGCCAGAAGCAAACAGGGGACAGTGTTGCATCTGCCTGGATGTAAAGGTGTCACAAATTCAAGGAATTGTGGGTTGGATGAGTGGACAGTGAGGTGGACAGACAACTGACTCAACAACAAAACTCAGAGGGTCGTGATCAACGGGCCACAGTCTGGATGGAGGCCTGTCACTAGTGGTGTTCCCCAGGGGTCTGTGCTGGGTCCAGTTCTATTCAATATATTCCTCAATGATCTGGACGATGGGGTAGGGTGTAACCTCAGCAAGTTCACTGATGATAACAAGCTGGGAGGAGTGGCTGATACACCAGAAGGCTGTGCTGCCATCCAGGGAGACCTAGACAGGCTGGAGAGCTGGGCCGAGGGGAACCTGATGAAATACAACAAAAGCAAGTGCAAGGTCCTGCACCTGGGGAGCAACAACCCCATGCACCAGTACAGGCTGGGGGTTGACCTGCTGGAAAGCAGCTCCTGGGAGTGCTGGCAGACAGCAAGTCGACCATCAGCCAGCAAAGTGCCCTTGTGGCCAAGGTAGCCAACGGTATCCTGGGGTGCATTAAAAGGAGTGTGGCCAGCAGGCCGAGGGAGGTTATCCTCCCCCTCTGGTCTGGCCTAGTGAGGCCACATTTCGATCACAGTAGTGTCCAGTTCTGGGCTCGTCAGTTTAAGAAGGACAGGGAATTGCTTGCGCAAGTCCAGCAGAGAGTTACCAAGATGATCAGGGGGCTGGAGCATCTCCCATATGAGGAAAGGCTGAGACACTGGGGTTTGTTCAGCCTGGACAAGGGAAGACTAGGTGGGGAATTTCATAAATTCCTATAAATATCTAAAGGGTGGGTGTCAGGATGATGGGTCTAGACTCTTTTCAGTAGTGCCCAATGACAGACCAAGGGGCAACAGGCACAAATGGGAACACAGGAAGTTCCATCTAAACATGAGAAAAAACTTCTTTCCTGTGAGAGTGATAGAGCAGTGGCACAGGCTGCCCAGGGAGGCTGTGGAGTCTCCTTCCCTGGAGACATTCAAAACCCACCTGGATGCGTTCCTGTACCCCCTGCTCTGGGTGTGCCTGCTTAAGCAGGGGGGTTGGACGAGGTGATCTCCAGAGGTCCCTTCCAACCCCCACCATCCTGTGATTCTGTGTACACAGGCAGAGGTGTGTAATGAGGTCTTCCTACTGGACCAGCACTCCTCAGCACCACAGAGAGGAACCACTGCAAAAGGCCATCTGAGATGATCTCAGTAGAGAGGTTAGGGGTGCTATGAGTGGCAGACACCAAGCTCTCACCCTTCCAGGAAATCTATTCAGAAGGATACTCCAGTGTTTTAGGCACAATGTGAAATAACAATTTCAGCTGCAATCTTCCTGGGGTTCATTTCCCTTGGAAAGAACAGAACTCTTCAAGCTATGGAAGTCTAAGAGGTTATCTGATCTCTCAAGGGCATCTCTCTTCCAGTCAGAACAGATTTGTTTCATATATGAGTGGTTTTTCTTTGAAGTAAATTATCTTTTCTATTATTAAACATGTAAGAAGTTTTTCATGGACAAATAATGTGTTTTTTATCTTCCCTCCCTTTAAACATAATTTCTGCAAATCTACTTTCAAGGTGCTGATTTCTACAGAGCATTTTGCCAGTGTTCTTGGTGCTATGTAAATTTTTAAAAAGCTTTTGAAAAAAAAGTGTTCTTACTGAAATACAATCTTAGAGTAAAATCACATAAGAAGTACAATAGTTTGTTTGCTTGCTTGTTTGTTTAAAATGTTGTTAGTAAAATATATAGGAAAATGTCTTTGACCAGTTGTACGCTTCTGTCCAACCAACAGTTAAAAGCATCCCTGGCCATGCTTGCCTAAACACCTCACCTAAGACTATTCTTGGGTGAGACTTGCCCTTTTGATTTCTTCACACATTTCCATTAAATACTGATACCCTTTTGCAAGTCTGCAGTCATTCATGAGAAGACTACGAGAAACCTCTCAATGCAATGAGCCAGTGGCTGTAATCCACAGCAAACGTTCCTTTTTAGGATAATGATTTTTCTCTGCATTTTAGCCAGGTAATTACTCCACCCTATCAGACCATTTTTCATCAGCTTTTTGGCCATTGGTAACACTTTTTGTTTTCAACTTTGATACTCTTAACTCTCTCAGTCCAAAACCTTCAGTGACTCAGTTATAACTTCAGAAATATTAATTTCCAGCCTAAGGAACCAGGCAGAAAACTTCTGTTGTGAAAAAGCTCTGATCTCTCACTGTTTTCATCCTGAGTCAGGAGGTTTTGAATTCGTATAGAGGAAAAAACTTGGGAAAATAACTAGGTACTCAGGAACTGGAAATAAGATAACCTTGGGAAAATACTGCCAACTGCCATCAGTGATAGAGGAGCTGCATATTGTGCAGGGTAGCTTTCACAAGATAAGCAACCCTGGGGAACTGCTCCTCCACTTTCTGTAAAAGCACCTGAAGATAAGGATTAGTCAGAAACTGCAGACATGGAGATCATATGAAGTTCAATTTAATTCAGAAATCTTGCAACTCAGCAAATGTCCCTCATGCAGACAAATGAGCATCATAATCTATGATAATCCTACCTCTCTTTCCATCCTTTGGCTTTTTCTTTTCTTAAGATGTATCCTGTCATCACATTCTCTCAGTATAACAGCTGATGGATGCAGCTATATGATTTTAATAGGGTTTAAAAGAGAATGAACTCTGCTCTGGGCAAAATACAACTCTCTTATTCTAGCCCTGAAACCTCAGATTCCAGCGAAAGCATATACTTTTAAAAAATCATTCTTATATTATTAGTAATTATTATATTACATTGTATTCCATTGTAGTAGAAGAGTTCTTTCCATCCTTTCTCCTTTTCTACTCTCTTTAATGAAATCTCTCAGACTGTGCATCCAAAATTCTCAGGGTCATCTCATCTGTTTTCTTCTGTTCATTTAGTCTTCAGAGACTTAAATCTTCAGATACTATTTACTCAGAAGATGCTGAAAACACAAACATCAACAGATCTGAAAATTTAGAAGATTTACTTTAACTTTACTTAGTGTTTAAGTTAAAAAGGACATTTTCATTTTTCTTTGCTGCCCTTAATATAACAATTTGCCTTTAAGTTGCCCAACCAGAGTGATGGAAGACAGGAATATTAAAAAATGCAGTAAGAGAGTTTTCAGACCGCCTATAGATTTGGTTGAAGCTGAAAAATTGCTTTCAAATTTAATGACAGTAGGTGATCAGATTGCAGTGTACTGCGACCAACACATTTATCCAAGCTGGTTTTGTTAGCTTTTAACAAAATTATGGTGGATATTTGAACATGATAATTAGTCTAACAATACTGACATAATTTTCAGCAAAGTTATATTAAGAAGTGTTGTTTTCACAAGGTCTGCATGAAAACAAAACAAGCTTTTGGACATGCCTCTCTTTGCCCTTAATTCTCAAGGTCCTGATGTCCTGAGGCTCTGAATGTGTTACAAAACTAGCCTACATCATCATAAACTAAAAATATTCCGACCAGCTCCTTTAAAAATTAAAAGAATGAAAGAAATAGAAAATTGCTATGACTCAGAATCCTTGCAACTTCCTGTTCAGAATCAGCTGCACTCAAAAGCAATGGCAAATGATCCCTTCAGATAATTTTTGGTCCATTTGAAGACATAAAACTGGAGTTTTCCAAAAGATGACAGTTTTCTTGAGTTTCCCAAGGCAATGAACCTAAATATTCCAAGGTAAATTAGGAAAAATTGCAAAACCAGATTCCATTAGACTGTAATTCCAGTAGAATCACATCAGTTCATACCAAGGGAGGATCCCCAACACGTCCTTTTCTTTTTGTTAGTAGTATTTTTTCATTTTTTTAATCTCATCAGAGGATGAAATCTACTCTTTCAGGATTAAAATTCCCTGGAATAATCTGTATATTTTGGTGAGTGCCTGACTATTTTTAGTACATTCGTGACCTGGGCAATGTGCATTAATGACCTGCATCACTCATAAAAGCTTGAAAGGTGTTTTATTGCTGTCTTTATGTTGAAAAGCTGCCTGTAACCCTGGGGCTTCCTACAATGTGTTGTTAAAGATACTGTGCAATCGCTAGACTCTTTACAACAGGTTCATTGAGTGTAAACACTGGCTTGGTTGTTATTGGTTGGATTTTTTCCACCTGATTGCTCATTATAAATCCTAGAGATTCAGAGAAGTGTTACCTAGACTTTTCTTAAATGAATTCCAAGTAGTTTAGTGTATGTAATACTCAATAATATAGATTAATGATAAATAATATTTGGCAAAATTAACTTGTGTACTTTTCCAACCCTCTTCTGAGATACAATAACTGTGACAGCCTGCAGGAATATTATCATTATTATTATTATTATTTAGTGGTGGTAGTGTTTTCATTTGATGGATTATCTTTTATCATGTATCACTTCTTTTAACATTGCTCACTTTCTGTGTAATGCTCAATATTCACACCATTAACAAATACAGTTACAGATTCTAGTTTCTCTCTGCCCAGAGCCCAAGTAAATACTGATTGAGATTAATTGAATAAAAAGAATTAAAACATAGCCCCTTGTCCAATGTGAAAATGAGCAAAATATAGACCAGAGGGTGGAAAACAGTAAAAGATTTAATTAACCTTTACAAGACTTGGGAAGCAATTTTCAAATTTTTCAGGTGGTTTTTTTTTATATATAATGCAGGTGTTAGCTGCTGTTCCAACTAGAAGATAATATTGGCGGGGGGTGTTATATGTATGTAAAGCAAGAACTGGGATTGCTACCTCATGTAGCTATTTTCTTGCAGCCTTTCAAACGGCTGAGCAAGAGAGCTGCTAGTATATCCACCTAATATAAACTGTGGCTTTCTAGCAGTCACTTCAGGTTTTCTTTTCCAGACAAAGTAGCAGCAGCCACAAGTAAGTTTAGCTGAAAGGACCAGGCACAGAGGAGAGGCAGATTTCTTCCTGGAATAAGTTTCTAATAAAAGAGAGATTTTATCTGGGTCTTACACTTAATGAACATCTCCTGCTCTTTTGTGCTGTGGCTTCTCACATTCTCATCCTCACCTCAGCCCTACATCCTAAAAATGGCACAGGTCTTTTTGCTTCCAAAATCTAGCCCTGCCAACAGTGTTTCTCATTCAGTAGCAATTTTGAAGATCACAATATCATTCAGAAACTGAAAAAATATTCCAAGAGAAGGGCAACCCCATTTTTTTCCCCTTTGGTTGCTGAAATACATGAGAACTGAAATCCGTGTGCTATTCTGCTCTAGCACAAAAGCATCTTTGTCTCTGCTTCCCTGATACAGTTTTGTCATTCAGCAAAAACAATGCTGTAAATTACTCCATGCTGATTTAATAAAGTGACCTGGCTTACAGCCCAGCAAAGCAGATGGCATTATAGATTATAGGCTAATGCCTTGAGGGAGGCCCAATAAAGAAATATCTTCAGAAAATAACTCAAAAGAAGAAAAAGGGCTGTTCGCAGCATCTGTAATAACTTTCTTAGCTGGCAGGATTGATAGAGTCATGACAGAAAACAATTACATGTCTCAAACAGCAAAATATTGAACGTCATTGTAAAACACCATGCACACCAGGAGAATTTATTCCCCCAGGCATAAAGCCCCCAGTCCCTGACCTGTTTTGGAGAGCAAGCGGTGTCCCCATGGAAGAGGCAGCACGGTCCTGTTACAGCAGGAGAGCAGGGGCACACCTGTGACCTTGCTATGGGAGACACTGATTTAAGCTGGACAAGAAAACCGTCCTGAGCGTTTTACCTCGTAGGATCTTCAGGTTTGCAGATTCTTTCCTCATCTGCACCAGAACTGAGGTGTTTCCATCATTTCATGGCATAGTTCACTTGAGTTAGTAGCCTGGACTTATGACCATATTGATATTGACATTGCAAGTAGGAATGTCATTGTCTGCTGCTCTCATGTACTCCTTCTTAACCTGATGGCATTATCTACCTTTTGCACTAATTTAAGAGAGTCACTACATGGAGGAAGAGTGCCAGGTTGCTTGCTGACACCACAAGCGGGTTGTATTTTACCATCCTAACAAACAACAATGGGCTGGAGGGTCTGTAGCTACTCAAAGTGGGTCAGAACTTCACTCCTATGTCTCATAGAGAAATCAGGAATCACCAGCACTGAGCTGCTGTGACCTCTTAAGTGATTACAATCATAATCCATTGTGTACTTCTTTGTAACAGATCCATTTCTGTAAGCAGTTGAGTTTAATTGGGCCACAGCTGGTGTTGGCTAAGTACCCGAAAAGCAGGGGGGTGAGGGGAATGGGTTTATTGACTCAACAGCTCTCTTTAAAGTGAGGTTTCACTCTTTGATGATAGCTGCCATATTTCTTTTAGCTCATGAACATTTACACAGGGCTGCTGGCCTTCAGAACAGAAGTTACAGTGTGGGAATCATTATATGAGTGGAATGGAATTATGGTGTGGGACTCTCCGTGGCAGTTTGGGAAAAGTCACCTCTTCCCACCACATGGATTTGTGCTTTCAGATCAACTATGTGGCACTCCTTCGGCACAAATCCTTGTACAGAGACATCCCCAGCTTTGGACCACAGGTCTGTAGCTGCCTATTGGTCCTTCCCTAGTGACTAAGAGCCTCTTTCAGGCTGTGTCTGTGCAGCTGGTTAAAAAACAGACCACCTGCTTTTTTGGTGGTGGCTGAAGAAGGGATGTCATCTCTATATTTTGTGATTAGCACCAAAACCATCCTCCTGTCTTCAGCATCTTCTGCCTCTAGATCTGGGGAGGGAAGACTCCACACAGACACACAATGTCCTCTGCAACCTCCATCCATGAACCTGAGGAAAGAAAACACAGACGAGCTGAGCCTAAAGTTTTCAGATCAGTTTATTCAAGGCCTGTGGTAAATCACTGATAACTTCAAAGGTCTTTCAAGTTTATTGACTTTATACTCTCTGCCTGGTGCAGTTTGGTGTGGGAGGTTGACTGAGGGATATACCATCCCAGCCGAGAGCTTAAAACCAGCATCCCAGAAAAGGTAAGGACACTGAACAAGAGAGAAGTCAGGCTGCAATCTAACTGCTGCTCCTTCTCTTCTTTTCTTCTTCCCCTTGTAATGTGATTGTTTTCTCCTATTAACAGAAGCTAATCTTTATCCTTGGCTCTTTCCTTCCCTATAGCTCATACACCTGAGCTCTCAAGGTTCACTACTCCAACCACCAATGCCCAAGAGGGGTTGGGCCATGCACATGCTTGCACAGAAAACATCCACAGGGACATGTTCTCAGACCTCCATTCATCTCCTTTGGCAAGGAAATTCTCAGCTGAACTCAAAGAAATGATGCGGTACTCCAGCAAACAAGCTTCTTTATGTCTGCTGTCTCAAAGGGTGTGCATGAGGACATGAGGAGTAGGGAGAAATGCTAAACAAGCAGAGAAAAAAAACCAGCATAGAGCATCCCACAATACACAGTGATGAATTCCAGTCTTCATGGTACCACTCTGTGAATTTGGTATCATCTCATATCTGTGATATATTTTGGCAATGTTTAGCCTGCAGATCGATCAGTCAGAGCACCTTCATCACTTGGTTGCACACGGAGCCTATTTTAGACTTATAGATCACAGTGAAGATAGCTATACCTACTCATATAGCTCCTCCCTGCAGCAATTCACCCAGTTTCTTGCCTTATGTGGCTGATCTTCTGAGAAAGACTCTGCAGGTGGTAATTTCAGACTTTCTGTAGTGGCAAATCCTTTGTCATGATGATTTTCAGCCATGGATCTGGTGGGCAGTGCCTGCAGCAATGGTGGCAGCAAAGGTGGCGTACCTCTGTAGCTCAGAAATGACCCTACAGTGGATGTCAGCAAGCCAAAGGTGTGGAAAATAGCTGCCTGCTAAGGTAGGCAATTGCCACAGTTTTATCTGATGATTCATTTGTCAGACACTAAAAACTAATCTGTTGAGAAAATAGAACCCTCCAGCAAAGCTTTTATATTGGTGACTGCTTACTTACACACGGATGCCATCAGGACTGCTCATGAAGATGCCTGACAGCCTTCTGTGTGCCTCTGAACAGGAGCTCATAGAATATCGGGTTAAAATCCAGATATTTCTTCTTGCTCCCTAGTAAAGCTGGATGGTGAATATAAAACCAGCCAATGTACAAAGTCCCCCTGAACTGCTCCTTCCCTTTCCCTCTGCTCACAGCCCTCGTATGAGCTTTCTGTGAAAATCCTAACTAAATAAGATTAATTAATATTCTGTAAAGGCATTCCCTTTCAAAAATGCTAGTGAGTGATCCTCACTTCACTTCAGCATGCCTTCCCCTCTCTGCCGTCTCTGTCACATTGAGTTAATGCTTCACTGAACAACTATAGACCCACTTCCCCTCAGAAGTCAACTCTCACATCCCCACCAAGCCTCTTGAGTGTCTATGAGATAATGGAAAAAACTCTCATTAACTGGGGGCTGCAGGTTCTTTGTCCTGTACCTACCCCACAGCAGTGTGTCATCTCATTTTGTAAATGGAAGGTGTACACAGAATCCCAGTTTGGCCTCATGAGATGGAGACAGCAGGACAATCTCTCACTTAGGCCAAGCCTGGGACCACACTTCTCTGCTCTTTTTCAAATGCAGTAATTTTAATCCCTTGATTTCTCTGGCTTCTGCAGCTCAAAAGCACTTTAGAGAAAGTGCTGGAAATTGAAAGAGGAAAAAGCAAGGGCACCTGTAACAGCCTTCATCTGAAGGATGATTGTAAGGACCAGGACTGATTCATGGCACCCAGCATCCTGTAAGCATCAGCAGCACGTGGGTATCTGACACCTTTGTGTATCCTTTGAAATCTCAGATGACTCATCTGATGAGATACAAAAGGTTATATATCCATTTTCAAGACAGAGAAGATGGGGTGCAGGGAGCTCATTCTTGCTTTAATTCCCTGACTGAGCAGCACAAGCAGAAAGTACACTGGGAGAAGAGGACTCCTCACCACCTGCACTCGCCACCAGGAATTTGGGGCTGATGAACCATCCAGCTTTGTGAAACATGCAGTTGTGTTGTCAGAGGAATAGCCCACCCCAGGATCATGATAGGAACTGTTTGAAGATGTACAAATGTAGAAATAGGAGGATGTCTGAGTCTGACCCAGGAGAGGCAAGGAAACTGCTGGCCAAACCGAGGAACCGAGTGAATTCCCCGAATGAAGGGCAGCAAACTGGGGCTGGGCTTAGTGAACAGCCAGCCCAGAAATCAGTTGTGTGAGAGCCTCAGAATGAACTGTCATCATCTGGTTAGCTCTATTTTAGGTAAGCAAGCAAGGAAAATAATCTGAACTATTCATAGTTTCAGCTACCATCTCACACAACTAACGTGCTGTGGAAAATGGAGACAATTTTGAATCCACAACAGGCATAAATGCTCTGATTTCTAGCATTAGGAATGTCATTACAAGCATTTAGTCTGATGTTAAGGATGTGTGATACATCACTACATAAACACTGAGAAAATAAACATAGTTCAAGGACCTACACTGGGAGTAGTTCAATTATTAAAACATGGTAGTACTATTACACCACAAACAACCACCAATGTGTCTGAAAGAGACATCTTAATGGCATGATCTGTGTTCAAGACTTCTGAAATAAACCTTGTTTGTAGCATGTCATAATAGCAGTGGTTTGCAATACAACATAGCTCTGTGTGTGCACATGTGTGTTTGTGTATTCTCATTTTCTTAAGTGTCACTGTTGTACATAAGGATTAAATTTATGTATTAACACTTATTAATATTTATAAGCAAATTTTCAATTAATATTTCACAAAGGAAGGGTTGCTTATATTCTTATTAATTAAGAAAAGTAATAATGTTGCCCTCTGAATGTTTTTTGACATGCTGATACAGAGGAAAGTCAATGTAGTGGGTTTAATTCTGTCCTTGTGTACAAAGCCAGTGGGTGGAAAAAGTGAGTCCCATTGGGCCAAACAATTACTTAAATGATGTCATATCACATCCAATACAAGTGAGTCAGATAATAGGCCAAACTCAGATCACACTGGAGGCAGTGGGAACAAGGGGAAAGTGGTGAGACTCATATTAGTATTGCATTCAGTGGGTGTAACTAGGGAGGCGGGAGAAGAGAATTGACTCCCACTGTGTCTTTCACCTTAATTTATACCTTCCTGATACTTGCTTTTTCATGTGCTTCAGGAGGTCATTTTATAGAATATCTAAAAAAAAATTATTAGTTCTCCTATAATTAAATTGCACAGTGGCTGCGGATGCTGGTCTCTCTTCTACCAATGAAAATAAGTAGTTTTTACAAAATTTAATGATTTTGCATAGCTTAAAAGTGTGCAAGAGATGAAAACTAATCTTGATATTTTGAAAAAAATTCAAGCAATTATGCACTCAACACGAAGTCAAAGTGTAGAAATGATGTTGTTTCTCATTTTGTTTTAGCTTAGGCCAAGTTCCCCGTAAGGTTCAGCACACAGTCTCACACTTGCAGGAGGCAATGTGTTGGAGGGCACAGCAGGCCAGGTGCCGGAGAAAAGTGGACCCTTCCTTCAGTGCCAGTGCCAGTTTTAGCCAGTTTAACCTAATCAAGAAACTCCCTGGGTAAATTATTTCTAATAACTTACGAATAATAGAAATGGAAGCAGTAATAAGAGCTCTCTACATCCTCTTAGTCTTTTTTCATAGATTTGAAAGTATCAGTAAAGAAGGTTCTTTCTGTTTTTTCTATAGCTCCAGTTCATGCTGGAGTCCTGAGTCCTCTTGAATATTTTAGACCGTTCAATAACAACGGGTAACACACCACACCATTTTAATTAAGCTTTATGTGCACTGACCTTGAAATTGGATCAGAATGTCTATTTACTGACCATGTTTTAGCTAAATTCAGCAATTGTTTTTCACTAGTTAGACTGGAAATGCCAGTGAGCAACTCCATGTAATTTCGGTTGGTCACTGGAGATAGTGGGGCCCTTCATCAGGGAGCAATAAATGTACTGAAGTGGGAAAAGATATTTAAATATTTCTATTTAACTAGCATGGGGAGGCAAAACTTTGGTACCTTGATGTCGCATGCAGAGAATGTCAATTAAAAAATCTAGGTTTAGTGCCTACCATTTGAACATTCAAATAATTTTTTCACTAGTATTGAGTTTCTCAGTGGCACAGTGACACTCAAAAAAAGTCTTATCTCCAGTCTACTACTGGGAAAATTGAGGCACCAAGTAATTGAATAACTTGTCAAGATCAAATGGAAAGACTATCATGTTGCAGAATACAGCAGGGCTTTTAGTTTTTCTCTAACACTATGTCACACCTCAGATTTTATAACCAAATATTCCTCTCTGCCATTGTAATTGCAGGTTAAGGCCACTGATGCCTATGAGAGTCATCAATTTAAATCTTGGGCAAATGAGATCACAGTCAGGCTTTAACCTCTTGGTTCTTTTATATAATCCAGAGTATATTTCTGCTATTCTCTTTTTCAAATGGGCATTGGTGGTTTTGACTGAGTGATTTTCTCTTACTCCTGTTATATGTTGTGCTACACTTTTTGGGAAGAACAGAAGGCAGAAAGCCGTGATTCTTCCTTGTTTTAATCACATTTAACAGTAAAAACTACCGGGAATAAAAATTCATAGACAACTTATTTTTTCTCCCAGTTAGGCTCTTCTTGCAGGAGTTGTTGCACTATTGTCAGTGGAGCTGCTCTTGATATACAGCAGTCTGAGCAGTAAGGAGAGCCAGTGTGTACATAAAAAGGCTATTTACTCAAAATTTGTTCATGGAGGCTTTCTCTTATTCCCCTTCAGTCTTCATTTGGGTCTTCACCTGTGTTGCAACCACACCTCAGTAGCCTTATAGCTTTATGGTATAAATATAAGTGCTTCAGTTCAGGAAATGGAGCAACCTGGGATTGCTATAAATCAGATAGAAGGTTCATGGACAGATCTCTGTGAGACAAGAAATTATATGGAGTGTGACTAATAAGGACAGAGCTGCCCTGCTATCACATGACTTTTTATGAAGGTTGAAATGTATTGTACAAAAAATATGTACACAAACAAACCCGGTTTTGATGTTTGCAACAAATTTCTTTTGTGCAGTCAGCTTTTTCTAAGTAGAAAAATGTCTTTTATTTCTTTGTGCTGATTGTTCTTTGTTGGCAACGCTTGAAGCCAATCCACAAGCTGCTTAACTGGCTGTTCATCTCCCAAAATGTGGTTTTCCCACATGGAGGGCTTCATTTTTTAGTGATCTGCATGATGAGTATTGCATCGACATACGAAGAAGACAGAGACTTCAAGTGAATAAATGAGTCATCTCACCTCATGATGAAAAACATACAGGAGAACTTACTCATACTGGACTACAGTGGAATCAATGTAGTTAACTCAGTAGGTAGTGATCCTGGCATGGGATCACCCTCTGCCCTGGGCTGTTAGACTTAAATCTAATATATGAAAAACAGGATAATAAATCCTAGACCACAGAATCAAGGAGTGAAACTTTTCTTGAAATGTGGCTGTGTCCACTGAGTAAGATTGAACTTAGTTATCTTCTGGAGGACAATTTGCACCCAAACCAGCATGTACTGCAGACTCAGGCTTCCTGAGAAGATAAACATTGGAAGAAAGCTAATCAATCTTCATGTCCAAACTCAGTCCAAAGCAATTACCCAAAAATCACCAATAACATCAATACAGTAGGAATTAATCTGTTGAAGTTTTCATAAGTAGCATTGCCTTACAGTGGTGTAAGTTCAGTTTGAGGCCCAGTGTCCTTTGCTCACATCAAGGGTCAGAGACTTTGATTTGATGGCATGTTATTCTTTTACTGTTTACTGATCTGTGATTTCTTTTATATTCACTATTTCTCATAATGTCTCTGGTATCTTTCAAGAGGTGAAAGCCTTACTGATCCATCATTGCCTAGAGAGCAATGCTAGACAGAAACAACAAAATTGCCCTTATCTCCCAGTGACTTGGTTCACTTTTTCCATAAAGTTTTCATTCCAGTTCAGAGTTTAAACTGCCAAATCTCTATAGTTTTTTAAATATTGGAATAAGAATATGGCAATTTTTATGAAGAATGGTCAATGAGACAGTTAATTAGGTTCTAGGGAAAAAAAAATTTTATTAGCAAAGGTCAAGCTATGCAATTATTTTTATATAAAATAAAAGTTCTCCCAGGAGTTTTTCAAAGAAAAAAATGTTAAAATTTGTTTCAAAATGGCTTTTTTTTTTTCATTTAGAAAATTAGCTCCACTGTGGTTATCTTCATGGACTGCAGGTAAATAGCTGCTCTACCATGGTCCTTTCCATGGGCTGCAGGGAAATATCTGCTTCATCTCCTGGAGCACCCTGCCCTGTTCCTTGTATGGTCTTGATGTCTGCAGGGCTGTTTTTCACGGTTTTTTCATCACTTCCTACTGCTGTGCAGCATTTTCCCTTTCATAAATACGTTTCCACAGAGGTGACACCAGCTTGGCTGATTGGCTCACCTGTGTCCTGCAGTGGGACTGTTGCAGGGATGCGTAAGACTGGCTGTGTCTGCCACAGAGCTGCCTCTGGTCTCTTCTCACAGAGGCACCTCTGCAGCCCCCTGCTGCCCACACCTTGCCATGGACACCCAATACAGTGGTTTAGGGTCCTGACTCTACTTTTTACCTGTCCTGTACCCCATGAGATTGAGAATTCTACCAGGGCATGATCTCTGCAGCCCAGGCCACCTCCAGTCTTGACCTCTCTGATGAATTCTTCTGCATTAGTGAGCAACAGGTCCAGCAGCGCCTCTCCTCTGGTTGGGCTCTCCATCACCTGTACCTGGAAGTTGTCCTCAATACACTCCAGTAGTTGCCTGGACTGCTTGCAGTCTGCTGTGCCTCTTTTCCAGCAGATGTCCAGGTGTTTGAAATCCCCTATCAGGATCAGGGCCTGTGAGCATGATGCTTCTTGCAGTTGAAAAAGGAACCCTTCATCAATCTCCTCTCCTTGATCAGGTGGCCTGTAGTAGACACCAACTACAAAGTTTCCTTGTTGGCCTGGTCTCTAATATTCACCCGTAAGTTCTCAACCTGCATATTGCTGTTCTTCAGAGATCATAGAATCATAGAATAGAATCATCAGGGTTGGAAAAGACCTCTAAGACAGATAGCTCTGTGCAATCAAACCCATTTTTGGCATAGAGGGCAACCCCCTCACCTCTCTTTCCTTGCCTGTCCCTTCTGAATAGTTTATAGCCATCAATCACAGTACTCCAATTGTGTGATTCATCTCACCAAATTTCTGTGATAGCAACCAGGTCGTAGGTTTCCATCTGGGGAGCAGCTACCACCTGCTCCTGTTTGTTTCCCATGCTGCATGCATTGGTATAGAGGTCCTTCAGCTAGCCTACCAGCCACATCACCTTTTCTGAGGAGTTCGCCCTAATTCCCTTGAGACAATATACAGGTGTTTTCCTGTTGCTTCCTAGTGCCTCAGCAGCCCCTGACTCTTCTTTAGTGCTTCAAACTCCATCCCTTCCTCTGCTAAATCTAATTTAAAGCTCTGTTAATAAGTCCAGCCAGGTTGTTGCCCAGCACACTCTTGTCCAACTTGGTAAGCTGAGCCCTGTCAGCTGTCAACAGGCCCAGTTTCTCGAAGATATGTCCAAGATCATAGAAGCTGAGACCTTGAGCATGGCACCAGCTACACAGCCAGTCCTTGATGTGTTCAATTCATGTCCTTTTTCTCAAACTCCCTTCTCTGCCTGGCAGGATAGATGACAACACCACCTGTGCTCCCACTTCCTTTAACATTTTTCCAAAGGTCATAAGGTCTTTTTTAATATTTCTGAGTCACCTTGTTGCAGCATCATTCAACCCTACTTGGAGCAGTAGGAACAGGCGATAGTCTGCAGGTTTTATCAGGCTTGGCAGCCTTTCTGTGGCATCATGGATGCCAGTTCCCAGCAAGTAGCAAAATTCTCTAGAAACATTTTCTGGACGATAAATGGGCCTCTCAGCAAGGAGTCTCCAATTACTAATGTCTTACGTACTTTTCTGGTTGCACCTGTTCTAATGTGGATGGGTGGTTGGACCAACTTTGCACAGTTGGCTTTTCCTGGGTCTTGCCCATTACTCATGCTCTTTCCATTCTACAGCCCCAGGTTATCATATCTGTTATGTAGGGGCACTTCAGGGGGAAAGGGAAGAGTCCTCCTCCTGCCCCAAGCAGAGATAAGAGCGTAGTCTCCTTTGTCTTGTGAGTTAGTTGAGTCTGTCAGCTCAGGGTTGGAAGCAAGCATGCCTTCCTTTTGCAAAGTCTGAAGGCAGGACTGTCACTCAGCTTGTGACAGCACACAATACCATGCAGCGATCTCTCGCTCAGATTCCCAGATACTGCGCTGCCTGTTAAGCTCCTCTTATAACATGGCTATTGGCTTGAAGAGTTCCTCCAGGTGAGCACAGTTACACCTGTGAAATCCATCTCTGCCTTCAGACCCTAGACGCATTTCCAGGTTCTGGAATTCCATGCAAGTTTGGGTCTGAGCAGCTCTTTCAGTTCTTGGGAGGGCTGTCTGAGTGTAAATGTCCACATAGGGAGGTTTTATCACTTCCTTCTAGGTTTCAGCCACAGGTATGCAGTTGCAGTGGGTGGACATAATTTTGTTTCAGCAGGAGGCTCCCTCTGTTTGGCTCCCAGAAGCAAATACCCCACTCTCTGGGGTAGCACACTTTGACAAGTGCAGGCGCTCCCATAGTTGCTCCTGGCCCTTCCCAAGCCTCGTCCTCGTCAGCCGCTCTGAGACAGCTGCCAGCTCTTGGCCACTCTCTTTGCATCCCTGGCTTTTCCCTGATTCAGCAAACCCCGCTGTACACCGTGATCCTCTGCTCTGCTGCGGAACGTCCCAGCACGGAGCTGATGACCTCAGTGAGTGACCACTAGTGGCCGTTATGCCACCTTTAAATCTCCCGCCGTTACTCCTGGCCCTGCCCAAGCCTCCTCAGCCGCTCTCTGGCAATACAAGGGTACTACCAACTCTAGCCCTCTCAGTCCCATGGCATTAGCGTTCCTGGCCTTTCCAACTCTCCCCCAACAGTTCATCTTTCTGATTAAGTGCCTGACTGAAGAAGGTGGAAACCCTGAAGAAACAAAAACAGCTGTTAGTGAAGAAATTAGCTCTACGATTGATCCTAGATCCATACTCAAGTGCATCCAATAGCTCTGGCTATTAAACTGTCACAGTTGCTGAATAATTAATGACATCTTTGTATCAGAAGCTATTAAACACCCTGTGGATTCCTGCATTTCAATCCTATTTTGCATTACTGACTGTCCTAAGCCATACCACCCTCCTGGAAAATAAACTGTTGCTATGATAATACCTGTGCATGACTATCCTGTCTTTTTTAGCTAAAACTGACAAGAGACAAAGACCACATTCTTGTATCCACTCTTTAGACAGATTAATATTTTGAGTAGTTCTTCATATTTCACTTCCCACTGTAGATCACTTGCTTCTTTCACTTGTATTCTTCGGGGCAAGGAACACTACCTCCTCTCTATGTTCTTGCTGTCCTAGTGAGGATCTGCCCAGTTAAGGATACCATCTGCAGTGTCCTTTTGGGATGATGTCCAGGCTTCCTAGGGGCCTCAGCAGCTGGTCTAGCTTCATAACAGCCTGTAGATTGCTTACACAGCAGGGAGGAACGTCAGAGAGATGCCAGGAAAGCAGAACTCGGCCCCCAGCCGCTTGCTCTTTGACCGTACCTGATGAGGCTTTTTATGGTAGCAATGCTAAGGATCTAAAAAAAGAAACCAGATTAATAGGGGATGAAACCTTGTCATTAATTAGTGCATCCTTGTATAGCTAGGAGTCCTAGGCTTTGCTGCGGGGTTACAAATACATATGCAGCTCCATTTCACCTAAAAAGCTTGCCCTCTGTGTATCTATTCAGCATGTCAATGAGAGATTCTAGCTTTGAGGATCATCAATAAATGCCAGCAATGAAGAAGCAGGAAGAGAAGCTATAAGACCAAGGCAACAATGCCTTTAAACCAAATACAGTCTGATTCCATGAGTTTTGAAGCAGATATCATTTTTCCCCTTGAAGAAGTGATTTTTCTTCCTTTTCCTCCCCAGCCCATGTTTCCTGCAGCTGTGTGTTTACAGTTGCTGAGATGATACTGCAGTTATGTCAGAACTAGGGCAATTGCATAATCTATCGAATTGAATGTAAACTGTCTCTCGGTGACAGCTGCCCAGTAATAATAAGGTTTCCCTCAGAAGCCAGGAGAATAATCCAACCTTCATTACCAGTAGCGATAAGAAAAAACATGGCTCAGCTCTGCAAGTTTGGATCACCAAACCAAGAGGAAAAATTTCAAGCATTTCCCAAAAATAAAAATACTCTGCTAATACATGTGGATAGACTGCAGTCCTGGTGATCTGTTCACACTGGGTTTTTTAACTTATAAAATAATGTGCAACAGAACTATTTTAAAAATTTCTGAAGTGCAGTGGAAGACAGGAATGCAGACTGAAAAGCAATTGTTCTTTTAAGCGGGATCTTCAGTGCACTTTATTTTCTTTTAAGTCACGCAACCTTATGACTTCCAAGATTCAATTTCCTCAAGCATGTATTTGTGTTAGAGCGATATATTTGACAAGGTAGGCTACACTAAAACAAGTGCTATCTCTGTGCATCTCAGTTTTAGGAAAATATGAGATTATACAGACACAGTTCAATCCAGTGGATTTATAAAGAATATTAGCCTGATTTGAAAAACCCTGAATACTTAGCTGCTTCGACTGCAGCGTCACCTAATCATTTGGTTGTGGAGGTAAAACTGGGGGTCACTGCTAGAGACTTAGCATTCCTTAGAAAAAGGGTAGATTATTTAATTGCTGCAAATATAAAGTTGTGGCACCTGATTTCATAAATCTTGACCCAAATTTACACATACAAACAGTATTTGACGTAAAGGCACGCTCAAGTTTCAGTGGCTTAGCAAATCACTGCACGTGGGCTCAGTCACGGGAGTCATTTATGTGCAAACTATTAACCCACAGCTACAGCAATCTGATCTAAGTTTATCCATCTTTTATTGCTGAACTAAGTCAAACTACCTCCTGTTTGCCATGGGCTTTGAACATGCAGATAATTCTGTGGTCGGCAGGTGGGTGGCAATTAGAGATAGCCCTACCCTGACTGGGTGTGCAAGCCCGTAATTGTCTTACTGTGTCTCTGTTGCAGCTGGAGTGAGGAACACCACTCTCACACAGGTATCCCAGGATGGTTCCTCGGTGCAAGCTGCTTTCGGTGCATTGATCCCCTTGGGAAGTGCAGGTGGCTGCTCTCATGTTGAGGTGCATTTGTGCAATGAAATTGTTAAAGACCACAAGCCTTTTATTTTGCAGAAGTATTTGAACCAAGACATTTGCACTGAAATAAATTGTTTTGAGCACTTCATATTGCCTTGCATTCCTTTGCCACTGGCAAGGATGAAATTCCCTGTTTGACACCCATGTGCTTGCGTGCATCGCCCCTGTCCCTGCAGTGGATACTTGAGCCAGGAATACTGAGCCTACCCAGGCAGTGCTTTCCAAGTGAACAACCTTCTGTGCTGAGTCCAATACTAGCCTCAAGCAGCCCTCAGAGTAACTCCGACTTTAAAGAATTAGGCACGTTTTTAGCACAGTACCCATGGCCAGTGATTCACACTGCTCAGCACCAGCCGTCCGCACCAGGAAAAACTGTTCAGAGAAATATTCAGCATAGTCAGATGAGGCAGAAGAATAGGATAAAAAACCAACACCTGCCAGTGGCAGAGAAAGGTGAAACAACTTGCCCAAGATCAAGCAGCAGATCAATAGCAGAGCTCAAAGCAGATCTCACATTTTCCATTAGTTAACAGCACAAGTACTCAGTCTCTTGATTTCTTCATGTACCTGTGTTCACAAGACAGACTGTAATCTTTAGTAAAATAAGCATACAGGTGGTTAATTAAAAAGCTGATGTCTTTCACCTTACATTTTAGCATTTCTGTACTCTATCATCACTCTATATTGTGAGGTTAATTTAAAAGATTAAGTAAAAGTTCTGAAGAAAAAAGCACAATATTTGAAAAAGATCAGAAGATAATTTTAAAATTGTGTCTGTTTACTCAACTTTTTGTCTGACCTTCAATGTTTCTTAAGATCTTTAGAAACACAGTCTTCTTTTTATATGGTTGTATTAAAGCCAGAGATGATATTCCTTGAATCCAGCACACATTCAGGTGTGCTGACTGCAGATAAACGTGCTCTCCAGACCTGCTTTTCTATATATGAAAATGTTAGCTCAGTTATATCAAAACTTGATATCAAATCATTACAACGGTGTGATCACCCTAATTAGGGGTGCTGTTACTTGAAGGCTAGCAGCATTCAAAAAAAACCCCCTTTTTTAACTAAAATGGACCATAAAAATTTCAAGGTATGAAGTTCCTAGTGGAACTAAGAAATACACATACCTACACATACCCATACCTACATGCATTGGATACACCAACAGCTGAGGGTTTCTTGGAAGATCCTTGATTTTCAGGTCAGCTTCCCTAAACACATTGCAGTTGGTACATCTCTTTGCCATCGTAGTTCAACTCTTGTCTAGTCAGATTTACAAACACTGGTCACTGATCTGTTTGAAGCCCCTTTGCAGTCTGGACTTCTCTGTCACCCTTTATATCAGACATGATCATGCCACCTTCTATTTCCCCTCTTCCACTGTCATGAGAGCCCATTCACCTCTCTGTACTCACACATCTGATGCTCTGCCTCCTTTTCTTTCATTCCCAAGACTGGGGATCACAGGGCTCTGCCACCTCCAAACTTCACTCTGTGCACTTTGCTTTGCAGCAAAGCACAGATCAAAGTATTCATATCACAAAAATTTACACTGGTCCTCCCTCCCTCCTGTTTTGGGGCACTTATATATAGTGTCATATGTGAATATTGGCATTGGTCCTTGCCGATAGCATGTGTCTGCCATCTATTGACATGTCTTTATGGGCAGATGCAGGCAGACCCAGGTCCTCCATGATCATTTGGGTTTGTCCAGGTGCAAATAATCTCTAGCGCTGCAGCTGTACACCACTGCTAGTGAAGTTATGTCCCTGGACAAGCTGGAAGGGAGGGTGACATGCAGGGAACAAAGCTTCCCGGATGACCGGACTCCAACTGCTTTCGAAAGCTTAATCCACTGCCACTACATATTGGCAATGAAATTTCACCAAAAAAAATTAAAATATTTACTTTTCTATTTTTAAAATGCATTTGGAAAAAAATAAACTGCATTTTATTTATGTATATTTTATATATTTGAGTTGCATTTTACATATTTATATATGTGTATGTGTGTATGTATAAAGACTTACTTTTCTAACTTTACTCAGGCACAATCAGTGCTAGTCTCCTAATGGGCCCTGCTGGGATGGTTTTTTAAAGCTTATCTGAGTCAGAATGCATTTGCTTGTGCATAGCACTGGGTTAATGAATGCGTGTGACATGACATCTCAACCAGAAGTCTTTTGCATCTAACAACTTGGAGCATGAACAAAATACCGCAGGTGTCCCTGTACCTACCTGATAGGCTTGCTCTACGTTGAGGTCAACATCTTTTGCGATCTCTTCTTCCTATAATTTTACCCTCAAAGCTTTTAGCACTACACCCTCCTGAAGAATGATTCTGTTAAATGAGAATTTGTCAGTAAAGAGGGTCTATTTTCAGCATTTTCATTTTTGCATTAATGTAATGTTAGTTTTAGTTAACTCAAATACCACAGGTCCATGTTGCTCTACTGCTGAGCACCTCAGTCGTTAGCTGTTAGCGTTGCAGTATATGCCGTGATTGACTGGAGTAATCCGTTAGGGGAAAAAAATCCCAGAGCCTAATGCAAACAGGCTAAGTGCTTGTATTACTTGTAGGGAGTAAGGAATCACCTGTCACTGAATCTGAAGTCTCAACACCCAGTGCAAATGACATTTCCACCCCCCTACCGTCAATTTCTCTCATCTGAAGATAGGATGTGGTTTTCTTGATTGAAATTGCAATGTTGTTATTTACATATGCACATGCACAGAAATAAGCAACATCCTGTGAAATTAAGGTTTGTCACTTCTGTTGTGACCATCTCTTGAGATGAATTTCCCTGTCCTCATTCTGTGGGTATCAGCTTTCCTACCCACCATGTTCTGGAGCTGTATCTCCCTTCCTCCCCCCAACTCTTCTGCACAGTACATGCTCTCACTTAGCATCCTCTCAACATGCTTCTGCCCTAGAGCCTCCACACACTGTGAATATGACATAACATTGGGTTTTTTCCCCCTGTGCTGCTCCTCAAGCTACTCAGTTTCTATGCAGCAGTAAGCCTGTTTTTAATACATATTTGTTTTCTATATCTTCTTTGGACCTGTTTTCACCAGCTTCCAATATAAGAATTAGCCTCATGCCCCACTGTATGCAGTCCCCAAAGCAAAGCTTAGCTGGCTTGATTGGAACCCAGAAGATTGCCAACAGCACAGGCTCAGTGTGTGGTATAATAAACAGATGGTTCCTTTCCAGCCTGGAGTCAGAAGACACCATGTGGATTCATTACTCCCATGTCTGAAAACCTGCTGACTTCTCTGTGGCAAAGACTAGGAGGGACAACACTGCACTATTGTTGCCCATTCTCCCCCTGTACACACAAAGCAGAGCTTTTGCAGGGGAGCAGATGAAGGGGAGTAAGGACAAACAGGTGCTTTCCTAGTTTCACAGCACTCCTGAAAGCTTTTAGCTACTTTTATCTGGTTATTAATTGCAATCATTGTTCAATAAATTTTTGTCTTGTTTCTTCTGCTGAAACACAACATGATCTCAGAAACTAGGCCAGATCCAGTAAATAAATGTAGGTGTTTTGCTGCTTAAACGTTAGGCACCCCAGGGGTAATAGGCACATAAGGTGCCTACATGGTGTATAGAGAACGTATGGTTCAAAAACAAGCAGCCAGCATCACCCTAGGGCTGTCAACAGGGAAATTCAGAGAACAGGGATTAATCTGAGATCATTTTCTTCCTTTCACAGGGTGGCAGGGATAACTGACTAAAATGCAGTCACTGGAGAATGAGAAGGTGGCAGTAATCCTGCCTTACACAATACCCAGTGGCTAGAAGCATCACCAAAGGAGGGGGGTGGTACCCTCAGTCCCTTCTCCACAGGCAGGAATTCCTCCTTCCTGCAGATTAGTATAAAATTTAGGACTTCTTTTCTCAGGGAAGTGCCCTGGCCACCAGGCAGAGCACTGCTGCAAATCTTAAACTCTTCACACATGCAGTGCAGCTTCCCAGCACAGGTGGAAAACAGACTTTCCTCCTCCTCCACCTGCTTTCACATGCACCCTCTCCAGAGTAATCCAGAGCCTGGAAATCAGAGGCTGGATTCAATCCCTTTGGGCAAAGAGAGGGCTGACCCTGCATCATTCCCTTGTCTCAGTGTGATGGGGTGCTGTCACCATCACCTCCTCCTTCCAACAACCGTATTTCAAAAGAAGCTGAGAAGGCAGATATTGAGCATCCACAGGAAGCCCAGACCTCCTCCCTTTGGAGCCCAAGACAGAGGAGCATCCCACTGCAAAATCGCAAGTGGAAATATGTACAAGCTACTCAGTCTTGTCAAACCTGCGCCACTCGAGGCTGGTACACAGGCACGATTATAAGCATCTAGGAAACCTCATGGTAATAACTAAAATATGGCACCTACAATATTTTAGTGCCTCAAAGTAAAAAAACGCTGAGAAAGTTTTGGATGCCTAAGTTCAAATGCCTCTGTTCTCTGCTCTTCTCTGCCATGTGTCTTGCCTGTCTGGATGAAAAGCTCTCTGGAGCATTATCTCTTACCCTGTGCTTATCTAATGATTAATGGATTTCAGGCAGCAGTCTGTTTTAGAAAGCCTGAAAAAGGAGACACTAAAAACAAAGTTTCTGTCCACTCTTAATTTTGCTTTGTCAGCATCTACAGATCTGAAAACTTTGAAAACTATCAACCCAATTTTTGGATCCTTATGCACTTTCAAAACAAAGTAATTTCATTTTCACCAGAAAGGTGTTCTGGAGATGCCCACATTGTAAATTATTTCACTTGCTTTAGCCCAGTCATAGACTGGATGAAACTGTTCTATAGATGTGGAATTTCCTGAGAAAAAAAAAATCTTTGAAAGTATTTCAAATAGTTTTACATAGTGTATTACCAGTTTCTTGCACAATGGAGAGATCAGTACATTCATCAGGAACTACATTTCACAACTGGGAGACATAGCTCTCCATATTTTAATCTTTCCATTTGAAACAGGAGATCTATTCAAACTAGGATGTCATTCTATGTCACAGAAAAATCCCGATCTGTAAATTATAAGCTCCCTGGGAGCCAAAAAGGAATTTAGAACCAATATATCCACAAATAGTAAAGTCAGAATTGCTAAAAAAATAATCTTGTTTTCCCAAATAGGAATACATTAGGCCACAAAATGGGGAGGTCAAAGAAATTGTATTTAATTATGTCTTGCATTGAAATAATCCTCTTTATCTTGAAGAAGGTGACCTGTTTAGAGTTTGAACATCATCTTCAATATTCCTCCCATGCTCAGCTCAATCTAATGAATGTGTCGTTTATTTGAACAGCCCAGCACAGACTTTGTTCATAGCTTCTCGACATGGGGCAAATCACTGTTTGCATTTCATTCTTGCATATTGTTATTAAGAGCGAGGTAATATGGGTATGAAGGGAAAATGGGAAAGGAGAGAACATACGAAGATTAACACTGGGAAACAGTGATTTATTTTAAAAGAGATAAGACGATAAGCCCAAGTGAAAATTAAAGCATGGAGAACTTCCTAGGCAAAACAATTTCTAGATGTAATATGCGCAAATGTAATCATAATTTATGAAAACTGAGCAATAGAACAGGACGGAGAACTTGACACTTTCACAGTCCCTGTCCAACCCATTTACTGAATGTCTTTAATCTCAGCAGATTTCTAACAAAAACACTCTCTCTGTGCCATGGCTATGAGCTAACTGTCCAAACATGGCCAGCACCAAAATGCCTAGCAACTATTGTTGTGGAGCCTTCTGATGTTTTAATCTGGTCAAACCTCATTAAGAAAAATCTTATCCTGAAAGAGTGAATTGAAATGAGCCAAGCGGCAGTGAGAAAAGCAATTTTCCAGCACTTGGAACTGTCTGATATTGCTTTTCATAGCTGCATTTGAAAATGTTTTATTCTCAGTGATATTTTGTTTACTTCCCTCCTGCATAAATCATCCAGGCATTTCATTGTCTGTTTGGATGCATTTCTTCAGCAAGTTGTCAGACAAGTGTGGGTGCAAAATGATGGCCCAGGAGAGAGGCTATGCTTGGAAATGTCAAAGCCAGCCACAGGAGGAGATGGTATTATTTGGCATTTCATTCATTAGAATTGCTATTCATGGAGATTTCCAAATCCCAAATGTTAAGCAAGCATCTATTTAAGGGCAGTAGTGGTCCATCTTAAGCATCTGATTTTTTTCCAAATGATGTATTTGTCATCGCTATGGTGATTCCAATGATTTGTGTGACTCAGATGTCCAATTAACTCAGGAACACACCATGCTATCTTTAAAGAAGAGTTCAACTGCAGAAAAGATACTGTACAAAGCTGCAGTTTGGGAAGGAGGTAGGCAGCTCCCTCTCCACCTCCTTCTCTTACTCCCCCTTTGGGGAAACAACCTTCCACTGATTTCTTCAATGACTGCCAACTTCTTTGTTTTACAGACTCTGTAGTGCCTAAAATGTGGCCAATGTGCTACTGTAGTCAGTGATGAAAACCACAGGGAAAATGGAGTAAAAATTTCACTCTCTTCTCATTCTCACTCTTTTTTATACACAGCCATATCATTTGAATTAGTTTCATCCAGTCTTCAGTCAGAGTTTAGGACATGAGTGAGCAAAAGTTAATTTAAGTCACGTTTATTCCTCCTTGATCCCAGCCTGGCTTTAGGCCAGTCCAATCATCTTCAAGTAGCTATTTTTAGGCTCTGCACCAGCTCACTTCTTGAACCAGTTGACTTGATATGACAAACATTTTTAAGATCTATCTGCAGAAAGTTATGCATATTCTTTTCTAAGAAAGAGCATACAAACCCAATAGCCCAATAAATGACTTTCAGAAAGTAATTTTCAAAGTGCCAGTAGACGGATTTGTGAAGGGGAGCTGGTAAAATCTTAAGGACTGTTGGTGGAATATGCATTTTTCTACTCTGAGCTGCTTGTTATCCTGTGAACAAGCAAGCTGTGACAGAACTAATGAGTGTGGTTGGACAGTAGAAAATAAAAGGTTATGTTAGTCTGTTAATGAAAAATTAGACAAAATCACAGGGAAGAATTTTTTAATAAACTGTCGATATGCTGTTATTGTTCCTATGTTATTGATCACAAGGCATATTTGCAAGTGTGCTTTGGTTTGCATCTCATCCCCACAGACAGTAATTAATTCAAGGTTTTTTTGGAAAGCAGAGAAAATCAACATTCTGGTACTTTTTCTCTCTGTACTACGGGAGGCATTATGAAGAAGCTGTGAAGGCACAGCTGGGGGGTCTCAAAATGCTGGTTTAAGTAGATATTCACAAACACAGAAGTTGAAGCTGTGTACAAATTCCCAGTCAGATCATTTCTGATGCCTCTCAAAACACAGACTGGGCTAAACACCACCTGCTGCCTTATGAACTAAATAAAGGAATCTATTTTTATCACTAAAAATCAGCTTCCCAGTGGCCAAAATTTTGTTTGTGTCACAGGAAAAAGCAAGGTGGAGTTTCAGTACAGATGCTTCATAACACACATAGAGAGCTCACTGTACATTTCTAATCAGCATCCTCTTTTCCCACAGAACTGAACATTTTTATTACCTGTTTTCAATGCCAGGTACCTCCTTCCCAGCACATCACTATCTCTTATTACAAAAACACACTGGTTTTAACTTGCAGTACTTGCATAAAAGCTCTTCTGCCCGCCTTGGGGCAGCAGTGCTAACGTGTTAGGCTCTTATTAGGAAGCTGTCAGCTTGCCACCATCTTCGAACATGCCAGTTTATACAGCACATTGCTGAGATGAAGACACCTTGCAGCTCTTGGAGAAATCCTCTTCCAACACAGTAAAATCTGTGTCTATGAGAGAGAATTGAGGGCTTAAGTAACCTAAGCAGGTTGTTAGATAATGCTTTTAGTTGGGGAAGGGGTTGAGATATTAACTTTAAGTGTATGCAGCCTTTCCCTGGGATTTCTGACATGTAAAATTAGGGAAAGTGCTACATCCCCTTAGGAACTAGAGCTAGAACATGTCTGACAGCTTTTCCAGAAGGCAGAGAGAGGTGTTTCCAGTACAGAATTTTGCCATTGGCTCCCTGTTATATTATGGCTAAATTCATGGAAACCTGTGCATCAGAAGCCTCCTCCAACTGATCCAGGCTTTCTGACAGCTAGCAAATGCACCAAAATTATGTAGATTCAGAGGACCTCACAAAACCAAGTGGTGGGCACAAAACTAGCAGGTGAACTTCAAGATAAGTAAATTTTAGGTGATACACCTAAGAGAAAAGATTATAAACCATGCCTGCATGAGGCTGAACTCAGAACAGGCACTGACACCTACAGAAAGAGATCTTGTTGTCATTGGTGACAGTTCTCAGAAATCGTCAGGACATTGTGCAGCAGGAGCCATGACAGCATCATTTTGCAACTATATAAAAGCTGATCATGCTCATGTCTTTGACTACTGTAGATATCCCAGTGTCTACATCTCAAGAAAGAAGTAGTGGAGGCAGAGAAGAGAAAAAGGGCAGCTAAAATGACCAAGAGGAAGAAGGTTTTTTTATAAGAGACTAAATAACATGTCTTCAGTTTGGAGAGAAGGCAACTGGGGCAGACAACATTCATGAAGAGGGTGAATAAAGTGACTACAGAGCTGCAGTACTAAATCAAAGTAATTACACAGCAATGACCAACTGGAACTGGCTGCCACAGGCACTTGTGGACACTAACAGTATTAGCAGGATGACAAAGGGGTAAGACAAATTCCTGCATAGCAGGTGTCTGAATAGATACTTGGAGGACTAGGTAGGGACATGTCATCTGACATGCTAAGTACAGCAACTGGGAGTGCCAGTGATAGGGGAAGAGACTGGAGGATGCAACCATTTTCCTGCATTCTTCCTAAATAGCAGCCTGCTGTCTCTGACAGATAGAGAGTACTGGGATATTGGTCTCATCCAGTAGGACATTTCCTACACTTTCTTACATTATTGCTCATATTTGGAAATGGGAATTCAGAACAATACAGACACCAAAAATTTAAAATCATTAAATGACTGTCTGCACTTTTTCATTTATTCAGATAAGTAATGGTACCAGAAGGGAATGTTTCAGTTAATGATTTGTTTATTCTTTGATCACTCATGTACATCTAGCCAGTATTGTGACAGCTTTCATTTCTATATTGCAGTTTCCATCTTATTCCTGATTGATTTATTCATCTTTTCCAGTATGTAAAGAATAGCTTTGCAAAGCTGCTCATTTTTTCCAGTTTGTCAGGTGTCAGTCCAGCACCAACAGTCTGATTCAAAGCACAGTGCAGTCAATTTACATTAGACCCTAATTAATACTTAGTAGAGAAGCTGAAAATTTGAATTGCTGCTCTCAGCTTCTCTGTTCCAGACTAGAAACATCATTAAGAGCAACACTTTGAAAAAAGGCTCTGCTTCCAAACTCCTTGCTCTAATCTTCTCTAGTATGATTTTTTGTTCGTTAATCTGAACAAAACTCACAGTCTTATCAGCAAAGAGTTGCCTCTGACTACACCTTGCATCCAGTGCTCAGAGTGTAAAGTCAGGGACCATAAAGAGTTCCAGGGTAAGCAGCTGCCTTCTCATCACCCGCAAAAACACATCAGGAGACAGTGCCTTCCATGAGGTAAAACACTGCTGATGAGCAGCTGCCAAGTCACTCTTCCCAATGCCTTGAGTTGACATGGGAGTTCAGGATGCGGCTGGCTGGTGAACCAGAGCCCCCTGTGTATGGCCAGCCAGCTGATCACCTGGCCATGTGGCCAGCTGCTTTTAGCCCTCTGTGCAGTCCTTTCAGGAGCTTGGCAGGAGCTCTTTGGCACCATCTCACCCAGAAGAAGTCGTCCAGCTTTCCTGCAGAAAGACAGCAAGATGCAGGAATTGCTGTCTACCTGCAGTGCTGTGCGAGCAGGAAACCATCACTCAGCTGGTTGGTGGGATCTCAAAGCTCCCAGCTCCCCCTGGGTTCAGAGCCCAACCACCAGTTATCTGCCTGCTTTAAGTACTCTCTGACTGTGGTATTTTATCATTTCAAGTATTCTTTTTATCAGTGTACATATTCTCTGCAGTGGCTTAGCTAGAAGCAGTGCAAACTTTCAGTCTCAAGCAACGGCAGGTTTCTAGGGCTATACATGAAAAACATGGGCAACTATTTTGGTTGGCAGGATAAACAACAGCATTTTAGATCATATCTTAACATTAAGATTCATCAAACCTTGAGTCAAAGATCTCTTCCCCCAGCACGCTTATTCTGATTTGGGATGCATCATAGTCCTTCTCACAATTTATTCAGAGCTGTTCTTAGTCCATTGACCCTTCTGCATGGCTTTCTCTAAGCAAGAAAAACCTGTGTATTTTTCCTGGGATTTTTGTAAATAACAATGGATTTTCTAAACGGTCAATTGTCATCCCTCCAGGAGTACGAATCTCAATTAGCTTCTGTTGAGATTCCTACAGATGGATATTTGCTACTGGTTATGAGATATTATAATGGAGTTATATCTCTTAAGTCCAGTAAACTCAGGCGAAGCAAAATTGCCTGAAGCACAGTGTTTGCAGTCTAGTTTACTGGAATAAGAATGGAGGAACCATTGGATTTTCTGTCCCAGAGGAGATAAGAGCCTGAACTTCCTGAGGCTTCATGCCTGAGAGCCCAGAGAGCAGATGAGAAATGCTGTCAGCTCTACATTGTCACAGTTCTGTTTAAAAAACAGAGGCAAGACCAAAGCCCCAGTACACTCATCAGAAATATGTGTACTCATTACATACCCAGAATGCCAGTTCTCCTGTAACACAAAATCCAATTTGAGAGCTTTCTCATAACCGCTCAATGCATTATCCCAGCCTTACCTACCTTGTGCTTTCTTAGAGGCAGCAGAACGATATGAAAGAGCTTTGATTTTTCTTTGTGGACTGTTCAAGTTTGATAGTAAGTCGCTGAATTTGTCACACATTTGTTGCTGTAGAGTCACAGGCACTGTTCAGCAACTCCTTCATACTTGTTGGTTTCCAGACAGCAGAGGTCTACAGCCTGAAAGAAAAAAGGTCATAAAAGTAAGTCCTCATTAGAGGTAAGGACAACGTGGACTGTGACACACAACCAAGCGGTTCTGACTCCATCCATGCATGGTCTCAAATTCATTAGGGTATTTGAAGCATAGCTGAAATGGTTCACTGTTATTTCTGCTTCTCACAGACTTCTCTCCTGTTTGTTCCCATGACAAAAACTTTTAAAATAATGATGTGGCAGATGCTGCCTGTCTGAGATTTAATGGCTCTTGAACATAAATGTATTCACAAATCTACAGACAGGGTTGCACTGAAGATCTGCCTCAGAAAACTGTCCTTCCAGTCTGTAATTAATTTACATTTAGTAATCCTCAGATTGTTATGAATTAATACTCTAAAAATTATGCTGTTTCAAGATAAATCACAAGCCATCTGCCTGGCAAACTAGAGGGCTATGATGTGCAGATGAGTTCCTGTCACACTCCAGAGAGGAATGGTCAGGCAACCAGTGGAAATTTAGCAGCTTCCAAGCTTGGGACAGATCACTGCCAGAGGCTGAACTGACGGGTCCACTACAGACAGCCACTGGCACTAGATTTTCCTAACCCTAAGATCAGTTGTAAACAGCAGTATAGAAATAGCCTGGAAGATAACTGACCCACAAAGAAAGAGATCTGCTTTTTGGGATTCTCATGTTCACCAGCCAGACCATCCTTGCTTTCTCACTTTCTCCTCCTCATCCATTCTTTGTTTCTGCTCCATAAGATTCCTGTGAGGTAACATGCCCAATATCAAACTGAAAAGTACTTTCTAAAAAGCAGGTCCTTTAACTCAATGGTGCAATTCCCACCATCCATTGCACAAAGCCTCTTGTCTGTCATTTCAGTTCCTGGGCAAAATACAGTGGAGTGCATAGAGCTGTATAATGCAAGAGTCCAAACTTCTCACCATTTGCAACAGTTCTTTGAAAAATGATATTCAGATGGGTGCAAAATCTGACTAAACCCCATGCTGCAAAATAAACAGTGACTCAAAAAAAAAACCAAAACAGAAAGATGGAAATAGATTCTTACTCTGGAATTTATTACCAGGCTACACGCTGCTGCGCACAATGCACTCTTTGGAAAGGCAGGAGACAGCAGCAAGATACGCAGTGAACTATCCCATTCACCATATTTTTTTTCCAATTTTATATTTCTATCATTTTTGTAATGTGCATCTACACAGCAAGGCCCCTCTTTCCACATGGCATCTTGCCTGCTTCACTCTGGCTTCCATCCGGAAGAATTGCTTTGCATCTGCCTTCAAAACTACAGCAAGCTCTGCTCCAGTTATCAGTCAGTAACATGAAGCAGTGAGATAGTTCATGCACTCTAAGACGAGGATCATTGCTATGATCCCTGAGCTTTCAAAAGGATTAGCCTTCAAGCTAAAAGCTCTGCTATATCCTGTTCTCAACAGAGATGCTTGGAGCAAACCAGTGGCCTAGCTTTGCTGATATTCATGGACTGGAGCTAAATGGAACCAATGCAAGAAAAAGAAATTAACTGGATCTGTGACCTTAAGGATTGGACTACCGTTTTTTAATTCCAGGTACCTGAATCTAAATCCTGACAGAGTTAGGGTAGAAGCAATACAGAATATTGCAAAGTACCTCTACACCGAAGGATTCCTCTCACTTAAGTTTGAAAGGAGAAGGTTTAATTAAAACTAGCTATCTAGTCAGAGGAGAGAGACAGACAGTTCATCTGGCTCATTTTATTTTAGGATGGGGTGAATTGCTGACAATCATGCTAAACTAACTGTCAAGTCTGGCTAAAAGCAGATTATATGAATCCCAGCCCAAGATAGATCTTGATCACAATTCAAAGGAGGCTGAAGAAGTTAAAAACTGATTTTCTAGACCTTAGAGTCCTTCCATGACAGTCCTGGAGATAACAGATGTAATCAAAATTTGTTCAGACCAACTATCCATTTTAGTTGAAGTATTACAATAGTTTCAAATGCAAGTGTTCAACTATCTGTTCATAAGTTACAGAGAAGATACCTTCCATGGGACATATGAAAATGATTCTGTTAACCTTGTCCTTGGAATATCACAGGGAAAAGTCTCCCTTTGCAGTCATTTGTAGCCATCTCCTTAAAGCTCCCCTCCCACTCTTCTGGCATGGATGATGGCGTATCTAGAGGAAATCTTCTTGCTGACATGTGTGGGCCTGCTGTCTGCTAAACACACTGGTTGTGTTCAGTGTAAGGATAAACTTTGACTAATTAAGGCTTATAAACTATCAGCCACAGATGGTACCAGTTTTAATGTCTCCTTGCATGAGTCTGCATATGGTGGGGAGAACAGAAGCCAACCACCACCAGTAAACTTTCATTAACAATTATCCAGACCTAAAGCAGGTCTTTTGAAAAGGTTGAGTTTTATTCTAATATTCTGAAGTCCCCATGAATTTAAAAGCATTCGTCTCCCGTAGCTTTTTGGGTTTTGCCATTTCCTTTTCTATGGGTTTATCACTTCTGAATAATTCGTTAGCAAAACTTCTATATTAAGACACAGGTTGGAAGTTAAATTTAGCCAGCCTATTCCACTTTGATTTTGACCTATTGTGTGTGTACAGATAGCAGGTGACTCCCATTGACTTTCCATTGTGAGTAGGTGTTTATCTTCTGCTTACACTTTGAAAAGTCTCTCTGTGCCCTTTATTTTTGCTGTCACAAATGGAAAACCATTATTTAATGTACTCCTCTTCTCAAGGCTTGGTCTCAGTGGGAGTTTCTACTGTTCACCTCCAGCCTAGCATGTCACCTGGCTAGTACATATGGTTTTCAGTTGACATACAGGTATGAAGTTACTAAGTGAAGGCAGTCTGGTTGGGAATGTGACCATGGCACAAAGAGTAAATGGCACACCTCGCCCAGCAGAAGCACTTACTCTTTCTGCACTGCCTTTTCCTCAGGAGTAAAATGGGATGCTAATGCCTTCCACAGGCAGGACAGAGAGGCTCACTTCAAGTGGGCTCCAAAGTGCGCTGTGATTTTTGAGTGAACTAAGTCATATTAGCACCAATACTGTATTATGACTTCAGCATTTCTATTCCTGTCTGTGGTCCAAAAGAACCACAGTATATGAAATGGGACCAAAAACCAAGATTGCAAGTAATAGCTTCAGCAAATGTAACCTTCTGGGTCAGCAGTAACTCCTTTTTTCCTCTGTAGTCTGTGTCATTTGATAACATACTAAGTATTTTACAGTCAAAAGACTGACAAACAAAATAATGAAATTTAAAAGAACGACAAAGTAAGGAATGTTCTTTGTCCTGTTATCAAAAGCTTATCCCACTTAAAAATGATGGGAGGCTTTTTTGCTTATGCGTTCAATACAGTTGCAACTGCTAGCATTCATATTATGATGGGATTTTTCTATGTGGATATTGATGCCATCGCAGAACCTTTCCAACAGATTAACAGACATTATTTCTTAGCTCTCAATTTATTTGTGAAGCTACTTTTGGTATCAGCATCTTACCTGATGACACACTTTATTCTTCCTGCAAGATACAAATTGCTTTTAGCACTTAGGAAAATGTTTGTACTGGATTAACCCTCAGGAACCAATAAATGAGAAACTGGGCCAAATTCTGCTAGGCTGCAAATGCAGATGCACAGCAAAAACACTGATTATTAAAAAAATGGCAGGGGAGGAATCCTGCAAATTCACCTTAACAAAATCTGTAAAGGGGAATTACAAAATACGCATCTGTCCATAGTCGTGCATTTATACCTATCCACTCTCTAACACAGTGATGCCTCAGTTATATCTGTGTGTTGGGTTCCTGCCCCTGGTAGATATAAACCATGGAACCGAGTTATAGATAGGACTTATCTCCTCTAGGCAGCTGGAGTGGAATAAAAAAGCTTTTTCAGTTCTGTGCATGTCTGTACAGAAAACATTTGAAATGACAGCATGATTGTATTTTAATGGGGCAAATTCAGGATTAACCAGTACTGAACAGGTGTCAACCCCAAAGTGCACCACAGTTGTCACAGCCTCTGAGCATTAATACGAACTGAGCATTTGTTCTACTGCTGCAAGAATCTGGTCCAACAAAGCTGTCAGTTGTGAGCAAACTTTACCCAGTAAAACCAATGCTGTTACTCAGCAGCTGAGTTACCCGCATTTGTGGGCAAGGGTGAATTTATGAACACACCAAAAAGACTCTGCCCCCATGTTACAACAACCCAACATATCCTATGCACAAGAAGGAAGTGTCTGTGCTACTCTGCAGGGGCTCTCCTCCACCACCCAACACCAGCATAATATTCAGAGTCTTGCCCTAAACCAAAGGCAAAAAGCACGCCCAAAAACTCAGCCCCCTATTTTTTGGACCACCTCTGGTACAACTTGGCAGCATGCAGGAAAGTAAATGCAGCCCCATGGCTCTGTTTCTATAGTGCACAGCCACCTGCTTTAGCTCAGTGCCATGGCAGAGGTGCAGGACTATACTCAAGTCCTTTGCACCGCAAATGTGGTACCAGAACGCTTGCAAGACTCTGCTATGGAGAACAGAGGACCTAAAGGGCAGCTGTTGTGCTTGGCTGGATGGTGTGAGGAGACCACTTAAAGAGATTTGTAGAAAAAAACATCAAAAAATTGCAAGGTTCATAATGTCACTTCACTCAACTTCTTCTTTTAAACGATTCAATGTACTGAAAACACTCCTCCCTTCAACTTCAGGGAATTTTATATCATACCTTATGGTTTTTTCATCTGAAATTAATAAAATATAACATCTCTATTAATAACTGAACAACTTTGGCTTGTCTTCTTCAAAAACTTTTAGAGCATCAGTAATAGAGTAATAGCAGTGGCTGGTAATAGGCATGCTCCACCCACTCCTCTTAAATAATGGAGTAGTCTTTTCAGTACAGCGTTTTAAAGCTGGATTTGCCAACAGAGATCATTTCTCATCATCTGCTATGGTTAGGATAGTGCAGTTTTGCATTTTCCTTTGCAGTTCCAGTCCTGAAGCCCAGCGGTAGGGAAGCTGCTGTATTAGCTATTCTAACCGGGCAAGGGAAATGGTTGTGACAGTGGTCACTGCAAGTAATACAGTAATCAGATGTAACCGGACATGAAGGAACGCTTGAAGCGTGTCACAGCTTATTTTTAACTCACTACCCTGCCCTACTTATTCATTATTTTTGATGCAAAGTACTTTTAATTCCATGTGAATAAATGAACAAAACAAAGCATGAGGCACAGCGTGTCCCCAGCACTGAGCATGAGACCAACAGGCTCAGCCTCTGCAGGGGGGGATGCTCTAAGTGCATGGAAAAGGGTGCTTCCGGAGCCCCCAGAGAAAGTCTGCCTGAGTCAATGGAGCATATTCACTGAAGGCAAGAAATGGGGCAGGACACACTGAACCTGCTTTCTATTTTTGAAGGGATATAAAGATACTGAAGAGTTTAGCTGCAGTGATAAATGACGGGTCAGATTTCTGCTGATCCAGAAATCAGTATAATGATGATTGTATCAAACAACATAAGCAACTCAAGAACAGATCTGGGACCGAAACTGCAGGGAAATAAGTGTGTGGGAATGAGAAGTGATAGAACCAAGGGAATAGCATGTTTTTTCTGAATAATGGAGGGAATTCCTGGAAGTGCTACCACCAAGGACAACCTTCCTTAAGCAGAGATAACCAAAAGTAGAACTATTCAGAAGATGGCAATACCCAGATTATAATCCATAAAGTAGTCTTCCAGTCTCAGTACGCTGCTCATCACAATATTTCTTGCTTAATGGGAGTCTGGCGATTCCCTGCAGCCAGAATTTCCCATTGCTTTATTTCTGAGTGACACACATGGATGTTTGGAAACAGATGCTCACTTGTCCCTAGGCTCACATCCACATCACAGGGAGGCTTCAGGGCAGCTCCGCTCCTTTACTTCTGGAGAGAAATTTCTCCATTCACAGTACAGCTTTTCTAGTAAGATCAGATGTGTATTACCTTGACGTACTGCATGGCACCTGATGTCTGTAACTGGTGAGCTGGAGGAACCTTGTGCTTCCATTACAGAAACAACATTATTTAAAAACCGACAAAATTACTAAATTATAAATTAGAACACTTTTTTTTAACTTTACTAAAATTGCCTAATCTTTCTTATATTGGATTCTTTTGTTCAATTGTAAATTGTTCGCTTCACAGTGTCATTCCATCACAGAGACCCCAGACATTGTGACGTGCTGAATTCCTCACTACTGAAATCCTGTACAGGTTTGGTGGTTCCAAAATCACCAATTAGTTTAAAAATATGACCTTGCATCATCAGAAGGCAGAACTAGCATATATTTCTGTAATCGGATTACTTCCTCCTCTTCCTTTTATTTATTGTATTTAATATATGTATATAAATATTCTAAAAATATTTAAACATTTATTCAAAGAGAAACAAAGAGCACAAGTCTATTTGTTCAATAATCGGTGATTCTGGAGGTGTTTCTAACACAGAGAATTCTGTCGATATGTGTGGTTTTTAAATTGATCTCTGCTTTGTTCCCACTTCGATTATTTAGGCAGAGAAGCCCTCCTGGATTTTCCTTTCCATGTTTTAAATTTTCACTGCATGAATTAAACTTACTGTGCTTTCACCAGTTCAATGAATTTGTCCATATTCATACAGATACCAATAGATGAATTGAGTTCATTCATCCCATACATCTTCTCTGACCTCTCAGGTCTTTAATTAAAGGATTTCCTTCCAGCCTGCATGTACAATGCAAATAAATATTTTTATGCTTGGGTCTAGCAAGCCATTCCTTTCCCATTAAAATAGCAAAGCTATTGGCTCAGTCAGGCAGTGAACAAGCTTAGGGAACTGGAAAAGACCTATTACAAGGGAGCAAAGGAAGGCATATTAGCAGAACATCAAAGCTACTCAGTCATTAAATAGTTTTTAGCAGCTCGGAAGTGAAAGGTCCACTGAGGTTAGGAATGGTGCAACATCTCCCACAGTTTGGCTCAGCAGCCCACTGAAATTCAAACTGTCGTTGGAAAAATATCGATTAAACCTTTCCAATATTAGCTGAGCACAAAGAAGGTTCACACACATTCAGTGTGGGACTGTTCAACACCAGCCAGGGCTCAAGCTCCCCAGATAAACCAGTGTGAACATGAGCACCTCTTCTCAGTGCCAAGTCCCTCCTGGTGAGCCAGCCCCTCCACCATCAGGGTGCTGGGTGCTCCCTCTGAGCCACATTAAGCCTTCAGTCCAGTTTCAGTGACAGCAAGACAGTGACATTTTACCTCTGATATTGCTGTGACCATGCCCTCAGTCTCAGCTGCTTCAGACCTTACTTTATAGTGATGCACGTTCTTTGTCACAACAACATGAAGAACAGAAATACACAGGAAAATTATTAATATCCCAAAATCCAGCCCTTTGTCTCAGTCATAGCCTTTGTCAGGGATGTGTCAATCATAGGAATTAACTGCTACTCATCAGGCCAAGGGGGCTGATTTACTTCATGTCATTACAACCACAAAAGGCTACCAAGGCTATGAAGAAAGAGGAGAAAAAGGAAAGAAAACTATGACTGGCATGTTTTCAGCTTGAATAAGATTGCTTTAGCAGAATACTCACATCTCCACACAATGAATGCATAGAGCAATTCAAGGGCACAGTGTCATCACCTATGGAAAACATTGTGCCCTCCAATATAAATTCAATATAAACTTCAATATTTCTGGAAAGACAATGGCCCATAAGGCAGGTTACTGGTGTGTGAAAATTTGCTACCTAATGTAAGTCTACTTTAAATTCAGTATGGATGGAAACTGACAGAGGGATTGACCTTTTAAAAAAAAATCCTGCTAGCTTCCTTAAATTCAAGATGCTTAATATGTTCTACAACTACCCAAACTGAACAGTTTGAAACTGAGCTGACTTTACAAAAGGTTTAGAAAAAACCAGCCAGTTTTCAAATGAAACAAATAATATTTGACTTAATTTCCTTTTTTTAGAAAATATGTCTTTTATATTGAAAATACAGCCATCTTTACATACTAAATTTAGAAAAGAGAGAACAAAATTAAAGGTAAAACTAATGCCAAGACAAAAAAGTCAGTTTGCCAGCTCCTAGTATGGTTATTCAGATTATCCACGTGGAGAGTCTAAAATGTCTCATTTGATTCTCCCACTAATCACCCACAACAGAGACATTTACTGAAGACAACCCCTGAGTTTCATCTAGTACACTCCTTCCTAGATGGTAGTCCTGATTTATACCCCACTGCAACAAAGACCAACAGAGAAGATCTGCAGAATAAATCAACGAAGATCAGGCCATTATTAAAAAATATCCCACTTACCTCAAGCCACAGAAGAAGTGGAAACCTTAAAATCTTGGCCTCATAACTGCCATGCTTCATTTAGGGTCTTGGTGAAAGCACACATGAGAAGGCACAGCCAGAGAAGCCACTAGGTGAGAAGACCATCAGTTCCATGGATTTTTTTTTAATCTTGTATTCAAACTCATTTGCTCCACTCCCAATCTCTGTCCAAGAAAAATAAGTCATTCCAAGCTGCCCATCTTCTTCATTCCTACTTCCTTCAGGAATCCCAATACAATTACCGCAGTCTAGAAAGCCAGAGCACTGGGGTACAAAGTTTGTTGCCAATGCTTCAGGTCCAAGACCCTTCCAAGGCTAATCTCATCACAAGCACTCCAAGCCTGAAGTTTACCCAGTCACCTGGAACATCCATCAGTGGGACTGAAGTACACCAGCAACTACCATTAGGCTTAAACACAAATGTTTGTGTAGTGTCCTTGTTACTGTCATTGCTTTTTCACAGGCCGCACTCCCACAGTACTGACATCTAATGACTTCCTGCAATGTCTTTGTCTCTTAACTTCAAGGCTAATTCAGAATATCGGTGTTTTGGATCATTCTTTCTCCAGATGAGCCTCAGCTCACCCATGCACCTAAAACAGAAGAGGTGTCAGGATCTGAACACATTGTACTGTCACTCTTCTTCATCCAGAAAATCAGCTGAAGTTTGATCAGCCATTATGGTTGTTACCTTCAAATCAAAAAACAAATAATTTCTTTGTAGTGAATCTATCACTAATTTGAAATCTCCTATTAAAGCTGTATCTGTCCGGTAAAATACCAGTATAAAAATCAGTCCTAAATATCATAAATTAATGCAATCTCAAAACATCTTCTAGTGCTTCTCTAAGAACAATTAAAACATTTATACTATATAAAAATCATTCTACCTACCCTATTAAAATAACCCAGGTTTCTGGGGACCCTCAGCATGTGCAGACTCTGCAACTTGTTGGAGAATATTTAAAACAGTTCTGATAAAAGGTGATTAAAAGGCTGTTTTCACATAAATTCTCCAGTGGAAACCCATGCTTTTCATGAAAAGGCCCAGTTAATAAAAATGGAAAAAAGCAAGGAACTTTCAATTAAAAAAAAAACAAATCAGGACTGCAGTGAGCAACTCATAAATGTACACCTCTCAGTCTTGAAAATCACATATGTGCATGGTTCCTAGGAGCGGGATGAGCTTTTCCTGAAGATCAGAAGTGCTGTATTCATAATTACTGATAAACTGACTGATTAATTAAGTACTAGAGAGACATATTAATTCATCTAGTGCCTGATCCAATTCTCATTTAGAGTTCCCATTAGTAACATTAATGTGAATTGCAATAGGTATCACATCCATTTCAGTCTCTCCACCCATTATGCTTTAGGGAGACCTGATTGAATGCAGCAAAGAGAGTGAGTGCATCTTGGCAAATATTAATTTGCACTTTGAAATGAATTTACTGTGACTGTTCTAGTTTGCCAGCTGGAATGCCCATCAGAACAGGGAATCTTAAGAAGAGATTGGAAAACATTCAACAAAAGTAAAATTAGGATGGTATGATATTCCCCAGGAAAGCTTTTATGCATATTTATAAATCCATTCAAATAAGAAAAATATACTTTATGACTACAATGTGCAATAAAAGGAGTAGTGTTCTGCCGCCTGATATCATACATCAGCTAAGAATTATGAACTACTTACAGCATGTCACAAACCAAGCCCTATTCACAGAAATAATTTGATTAATGTTGGCAAAAAGCAAAACCCCCAGACCTGAGGTGGTCTTCTGGCTGGCAGTTTGCAGCCAGAAGAAGACATAATTCACTGAATCACCTTTTCATTTCAAAGCCTCCTTAGGTAACTTGAAAACCCCAGTATGGGAGACCCCCATATATTCAATGGTTGGAGAACAGAAGGAAAAATTCCAAGAGATCACAACATAGCAGTTGATACCTGTCAACTGAAACATCCATGGGACTTTGCCCGTGACAAAGCAGTTCACATGCCAGCCTGCACACTCTTCTTGCTTAGCTCACTGTTCCCTATTTTATCCCATAAAAAAAAACACAACAGCTAGTCTACTCCACCTCTACATTTCAGTCTTCTGAGCGCATGTAAATAGTTTCACCTCCTCAGGATTATTCAACAATTGCATTGTATGAACCAGATCCTGAGTTGACTGGAAGCAATACTAATCCTATTCCAATATTTCTCTAAGCCAGGACTAAAATTATCATTAGGGGCACTGTGTTTGTAACTCAGTTTCCCAGTGGGCCTCGGCAAAGTGTGTGTGTGCACAGCAGGGTATCCTCAAGAAAATCTTTCAGAGATGATAAAAGGATGAATTTTCATCTCCATTTTTGGAAAACTGGAAAATAGGCTTCTGAGAGGGACCTCTAAGAAGCCTGGCAAGTCTTTGCTCTGCCTGCAGGCACACGCAGTACTATTGCCTGGCTCTGCCTTGCTCTACAGGCGCTTTTACCCCTCCAGTGCAGTTTGGGGTTTTTTTAACCAGAAATATGTGAATCAAGTGCTAAGCATTCCTGAGGTCTCTTGCATCTCCTCTAAAGCATCCCTGAGGGAACAGCACTGTTTGCTGCACCAATGTCATGGCTGGAAGCTGCAGGGGGCAGACAGGGAGAGGACTTCACAGGCTCTGAACTGCTGTGTGGACAGATGAAAAAGGGACATCAATTAATTTTCATCTTCATGTTCTACAGTGCCCAGTTCCTGTTCTCTTAAAACACAGTAAAATAAACACTTTAAAACAGTATTTCAACAAATCTTCCAGCTCAAACCTCAGTTGGGTGGCATAAAACTGTGTGCTGAGGGCCAGGTGATCAGTTCGTGAACACAGGGAAATGATAGAGCAGCCTGTTACAACAATGACACTCACTCTGGGGAACAGAACGTAAAAGAGCTCAGACAACAAACACAGCTAGCTCAACTTTTTGATATACAAATCATGGGCAAAGCTTAAAAAAAAATATAAAACCCAGCTCATGGTATTTAAAGAATCAGAACACTGCACATTTAAATGCTTTTTATACAGATAAGCTAGCAAATAGCTTAATGTTTCTTTTAAGATCTTCTATTTTCTGCTTCTCAAATTTTGGACACCTCCAGACTCAGGAGAGCAAAGATAGAATTTACATGAAAATTAAAAAGCATTTTACATGTTAGATCCGTGTCACTTTTAAAAAGTTACTTTCATGAGGGTGGAGGATGTTAGATTGACAGCTCTGAAGACTGGCATCTCTATTCATAGCCAAGGAGCAGGGAAACCAGGGGTGGGAAGAGTGCAGGCACTTGCCCAGATGCCCTCTTGTTTCCTCCCTTTGCTGCCCCCTCTCTGTCTTGCCCAGAGTCCCTCAGGGAGCCGCAGACGTTGGCTTTCCTGCCTTCCCTGCAGAGATGCCCATGGAAGAGGTGATGACTGCTGCCGGCTACCAGCCAAGCTGGGGCAGATGCCATCACCCTGCACGTTTGGGTGTCCACAGCCCAAGGGTGATCAACCAACGTGCAGTCAACCATATGAGGAGACTGAGAAATGTAATAGAGAAGCTCGGGATTATTTTTCCAGGATAATGCCCATCAAAACAGTCTGGTGTGGGCTGTTTCCAGGCTAGAGGCAGAAAGGTGTAGAAATTAGGTTACTGGAGTTCAGTGCACAGGACTGGAGAATGAGGATGCAAGAACAGGACAATGACTTATAAAGCAATTAGTGTGGGGCAAGAGTGGTATTTAGCATGAAGCAACAGGTTTATCATAAATTCATCTGAAGTGAAGGATCAAGGGGAAATGTTCAAGTAAGACCAAAAAATGTTTCTCAAGCCTGAACCAGAACAGCCTACACAGACCAGTTACTTCGTTTCTACAGCCACATTTTTCAAAGGAACATTTTGCATGTTTGCAAGACTGTGAACAGTTGATTCAATTGTCAGCTCTGTTTGAATATCTTAACATCTCATTTTGGAGAGGTTCTTGTTTTATTTTTAAATTCTTTTTACATTTCAAGAGCAGACAATGATGTCTCAAATTAAGACAAGGCTATCCTTCCTTTTTATTTACAAATTGAAGAAAGTGAATAAACTGAAAAGGTCTGGGGCAGTGACTAACATAAATTGGTTAAAGACCAGATAGTGGTCATTAGATCAGAGATTATTCATGCAAGAGATCTGAAGGATCTTGAAAAGGAGTTAATGACAATGTCAATAAAAATGCTGAAACTGGAAACGGTACCCAAGATCTGGATGACACTTCTTTTGAAGGGCAGGACCTTGATTACAGGAATTTTTATACATTGATTTTTACTTAGTTTACAAGGAAAATGACTGAAAGTATAAAAAGAGATAAAATAATAAAATTACTGGAGGATCACCATGAGTTAGGAACAGAACAGAATAGCTATTTACAGGAGAATGTCACTTGTCCAATCCAGTAATATTACCTGGTTAATGGATAAAAGAAAAAAAAAGGCAATACAGTCCACCTGGGGTTTCCATTAAAAAATGCTATTAACAAAACAAAGTACTTATGCATGTAATGTGATAGTATTGTCATGGTTGAAAACTGTTGAAGACGCAAATTCAAAAACCACTGAAGTGAAAGGAAGTTACCTTTGAAAACCTGGATTCAGACTTGAAGGAAGGTGAAAAAACAAGCTCAGTAATTCATATCTCCTGCGTAGCCATTATTTTAGCTGAAGCTCCTTGAAAACCTGCAGGCTTAAATTTGAAGTTGGAAAAGAGAAGTAAATGGACATTGGGTTTGCCGACCTCCAAATGTAGCTAGAGATCAGCCATGAAATTCTGTGAAATCCATGTATCCCTTTACCCAAAGGGTTGGTCATACCCTTCCACACTTCGCATGCTTCAACTGGCTCATCCTTTAGTCACAAGCAGGGTCACTGTACACTCCTTTAAAAATGTGTCTTTCGCAGTGCTTGATCCTGATCCAACACCAGTGGGAAAGCTCTCATGGCTTTGGGATTTGCTTTTGGCTCATTTTAGAGCAACCTGTTTAAGAGAAAGAAAAGACAAACTGTGCCACGTGGAAACCTTTCTATTCAGCTGTTCTAGCAGCACTTGCACCAAGCAGTGAAAGGTCAGGAGGAGCAGAGGGAAGGGGAACACTTTCAACAAGCCCAGTGCCAACCAGACCCCATGTTAGGATGGGGGAGTGCCTCCCCAGGCACGTGGAACAGGTGCTGCCTCAATACAAGCCTTGTTGCCTAGGCAGATGGCTTCCTAAGCAGATAAGGTAAATAAAAGGTGATCTGTCAGACTGTGCTTTCTCTCCAAAGATTTGAAAGGAAGGCTTTTAAAGTTGTGCTGAAGGCAGCAGTGAGTGTACCACTTGGTGAGTAAGAAGTGTAACATTAGCATGAAACTGAAGCCAAAGAGTGGAACAGGAAAGAGAAAGAGAATGAGTCAGAATAGTGATTGCGGGGGTGTATCAATATTTATAGCAAAAATCCCCAGGCTTCAACTGACACTATCTAGTGGCACAAAATAGATTATCTTTTTTTTAACACTAATCAGGAAATCTGTTTGACAACAATGAGGACCTGTTGATTCAAACCTTGTGCTCTGCAGAGCTACACCAAGCTCTGAAAATTATTTCTTGATAATTCTGTGTTATTGCCTGTATATTCCAAAATAAAAATGTTTGCTAATGGCTTCCTTAAAAGGCAAATCACTTTGCTTTTTCAGCCTACAATGGCTGTTTGTACTGGATTTTACCTAACCTGCTATCCTGCAATTAAGGCAAAAGAAGAATTAAATTAGCTAGATTAATCTATCATTTGTTTTCCAGATCCCAATAGTTCTTTCCATTTCATAGTTGAAACAATCTAAGTTTCCTGAATCTGTTGCTAAGCAATTGAAGCCATCAAAGTTTAAATCTTGAATTATTATCCTTTATTGTCTGAAAATATGATGCAAGTGAATGGCTCAAAATGTGAGCTGATATGTTCTAGTTCAACTCCCAAGGGCCTCTCCCAGTCAAAAAAATCACCATGATCCATGTGACATAGGAGTAAGCTCATTTTTAAAAAAGCCAAATTGTCTCCTTGTTAAGTTATCCCTTCCAAAATAGCATTTGCCAAAGAGACTTTTGAGAGCATGGAAGCAGCTTTGAATTATGAAATGTATAAATGTATCATCAAGCATGTTAAATGCTTATAATGCAGCACTTAGCTTACAGGGAGGTATTTTAAAGAGTGGAGAAAACAGCACTTAATGGAACAGAGTTTCTCACGTCCAACCATTATCTTGTCCCACAAATGAATGTCTTTTGCTTACAACAGTTAATGATATACTCTGCTCTGGTTGTGTTCAGAGTTGTGCTTTGTTTGCTAAATACTTATAATTCTGTTTATTAGCACAGACATTTAATCGCCCCTGGCTTAACTTTCAAAGCACATTATCATCACTTGTTCATTTAATCACTTGTTTCAGTCTGGGTTTTCAGCAGGAAATTGTCCTCAGGCATTATGATAAGTTTGGATAGCCACTGATGGAAGCCAGTTTGGGAATTATTGATTGCTGATATTTTTGTACTGTGCATATTTTCATTTCAGGTTCGTAGGAATGTGGAATTCTGTGCTCTGTCATGTGGTCTGAAAAGATTTAAACCAATAAGAATTAATATGACTGGAAAAAGCAAAGTAACATTAACAGCACTCCATATCATGTTTCTGCTTTGATCTAGCTACTTAGTGGCTTTTAAAATGTAGTTCTTGATTGTAGAAATACTTCTGGAAAATAAAATCACAGTGGATTTTTGTTTCATCTTAATGTTTCTACTATTTCAGATAGGTATGTAAGAATAATAATGTCACATATAAAAAATACACAGCCTGAGATAAACCATTCTATATTCTTGCACAATCTTGTAATGTTATAGAATAATTGTTCAGTGGAAGATATAGGTATAGTATAAGGTATAGTATGTATGCTGGAAGAGATTCGTGGCAAACTTTGTGCTTTTAAAATGGGGTAAGTCTTAGTGTACGGAAACCCTGGGACAGCTGCAGGAAGCTGATGTTCCTACTTTTCAAGTGAAATCATCTTGGAAAAGGCTGAGAATTTGGCCTTGCATGAATATACATCTCTCAGGCTTTTGTAGATACATCAGACCAAAAAAACATTTAAAACTGTCCCATTAATCAATCATTAATATGTGCACAGTAATGGTAGTTCCTGAGGACTTTCAAGGAAGTAATCCAATGCAAATGAAACTTCTCTACTAGCTACATTTCCCATTTGTTTGTCAACAGCAAGGGGCACAGAACTCCTTTTCCACTAGAAATCTTCTCTTTTAGCATCAGGAAAAATGCTCAAGTGATTTGGCATCCTCTTCTTTCTCCTTTCTGTTCATTCACTGGCAATGCATGAGGGCCCCAAACCCTTTGGAACAGCAAAAGACAAGATTAAACACAGGTTCAGAAGTTAGTCTCTTCTCAGCCTTAGATTGGGGGAATTTGTCTATTGCTGATGTGCAAAACATGAGGAATTGAGCACAAAATATAAACAAAAGCTGTAGGTCATGGACTGTTAAATCAATTGATATTTGAATGTTGAACTATGGGAATCTCTGGAGGCAAAACCAAACAAACAAAAAAATGCACCAAAGACTGGATCTTTACATCAGAGATTCTTCTCCCCTAGCCAGCACTTCTTAAAGTATGCACACATGGCTGGGAGAGCAGTGTATTTCATTCCAATGTATATCATTCCAGTACAATGCTGGGCACATCAATGTATGAAGTCCAACATAAGCCTCTTTAGGAGGACATTTCAGGAAGCTGTTGTTTCTCTTCACCTTCTGACAAGGCTGTCTCCAGCTCCCTTCCAGGTTTTAGCCCTTCCCTTCTACATTCTGACCCACACCCCACACAGCTGTACCTGCATGGGACTACTACACATGATGCTGGTGGTCCCTCCCCCTGTTCACAGCCAAACTGGGAAGAAGGAAACACACTTACACGTGCCTTGTGGGTATTAGAACTGGCTGTGGTCCTTGTTGAATTGACCAAAAATATGCTGGGAGTCACCCAAATGCAGATACATATTTTTTAAGAAATTGTTTGGTGTGAAAGTATTGCTGGGCTGAATCCAGCTGATCAGATCAATCAATTGATAGCAAAGCTTCCTGTTGGAACTATGAGGCACCACTCTAATTACCATCATTGAGTAGGTATAGGTTGCCCACCTACTCACTGCAAGAACGTTTCTCAGGAGGACCCTTATTTAAAAAAAAATTGTAAAAATTGAGGATTTTCTGTGGAGGTTTCTCATACATTCCTATAATAATAGTATATATAATACATGTGTTCTGTTGCTTCGTTTTCTTTCCTTTTACTTTTGATAAGGTAGATTTACTAAAATCTGAAATTTAAATATTTATACTGTAGGGTTTTTGATTAGCATATTTTGAAGCTAATCATAATAGGGCTTAGCTCAGTAGATGTGTCAGTAAAATTAATAATGAATTCACTGACAGGGATGAAGAGGAAAGGATGAAAAAGAAATAATTTGAAATTGTGAAAATGATAATGCCTGTTACATGGCGACAGACCTACAGAAGGGTAAATACGAGACTGCTCCTGCTCCTGTTCTAATTCAAGGAACAATTTTTAAGAGAAAGCACTTTCCTAATAATAAATATCTGAATCCAAAGTTATAGACTTCCAGTGAATTAATTTTTAGAGCTTCCCTTAACTGTAATGGAAAAGAATTCAGACCCTTTGAATATATAGTACAAAGCTGATCACCAAAAGCATTTAAATCCTGGTTTGAAAGTTCACAAATGGACACAGTTTTTAGGATTTCAGTACCAGCCTTCTGCAACTCCAAACCAAAACATTAATAGAACTGTTCTGTTGTCATCTGCACACACACATATATATATTTATATAGATATGATCCTGATCTTTTGGAGATCTTGTTTGTTTATGCTTTGCAGGCAAAAAGGTCAGAGGATTATTAGGAAGCAGAAACTGATATATTATTATGACTGAAAATACAGAGCTTTGAGAGGAATGCCTGGCATGTGCAATTTGTTACAAAATGATGAGAACAAGCAAAACAGAAGTCAACTAAACAGTAGAGCGGAATTTATTTTGTCTCATCTTAGACAACTATGACATATACCACTTTGCCTCAGCTAGTCAGCCCAGACAAAGAGCATCTCTAGAGCACCATCCACCCAGTCTCTTGGAGAGGTCAACTTTTGATGAGGGGACTGGTGCTTGATATTGCCTCTTGTTTGCCATCATTTCCTTGACTTTTTTTCCTAGCCTTGCCACCCAGAGACAGTTCAAATGTTCAAATAATTGGGTTACACAGCAGCTGTGATCTAGGACTCTGTGATGATGAATCAATTCTGCTCTTCCTCTCCTGCAGTGCTGTGTGTTGGAAGAAGCCTGGAGCATGCCTGCCCTCAGAGGAGGCTGTCCATTCAAAGCACAGGGGTCTGGGTGTTGCATCTCTCAGTGCTATAAACCCCTGCAAGCAGTGTTGCCTCAACCATAAATCCAGGGCAGCCTTAGACTTATGTCTTCATTTGGACACTCTTCAAAGCAACAAATTGTACATTTGTGTCCTGGAAAAAAATTGAAAACCAAAATCTAAAATCATGCAGAGCTTTTGCTGCTCGGTTTTAGAAAAAGATAATAATATTCATGGAATTGCTGTAGATGTTGTGGACCTCAGTTTCGCTTTGGAGCTGCTGTGATGTTGTTGAACCTTGAGCTTTTTACAGCACTGAGTAATGAGTTTCTGGCATCTTCTGTGGTATGATTGGCGTTCACAACAGTGAACATTACAGGTACCAAGAAAAGACAAGGCTATGAGGAATATAGTTCATACATCAACAGTTAGTAGGAAATGGTCAAGCTCCAGGACACTATAAATGTTCCACTGTTTTCCACTTCGGCAGTATTTAGAACATGGCTTCTGTCAAGTATTTATGGCACATCAAATAAACCTTTAGAGTTTGGTTTCTTAGCAAAGTATCTTTTTCTTTTAAAATATTGAAGTAGGTTTTTTGTTTTCCTCTAATTTTTCCTTCACTTTTTCCTTCCTTTATTTGCTCTCCAGCCAGGACATTTGAAATTCTGCTAGTACAAATCTAAAGCTCTTTGTACTTCTTCAATGGGGTTACAAGTGAACTTGACTTGCAAAGACTTTTCAAATTACCTCAAAACTTACTAATGTTCTTCAGAGGAAGTGATATGTGGGAGCTTAGAAGGTAACACTAATGAGCTAATGATTAATTGCCTAAGCCACCAGATGAAGACCATATTGCACAAGTTTTGCTACTCAACATTACAGCAAGTAAAAGAAAAAAAAAGGGTATGCAAGTCAAATTCATTGTCTTGGCTTGGCTAAGAAAGCCAGAGACAGAAATTTCAAAACTGAAAAAAAAAAGGTTCTGACATTTTTCTAATGAAAAGCCCAAGGGTTTTTTTTCTGTTAAAACTTTTTGTTTAGATAATAACTAACAAATTTTTTAAGGAAGCAAATGTTCAGTTTTGGGCCCCTCACTACAGGAAGGACATCAAGGTGCTGGAGCGTGTCCAGAGAAGGGCAACGAAGCTGGTGAAGGGTCTAGAGAACAAGTCTTATGAGGAGCAGCTGAGGGAGCTGGGGGTGTTTAGTCTGGAGAAGAGGAGGCTGAGGGGAGACCTTATCACTCTCTACAACCACCTGAAAGGAGGTTGTAGCGAGGCGGGGGTCAGTCTCTTCTCCCTAGTAACAAGCGTTAGGATGAGAGGAAATGGCCTGAAGCTGCATCAGGGGAAGTTTAGGTTGGATATTAGGAAAAACTTCTTCACCGAAAGGGTTGTCAGACATTGGAACAGGCTGCGCAGTGAAGTGGTTGAGTCTCCATCCCTGGAGGTATTTAAAAGAAGGGTAGACGTGGTGCTTGAGGATATGGTTTAGTGGTGAACTTGGCAGTGATAGGTTAGCGGTTGGACTCCATGATCTTAAGGGTCTTTTCCAACCTTAACGATTCTATGATTCTACGATTCTATGATCCCTAAATGAAAAAAATTCTTGAACACATTATTAAGGGTCAAATGGGATGCAATTTTTCAGTCCAAACCTAACTTTTCTGCGGGTTTTCTTCCTTCCAACTCATATATGTAATGTAATTAATTAATTGATTTGGCCAGGTTGATGAGCTGGTACAGTGACAAGCTCCATTCAGAAAGCCAGTTCATTTCTTTTGGTGAGTTCAGGATCAGAAGCAAACCGTAGGCCTGATCCTGCCAAGTTTATGCCTATACAAGAACAGATTTTTGTATTGCTGTGATGACTTGGTCTTTTCAGGCTGTGATTTATCCCAAAATTATTGTAGCAGTGAGACCCATAATTGGCTTTCACCAGATCTATTGCTTGTTATCACCCTTCTTGCAGAGCTTGCTTTTTTTGCCAGGTGGTCCCACACAGATCATTCCCTTACCTATTTCACAAGCCAAGCAGCTTAGATTTATACTGGAATCTGGACACACTGCAGCCCCTCTGCGCTCCTTATCAGTGTTTCAACTGGGCCTCAGATCCATTGAGAAATCCTGGACAACTGTAAAAATTCTTCAATCCTTCCGAAACAGAATTTACAAGCAGGAAGGGAGGCAGTGCTGCCTTGCCATGTTTCATGAAGCTCTTCATTGGAAACCAAAGCTACAGTTGATCTTCCCAATGAGGAGGAAATCAAATGATCTTGTATTTTTAAAAGAGACACAAATTGTTCATTTCTAAACACTTCTTTCTGTAACAATATTCAGAACATAGCTTGGATCTACTTACGAGACCAAGGTGATGAGATTATTACATTCCTATGAAGTTTAGTGGAATTTGAGCACCTAATTCCCCGAGGCTTCTTTGACAACTGCATTCAAAGTCATTTCCCAAAGAGATGAAAATCTTTTTAAAGCGGTTTCTCTAGTCTATACTTGATATCTTTCTTCTTTCCTTTTGTTGTGGTGTCTTTTATAAATATTCAGTGATTTTTATGAGCCTCAGCGGACCAAAAATGATCTTCAAAAAACTCACTTACATGTATTCACATATTTTAAAAACCCTAAGAGTTCCTTTAAAAGAAATATTATCTGAATTTCTGCATGTCTGTAGCTAGTGAAAAGAAATGTTTTACAGCAGAAAGTACTCTCACTGAGGAACAAAGAGGCAGAAGAAAGGATGAGGAGACTGGAGAAGTGGCCTATGTTCAAAGAAATCCTGTTATGGAGCTCTTGAGAAATACTTGTCTATTCCAACACAAAATGTCATTAAACTAAATTCATGCAAGAGTTGATTGTGCAAGATAATGACAGAACTAAGGCTCTACTGAGAAAAAACAGAGGCTGGTTGTTCTCTATCCTATTTATTATACATTGTCAATGAAGGAAAAGGGCAAGCAGAACTGATAAAATAACCTTGAATGTTGTGGTTTGTACTCACACCTCCAAAGGTGAATTATCTGATGGGCATTTTATTTAATGCATTTCCAGCCTGCTGGAGGCAGTAGAACAAAAGCTCTTCCAAAAATGGCAGGTGTCAAATGGAATTGTTCCAAGACAAAGTCAGAAGGGTAGGAGATGAAATCAAAGTACGGGTCTAGCTATAAAGAAAACATATATATGTATATATTATAAGGTAATCCTCTCTGAATCTTTGTGCATGTGTATCAGAACTGTCACTAAACAAAACCTGGGTTAACCTGATGCACACTCTGCCCATCACCAACAAAAGCCAAAATGAAGGACCAAACACAAAGACACTATCCATTACAGGGTTGCCAGCAGCAACAGCCTTTAGACACCCCTCGAACAACAGCTCAAATATATTCTGATATCTTTCTGATATCCTTCTTTATCTTGCAGGCTGGTTTGTGCAAAGACAAACATTTCTTTCCTGAAGCACAGGAATTCTAGCGTGTATTTCAAGCTAAATGGTATAATTTCTCTCTGGGTTTTCAACCTATCATTTTCACAACTGTTGTGAAAGCCATGAAATATTGCTTAATAGTGCACAATAACTTCAGTAGTATATGGTGTGTACATTTCAAATTAGAATCCCAGGAGTTAATAGCTCTACTGCAAAGCTGTCAGGAGTCCTCAAACACTTCAGGCTGAAAAATCATTCATTTAGCTCAGCTAGGGCTTAGCTAGATTCAGAAACCACTTTGTGAAGCTCTATGGGCTGTATTAGAGAGGAAGTCCAGTAGATACTGAACTCTGTGTCTTAAGACTGTATAGTAGCTATCAATTTACTCAGTTTTGCCTCATGCTAGACAAAAAGTGGAACATGCCACTTGGGCAACACCCACAGGGTAATCAATCACTGTGGGAGAAGATTGAAAACAATCTGGCCTCCTGCAGTAGGTTCAAAGCCACCAGCACCGTTTATGGCACATGTTTTATGCATCTGTTACTCCATAGTGGGAAGCCATTCAACAGATGGTTTCATTTTCACTTACATTAGGTATATAAAGTTGTGAGCTTGTTTGTAACAAGTGATAATCAAGTTTGAGCTATAAAAAAAAGTGTATTTATGCTACCCAAATTTTCATTACAAATTTGCTACTAGTTTTAATGCGATGTAAGGTTTCAAAGACACAAGGACCCATGCTGGAAGGGACACAGAAGGATTCACCCTCCAAGCCAATGTCACAGCACTGCTACTCCTGCAGTCCCTTCTATTTTAGCTCTGATGACAATAAAAGCAGACTGAGATGCTCAGAGGTTTTTTTGGTCTGAAATTTCAAGTTTTTCCAGAAGCTTACAATTTTCAGAGTTCAGTTACTCACCAGGGTTAGTTAGGAGACTTAAGAGGTGTAATGACTGAAAGTGAGGCCCATTACCTGTGAGTGTATACACCATGTTCAGCCTATTTTATTTATGTTTGTTTCTTTTTTAGAAAAATTATTTTCAAATTATTTGAAAATTGAAAAAATAGAAAAAAGCCTCCACTAGATATTCAAGAAGGAGATGGTATAAACACCAAAATATTATCATTATGGACATTTTGGATTAGTACTGTATTTCATACTGGATTCATAAGGTCATTTTAACACTTTTTCATGTCATTCTTGGTCAATGAAATAGTGGAAAAAATATGAGACCAATATAAAAATAGAGAACTGCAAACAACTCTAACCAGACCTGAAACACAATTCGTGAACAAAAAAATGTTCACAAAACAGACTTTTCATATTTTCTTTTTCTTTTTCCCCAAAAAAATGGTTTTCATTCCAAATTGGAACAAAAACACATCACAAAATTTCAGCTCTTCTTTTTTTCAAGACATTTTGTGTTTTAACTAGCCCTGTCCATGGTAGAGTTTGTCCTTGCTCTTTCTCTGTCCCTTTATTATTTGAGGCATGTTCCAGTGTTATCTGAGGAATGTTTCAGTCCTTAATTCTTCCTTGGGGAGAGATATAAGTAGATTGACAGCAGAAAAGAATTGAGTGTGAGAATTTAAACAGGTGAATGAGTTTTGGGGCTAATGCTAGAGCTTTTTCCTCTTTCATAATGAGACCAAAGACTCTTGTTCTCTAAGATGGCAATACTACAGAAGCAGAAGAGCAAGTTCTCACCCACCTCCCCAGCAACTCCGCCTCCATCTTTCCATTTAGATAATAAAATAGTTCAACTGCCATGACCTGCCCAGCAGCTCCTCTTCTCCCCAGGCTACCAGCTAGGTGGGCAGCTGTGGCCTGGGTTTTCTTCCACATCCAGATGTGGCTAATGTAGACAGAAAAGAAACCACTGATTTACTGAAATGGTCATTAATCAGCCATTTAAACAGACAGGACTTTCAGGTAGCATCTACCTGGGTTTAATGTCAGTTTATGACCAAGGCAGTGGTTTAGTATTTGAAAACCACTAGCTAGATCATAAGCAATGAAATGCACAAAGCTGAACAGCTTCTCCAAAATTCTAATTATACTCAATAATGAAAACTGATTATTCTTTATATTCCTAAAAGCCCCAAATTCCTTTGGAATTGTCAAAATACTTGCTCTCAATGACTGTTACTTATGTGAATGTTTCATGAAATTATTCCCCACTCCCAGCAGCTTCCCACCTTCCAGCATCCCTTTGTTCATGTAGCACAACACAAGAAGTTTCTGAACCACTGCTCACTGATCAGGCATTGCTTTGTGCCTTTCCATCATGTTCATTTCTTCACACAATAAAGAATCCATATATAAATTCCAGGAAAAAAGTTCTAACTATGATGAAACAAAGTTATTTTATGTTAACATTTTAAGCAAGTGATTTTCACATAATAGATGAGATGACAGAGCTGAGCTGAAGCACAGTTTCTGAATGCAGATGTTTCAAAAACGAATGTAAAATAGACTCAGAGTGGATCTGTGGTGGCTTTGGGGAAAAAAGTGAAACATTTCTGACAGTGATGGTGTCAGTATTTTTCTTACATTGTTTTCCCCTTTTCCTTTCTTGCCATTAGCAAGTTTCACCCAAGGTAAAAATTATTTCCATTGCTTGAGGAAACAGACAGGCACTAGTGAAAAAAGTAAAAAATGAGCAGATGTAAGCACATGGCATTTACAGAGATCTTCTGAGTCTTTGAGCCTATCTGCTGCTCCAGGCACAAGCATTGTGCAGCCACTTCCACGACCCAATGGAGCCCTCTTGTGCTCCTCACCCACCCACACTACACCACGGAGGGGGCAAGCTGCCCCAGAGCCACAGCATCCCGAGGGTGAGACCCTTGTCATTTCCTGCTAAAGTACATCATGACCTCTGTGTACCAATTTCTTTGTCAGCTGCCATTTGAAGTGAACTGCTTTCCCCCTCCCTTTCCAGAGTATATATTCCTTCATGCATCCCACACAGCTATCCCACCTCCCCTCAGCACTCACGTTGGGACTGGAAGTGGACCTGGCTTTCAGCAGGCTTTCTCTGCTCTCTTGAGCATCCTCATGGACCTTCTCTTCACCTCTCCCAGTTGACCTTCCAGCCCCTCACATTATTTCACCTGGCAGTCTTCACTGGGTCAAGAATTCTCTCTTTTGGGCAAAATTCCACCATTTGTTGGGGTTTTTTTTGCAACATTGCTTGAAATGTTCAATTCTGCTGAAAAAAAATGTTGGTGTTCTTCTGTGACGTTTCCTGGGCTGCTTGCCTGGAATACTCTTCTCAATCTCACACTCTGCCCACAGGGAAGGAAGGGAGATGACAAGCCCCTGGGAGGGAGAGGAGCTGGCAGCGGGAACGGGGCAGGTGGAGGAAGGCTGCAGCGGGGTGTGAGGGAGGAGGAGGAGGGTCTGCCATCAACCCCTGGCAGCCAGCCTGGCAGATGCCTGCCAGCCTCATAGGGAGCAAAGGCCTTCACAGAAATCTTCTAAACCCTCAGCTGCCATGTCAGAGGAAAAGAAACAGAAGAAATTTATTTTTATTCCTTCAAAACAGCCAGAGACTCACTCGGTACTGCTGGTACCATCTTTACCTGGAGCAATTTTCCTTGAGACTTTTTTCCCCACCTCCAGCCAAAACTCATTGCACGAATGCCCTCTTTGCTCCCCTCACTTTTCACAGCTCTCAATTTCCTCTTTTGCCCTTTATATTATAATTTCATATCAAAACATCTTTCTTCTCTCTTGTCTGCTGGCAAATAACAGGTTATTTTTATTTCTCCCAAAGGTGCAAAACATAGAAAATCACAGTCTGAAGCATCATTTCTCCTGCCTTGTTAGCTTCTCTAACCACAGTTCAAGCAGCTCTAGGGGAACAGCCTCCTGGCCCCACAGTCTGGTCAGTGCTGTTACCTGAGTATATCCTCCTGATTCATTGCTCACAGTCGCACTGTAAGCACCTTCTGCTATCTCAGGCAACACTTCCATATCACTGACAGCACATTTCTGTGCTGCTGGATCACCCAGCCATGTAACACACACTGGACGAGAGAGGGACATCCGAATGCTTTGGACAAGGTGTTAAGTTTCCCAAAGCCCAGAAAATCACATTTTCCCAGTTTTGTAGTTGTGTGCTTTCTCTGCATCTCTCTTTCCTGTCTCCTTCAAGGGGCTAGATTTTAAAAACAGCATTTTTGATTTGCCTTTTTTTCTTGCCAAGAACATTGTCACCAAGACAAGGGCTGGAGATTTCCTTCTTCCTGGCTATAAACTGACTAACATTTTTCAGGACCAACACCTTTCTAACCTGTGCTTTCTCATACATTTCTGTAGTCATCTCTTCCATCCATACATGCAGAGAAAAATGTTGCACTTAAGAGGAACTATGCATTTGTAAAACAACTATTATTATTCCCCCCTTCTTGCCCCAAAATTTGAGGGTTTGTTTCATCACTGTGCTGGCTGCAGCCAGAGTGTGGATGGCAGAGTCAAGGAGGGGAGAGTGCAACTTGCTCTGCAAGGGACAGGCAAGCAGGACCGAGGGTGACAGCAGGGCAGCAGCCCCAGCTAGGGGATCAGCCCCCTAGTACCTGGCAAAGAGCTGAGCAGGTCCAGTGGCCACAGACAGGATCAGCCACAGTCCAGAGCCCCAGGCAAGGGTATAGTGATAGGGCAGCTGCAAATCAAGTCACAAGGTCAAGGCAAAGGTTTGGGCATATCAAGGACTGAGGGGCTGAGCCGAAAAGCAGCTTTGTAGCCAGAGGGTGCAGGGTGCATGGATGGGGCTGCCCAGGGTGTCAGAGCCCTGTTGGCATCCTCATGGCCCTGGCTGGATGAGGCTGCAGAGCAGCATGGTGATTCCCCTGGCTTTCAACCCACAGCACCCTGACTGTGCCGTCAAGCCTCACCATGAGCACTCATACCAGGGTGGCTCCCACGAGCTGCCTTGCCCCAGCCAGCTGGTTCTTTTGCAGCAGAAACATTTCATTCTTGAAACGTTTTTGGCTGCACTTTGCCTTAAAAATAAAATGTACAAAATCAGTCTGTGTTGCAGTATTGAAATCTGACAGCATCATTCCTCACAGGGCAGCCGGGTTATTAGCACAACCACTTACTGCAGTTACACTACCTTCCTCTATAAGCAGTGCTAGAGTCATCGATACAAGGTGAGATAAAGGAATACGAGCAAGTTTGCTCCTTAATTTATATGGAACACAAGCTAAGCAACAGTTTTTGCAAAGAAATGGATGCACCCAACATCTTTGCAAATACATTTTCTGGGGAGCTGCAGGTACTGAGTGTGTATGAGATGCCCTCTGTCAGCTAATGTAAGGCAAAGGTTGTAGAGCAAAGGCGTACGGATTCTGCACAAGGAAATCATTAGCAAACTTTCAGAGACACAGTGGTGTAAATCAGAGGTGAATCAACCTTGCAACCTATATAAATTCAGAGTACAACCAGCCATAGGATGCTAATAACAGGAAAGTAGCAATTCACAATTATCTGGGTAGCTTTATGTAGCCAAGATGCCTTGAGCATGTGGAGCAGTGCCTGGGGATTGGGCACACCAGAGTCATTGATAGTAATGGCAACCTCATGGCTCTGTTGGCAATGTGTGCTGTTGGGGAACACATCCACACACTCATCATACACAAAATGCTCATGGGATGGCGTCTTTCTACATGATGGTTCTCCGTTACTAAACTGTTATTTCCCTGCAAATTGCCCACCCCAATGAGTCTGTTGACATATTATTTCATGCTTTCCTTTGTGTGTTGACTTACTCAGGAGAACTTTCTGAGAAATGACATCCTGAAAGACTTCATGGGAAGAGCTAGGGAACTGCAGGCAAAAGAGTACATGGCATTTTATTTAGTGGAAAAAATAAAATAAGTATCAAAACAACTTTGTGAAAGTTGTTAGGATGCAGCTTAGCTGTAATTTGTCTGTGTAAGATAGCAGCACTCATTTCTACACTGTCACTTCAGTTACAGCATTGCCATCACTGGCATCACTCATTATTGGCAGATTTGAATATCTGATTACAACCTCACACATACATGCATGCCTACCAACAGGCCCTGATTTCTTTGTACATCACAGCCTAAGCAAGATCGTTCTGGATCTGTCATGGATCCTAGACCTCTGAAGAAAATTCATGCAGCTGCAGTTTAGGTAGTGTAAAATGTCTACTGTTAGCTCACTGCTTAAATCAGTGGCAATTCTGTACTTTATCTTAGTGTCAAGCTGTGGTAGGTTTCTTTATACGAGCAAAACAAAAAAGAAAAGGTCTGGCGCTCATTGCTTAGTAAAGAACCGATAATTAATACAGAGAATTTTTCCTGTTCTGCTGAATTTCAGTATGAGCAGTTAACTGCCTTCCATCTCAAATTGTCCTTTAAAGATAATAGATACAGGGTATTGTCTCCCTTCTTGCCCCAAGCCGGTTTGCACTGAAGGATGTGCATTGTAAAAGACTGTTATTTCAGCCCAGAAGGGGTTGCGTGGAGCTGGTGGGTAGAAGGATAATTTTTTTATACAGTTCCCTGGAAAACTGCTGAAAAGGACAATAAAAAGGTACATTACAATGAAATTTGTCCTCAGGATGTTCTAAGTTCTGAGAAAAAACATATTTTGCATACATGGTTGTTCAGTTAAAGAGGACAAAATTGCACTCAATACATTCAGGAATTGCTGCAACTGAATTCTTTTAGGAATGAATTAGACAGGAAAGGGCTGTATCTTGTCCAGATTCTAATGATCTATGCCACTGAAAGCCCTGTTTTTTGTCTGAGCTGAGTCCTCTTCATCAGATACTTTTATCAGCCTAGGGAGATTTTATTAAAAAACCCAAAAAGTGATGAATGTGGCTGGATGCTGCTCTGTGTCCTCACTGAACCGAGCAGTCAAACACACCACTCCAGTCGCTCTGTGGGTTTGCTCACATGATTAAAGCCAAGCCTGGGCATCAATTTAATGGAAGATGCTTGCACATGGTTGAGGTCAGAGATGTTGCACACCAAGCAGCGCTGCTGCAGAGATCCCGGAGTTCAGCAGCAGCTATTCAAGCCCCGGAGAGGGAGTGATCCTCTGTGATAGCTACATCTGACAACAGGAATTTCCAGGGAAAATGTCGTCGCAAACTGCCCCCGTTAGCGCGCTGAGCACAACAGTAGAGCTCCCTTGTGGTAAAGGAAAATACGGACGCTTTAAGTCTCCATTGTAGGGGAGGGAGTGGGGAGGGAAGAGGGGTGTGTGCACAGATGAGAAAGAGCAGCTGATGACGAACAGAGCTTTGGGGATAGAAAAGCAAAGGTGGTCTTTGCTAGCTCCGTGGACCCTCCTTCATGTGACTGATAAATGTTAATGCATTTGGGCAACATAAGCAAAGGAGCTGAACTAGGGAAATGCTGTTATTCAGGAAGGGACTGAAAGAAACCTTCACTAACAAGCCTTCAGCTTATTTCTAAAATAGCTCACTTTATATACATGATGTATTAATAATCTAGATATTATCTAAAGTGATAAAACCCACTGTAATCTTATGCTACTCTGAAGCTGAAAAATTATCTCTTTTTTACTTTTCAGTTTTGGTTCTTTCCCTTTATTTTTAATTATATATTAAACTTATGGAGGTTTTACTTTTGCTTGATATAGCTTTGAATTTGCACTCTGGGCAAATAGCCACTCTGACACATACACAGTTTAGAAAATGTCCTGTGAAAACATTGCTTGGAAAATATCAGCCTCTAACTGAAAATCTCACTAAACCAGCCCCACTCTGAATTTTCAGGGACATTAAAAAATGCTCAGGTTTCAGGTATTTCACATTTTGTTGCATGCATTCCATGACATACTTAAAAAACAGTCCTGAGCCTTTTGAATCAATTAACACTCTTTCTTCTTTTTGTGAGAGAGCTTCATTTTATAAGACAAAGGGTTTTATAATTCTCTCTTCTATTTCAGGAGAATATTCACACTAAATAGGAATGTGTGCTTTTACAACCATTTATCTTTACATCTTCTGTGAGAGCAGAACGTCTTCATCCAGACTCAGAGCCTGAGATTTCTTAAAAATTTCCAAAGAGGTAGGGACAGCATACATAGGAAATAATGCTTTTTGTGGTTGTTTTGTATGTATAAGAGGAAAAACATTGATTGCTGAGACCACCCTTAGCCCAGCTGTGTTCAACGCATTGTTATTAGAGAGGACTTTGGTAGAAGGAAGGAGCAGATAAGAAAGGTGCAGAAAATGCCTCAACTCCTACAGCACCAGAGGTTGGCGGGCAGAGCCCAAGAGAAAGCATCTATCACCATCAGTAGCCTAGATGTGGGTGCCACCTCTATCTCCCAGCCCAGGGATCACCTAATTCAGAGCCACCTCTGAATCCAGACCCAACTCACCAGTATAGGTATTCCTGGTGGCTTTTAATATTTGAAAAAATAGCAGGTTTTATGTAATGCAACATATTCTCTTTGAACCACTTCAAAAGAGAGAAAGGGAAAAAAAAAAAGAAAAGGAAACCTTTACTTTAACCTTTTACTTTAAAAGGGCTTTGATACTGGGAAAATTTTGAAAGGAGTTAGGTTTAAAGCATTTGCTTCATTTTAACAAGTATTCTCTGTGGTTCAGCATTACCACAGCTGTGATTCTACCTAATGCTTCTGAAGAAGGGGAAGAGCAAGTTGCTGTCTTCAGAGGTGAGGCTGAACTTCCCCACATTGTAGACCAGTGAGCCTGCCAGTCCTTCCTTGGGCCACAGGAACTGAGGCCCCGGAGCAAATGGTGGACTGGGACAGAGCCTTTCATTTCATTTTAAGGCCTTACAGAGCTCCCTCCACCACACTTCATAGCATGGGATGTCTAACACAGCCAGGGAGAGAGGTACATTCCCTGCTGCATCCCAGGGCACTGTGTGTTAATGGCTTTGTCCCCATCACTGCCATGAAATAGCAGGGGACACTTCCTAACCTTCTTGGGGAGTTGCAGGTCTGACTTCTTTAGCCTGGAGCTCTCCTTTTAACCCCATCCCCATGCACGTAGAGAGGTGTTCAGCCTGCAGGGAGGCAAGGGCAGCGAGAGCCTTGCTGCAGCTGCTCCGGGATGCTGCTCCAAAAATTCCTCCCATCCTGTCACCTAACAGCCAGTGTCTCCTGCCAGAAGAGCAGGCTCATGACTTCAGCACGCACAAACCTCCCCAAATCCTGCAGCAGAGCAAGTGCAGGGGCACGTCAAGCAGCTCTGTGCACTTGTGTGAGTCTCCAACCTTTTCTTTTTCTGAGTAGCCTCCTCTATTATGGTCTATCCTAAACAATGTACATAACAGTTCCTGCATTTGAACCACCAATCCAGCCCCAGCCTCCTTTATCTAGCACCAGGCAGGGTGTGAGGTCCTGGTTTGCAAAGCAGCCACGGAGCAGTTGCATATTATCAGGGTGCTGCTGGAGGTGCAGCATCGGGGCTGGGTGTTTCAATGCACCTCGCTGATCTCCCACAGTAAATTGCTAGTGCAAAATCTGAAAGAGTCATGAAGTAAATCAGCTCTAAAGTCAATGCCAAAAGATCCAGAGCAAAGCAAGCATAGATCAAGTAATAAGACAATACAAGAGTGCTTTTCTTTTTATTTACAAGATAAGCTAAACGACATTGTAGTAGGGCCAGAGCAACAAGAGTTACATCTGGATGACAATTTTTACGTCAGCCCTCCAAATGAGAGCGTGGTGGGGGCTGGAGCGGTTAAAAATCTGCCCTCAGACACCTCTCCATAGCCTGTCTTGGCAAGCAGCCCTGGGCTGAGATCTCCCCATGCTCCACACGGCTCACACACTGGCTGCTCTTCTCCCACTGCAAATTTTCCAGTTGCTCTCTGGAATGAGCATCGTCAAATGTCTGTTTGCCTGACTCATTCCTGCCTGGAGAGGATGACTGAAAATCTGAGCTCACTTTCTACCTCTCAGGCTTGTGATTAGGTTCCTGTGACTCACACATTACAGTCTTGATCTCCTTTGGGTTCAGGACATTTTCTAATTTCTCTCCACAACACTGCAAAGATGCACTATCTGTGACCCTTTTTTGAAAATTTAGTTATTTTTTTTGTCTTAATCCACTTCTCTCTGTTGAATGCCTTCACTATATGTTGTTATTGCATCTTAAGCACACAATCTGACTCCCAGCATAAGTCTGCATACATGAAAGGATCTCTCTTATATATTATTCAACTTTTCCTCTTTTACTCTGCTTTCCAGGACAAAGTGGACTTCACTGCAAACACCAGATTGCCGCAGAGACAGATTGCTGCTTTTCTTGAGTGTATTTTCCAGCAGACATCCTATTTAGCTTTTCAAGCCCTTGGTCCTGTCTGAAGACTGTCTTCCATCAGACATGCCTGCCCTACCAGCTGAAGAAAAGGCTTCAGAAGAGAGTATCTTGGAAACAAACTGAGCCTGTGGCCCTATGTGAGCTCCTCATCTCCTGGGAGGCTGTGTTAAATGCATCTCAGAACATAGCTCCTGGACTATCCCTTGGTGAAATACTCCCTTCTGTGGTTATTTGAGCATTCAGCCAATGCCTCAGTCAGCCCCCAGGATGGACTAGAGTGTGTGTGAAGGGCAGAAGCACATTACAGGAAATAGGATGCTAAATTTGAAATTTGTTTTATTGCTTGTGCTCAACCACAAGCTGCTCACCTTTTTCCTTTAGATGTTTACTATAGTCTACATATGCTACAATAAGATTTATATTTCAAATCTGAAAACAGCCATTTCTTGAAGAAATAAACAAACAACAAGGAAATTAATCCAAGCAAGCAATTTGTTTTTCTTCATTTTTTAAAAGCCCTGAAGAGCTCTCTATTGTTATCTGAATAATAAACAATAAATATAGTAAGGTGAAAGATAATTCAAACTAAAATCAAAGTTGCACACAACATCTTGTTAGGCAAGTTTAGGGAACTTGGGCATGCAAAAGTATAAGAAGGAAAGTGAAAATACAGATCAAAATTCTGAATAACATGCTGCCCATGCAACTTCTTTGCAGTAACTGAGAACAAGTATAACCCTGCACATTACCTTCTCCCTGAAAGCCGGTGCAGTGAGAGGTACTGCTCCATGCTAGAAGCAAGATAACGAGCACAGACAGGCATTAGACAACCTCTCACGCACCTTGCAGAATGAAGCCCTGCCTGTGACATTCACTGGTCTCTGACGATCTGATATCCCCCCAAGCACCCCAGCAGCTCCTGCACAGAGGTAGCAGAGCTGGTCTCCCATGTCCAAGCTGGCACCTCCTCCTCATTCACACCTGCATACTGGAGCAATGCTGTTAAAAGGATAAAAGACAATAAAATCAGTTGATGGATAATACAATACGGAAGGGGAGATAACACCGTCTGTGTGGGTGGTTAGGCAACGGAGCAAGCTGTTGGAAGATCTTCCCTTTTTTAGGAAAATAGGTAATGGGTTGACAAGACATGTGGTAGCAAGCTAATATTCATGGGCCTCAGCAAAAAGGTTCAGTTTTGTGATTTCTTAATATTTGCACCCATATTTAAATGTCATTCATTCTAAAGGGTTGTTTCAACATGAGGTGCTAGTTATAAGTGCAGTGCTATTAAAGCCAATGGAGCTGTAACAATTTATACATAATTCACCATGTCTATACAAAACACTGGTGAAAAATGGGCATGCAGTATGCACTAATAAATTTTGCTTTTGGAACAAATATTTCAAGGGGGTACTTGCTTTTCACGTTCATTTCTTCCTTCACTGGAGCCTGACATTAAACTGAAATTATTTCCTCTGATTTAGAGAGCAATATATCTGAACACAGTAAAATGCACATCAGCTTTATTATTGTCTAACAGAGAAAACAGTGTTTAACTGACAGCAGAATGAAGAGGGATAAAACAATCACATTATTAGTGTCTGCTTCACAGACGGGGTGGTACTGTATAGCTGCGAGTCCATTACAGGGGATTTCTCAGATGCTAAGAAGGTTAAATGGCTGAACGACTTAACCAAAAGTGATTGCTTTTCTGATCCCAGGTCCCTCATTTTATGGCAACATTATTTTATTATTTTCAAAATCACTCATGTGGCTTTTTTTAATTATGATTTTACTCTTCTGTAAGGTACCATGCCAACCATCTGGAGCCTGTCAGTGCTACCCGAAGTATGTAAAGCACCATGCACCAACATGGGCAGGACAGCAAGGCACGAACAACCCCAAAGCTGTGCCTGCTGGTGTAGGGACCAGGGAGAGGTCAAAGGGTTCATGCTTCACTCATGTCACCCAGAAGCAGGATCTTCTCTAGCTGTTGCAGCCTTGCTCTGCTGTCCACAGGTCAGGGTGGGACTTCGCCATTCACTCCAGCTGATGGGAAATGCTTTTCTTGACGAAGCATGAGGCCACCCGTATGTAAACGAACACATCCCATTGCTCCCTGCAGGAAATGGCCAGGGCTTTTCTTGCTCTGGCTGCTAGGGAATATTCTTCATCCGCAGCAGGGAGGTGGGCAAGTGGGTGGCTCATAGCAGGAAGAAATAGTGTAGGTGCTGAAAAAGAGTGAGGGGATGAGACCTGGAGAAATATGAAGGCTGGTTTCATCCTCTCCCTCCTTTTTTCTTCTCTCCCTTCGAGACTGCAGCCTGTATGGTTTCTTTCTCTTTTTCCAAGCTTTCCCTGAGCTTTAGGGGAAAATAAGCAAACCAGCACTAGCCACTAGACCAGGCAGAGAGAAGCTGATTGCTGCAGTTGTTAGTGGTGGGCCGGGAAAGCAGGCTTAGAACCCAGCAGGAAGGGATGCCTACTGGGTGTCTAAAGAAGAAATCATGTATGGGGTGGTTGGACCATGACATGAAGTCACCCTGAGACATGTGGCAATGGGGTAGATCTCCCAGGCTTTCTTTCCTCTGTCTAGAAAACTTCAAACACTGAAGAAATTGGTCAGGAAGAAAGTGAGGACATCAGTAAAATAAAATAAATACTTTTAGGAGGTAGAGACAAAAGTACTGAGGTGTCTGTTCCTTCTGAGATGCTTCAGAAAATGAAAACTGTAGCTTGATTCATTTCTGGATTCTTTCAGACAAACTCAGATCCTCAATCTAAGCAATTCTGGACCTTCTCCCTTCCTATCAGCTCCACCAAAAGACCTGGATACTTGAAATGGAAATTAGTTGTGTAAAGGAATTCTGTATTTGTCTTTCAGTTCTGGTAATAAAAATCTTCTTTTGATCCTGTAAGTATCCTGCTAGGTGTCACATTCATTGCCTGAGCATGTCAATAAAACCAAATTATGGAGCTGCCATGTTTTTGCTGCCTCTCAATTCCTGTGATGCAAGAATTGTAAGGGATTATGCTTCTTTAGACTCAGATAAATATCAGCAATTTAGTTGCTTTCCTTAAGCTTTGGTTTGGAAAGTTGATGGGAACTTTAGGAAAACAGGGTCACTTAAGTGGTATTTTTTCAGTCAGCTAAGAAAAAAAATGTAACTATGATGCCTAATGGCATTAAAAAATAATTTAAACAATTCTTCCCCCTCTCCACGCTCATTGTAATTCTTCAAAAAGGCCACATCTAGTTGGAACACAGAGCCAAATGCAGCTTGCTTTTATTTTGTACACTTTGTACAGACTTTCTCATAAAAACTCCTGTTCAGAGAGACTAGTAACATACAGAGGAGATCTTTTTTTTTTAATATCATAGATTATTTTAAATGTACAACATTTTGTAATAAAACACAATCCTGCAAACTGCTGCAAGCAATTCCTGCTTCAAAGCAGGCATATATGATGCCTGATGCCAGACCACAGAAACTCTCTGCATGGTATGCTGGGAACAAGTGGTGGATATGTTATTAGTATGAGGCAAAATTGGTGTGAATTCCAGCAATGCAGACAGCCTTGTGAGGACTCCTTCCCACCAAGCTTCTGCCCAAGGAAGCCTTCTGAGGTTAGGTTTAGGCATCACGGTTGGGACCAGCAACTCGCCAGCACTGATCTTTGCTGCCGGCAGCGTGTTATGAGTGGGACACTACTCCTTTTTTTCAGATTCACCAAATCCCTCATACCTCTTCCCCATCTTTTGCCTCAATGTGAATAGAAGCTCCAGCTGTTCATTTTCCTTTTTAGTTTTGTTGTTTAAGTTCCCTCAAGCTGTGTCAGCTTTAATAGGAAAGACTTCTGCTGGTTTCATTTCCTGGATGGCAATGGCGGGATCACCCTGGGCACACAACTGTCAATTAAACACACACATGGAAGCAAGCAATTAGCAGTATCTTCCCCTTCTGACACTCTGGCATATCCTTTTATTAAAGAAAAAAAATGCATATGAAACCTCTTTCTTTTTGTTATTGTTTAATGATAAATCCTTAATATTGGAGGGGAAAAGCCAGTTTTACACCAATGCAGTGGGGCTGGGAGTGGAGGGCCCTGGGTTCCCAGGTCCCATCCTCAGCACTGTTCCCCATTTGCCTGTAACTTCTCTGTACCATTCACTAAGACATCCCTTGTCTAGCTGGACAGCCTTCTCTGGGCAGGAAACCTTCTCAGCCCCGTTCTTCCACCTTTTCTAATAATAACTGAAAAATACCTTAGCTCTTTTCTGTTAATCTACTTGTGCAATAAGGTGATTCTGCTGCAAGAACAGCAGTTCTTGCCTCAGGTAGGCATGTGCAGACCTCCCTGGGAGCACTGAAATGGGTTTTTGAAGGCATGGGATGGAGACTGCCTCTCCTCTCACATGTGGTACTACCATAGCCAAGGCAGGGAAAATCCTTCTCTGCTTCTGGAGACCTTCTCTTAGGTCACACTCAAAAGCTCAGTGGATATGAGCCCGATTCCAGTTCAAGTGGACGGAAAAGGAGCACGCTTAGTGGGGATGCATTCGTCAGAGCTGCTGAACACATTCCTGAGCACATGCAAAGTGAGGTGGTTCCAGAAACCCCTAATTTGCTGATGTTTGGGTGTATTTTTCCCTGCTGGAACAGCAAAATCCAACAGAAGGCACCACCAGCACCAGCCAAATGCAGAACTGTCTGCACTCACTCCAAAGCACAGCAACCTTTGAGCTTTTCCTCATAGCAGCCAAAAATTTTCATGCAGGAAAGGCAACTTTCTTCTTCTCCTGTTCTCTTATGCTGAATTGACTTCACTGTTGTGACTGACACTTTAAAAGTTTGTAGATTTGCCTAAGGCACATATGCAGCATAGAAAAATCTCTATCCAAACGGCTGAGGTTCAGCAAAGACAGAAGCGACTAAAAAAAAGGTCTTCTGAGGAGAACATCAGAGTCTTAAGGTAGTCTGGAATTTCATCAGAATCACTTTGTGCTAATCAGCGGGGGAACTGTGCACGCAGAACTTTGCGATCTCATATATGCCAGGATAAATCTAATGCAAATCCCAGGGAATAAACAACATTACTGTGGATTTATTCAGATGTAATAGATCAACATTTGTCCCTGAATGACTCCAACATTTCTCTCCTGTGTGTACAGTCTCTTCCTTGCTAATGCATCCCCATGGGAGGGAACATTTCTTCTGCTAAGCAGGAAAAGGGAAGAAACCAATTGCATTTTGCTTGATGGGAGAATTTCAAGCGTGCAATTGCTCTAAGACAGGGCCTTCTGTCTCAAATACATGCAGATATGTAACCATGACCCCACATGGAAAAAAAACATTAAACTCAGATTGTGAAGATCTGAAATAGAAAATCCTCAACGCTCAAGAGGATTCATACATCTGCAGTTCTCTTCCGAAAACACCTTTCATGTTATTCCAGAAAGGGACTGGTTTGACAGTTTCTCGTAAGCATGCACCCCATTTTCTGCATGCTTTAGGATGCATCAGAAATTAAGGAGCTGCTCATCTGGCACTGTCTCTTTCCCTAAACTTGCTGATTAGAAAGTGCTCCCAGGCAGAGTGGGGATTGCCTGAGCGTTGTTTCTAATCTTCTTCCAAATGACACAGATACAGATAGTCAAGTTAACCAGATGCACTCCACACAGATCCCACGGCAGAGCTGCTCCCAACCTGTGCCATGAGACAGGAGTGAGGGAACATCTTTAGTGTGCTTTGTTGCGACAGTAGCACAGCCGGATCCAGCTCCCTCCTGCTGCATGTGGCTGGGGAGAACAACAGGCACACAGAAAGAGCAAAATTCTTTCATGAACATTTTATTGCTTAGATTTTGCTTAACTCATTGTTTTCTATTAAACTGCACAATTTTATGTGACTATATTTCAGTTGACTCATTAATTCCTTGCAATGACACTTCTTTTTAGGTGTTGACCAGGTAGCTTTTGCAATCAGCTGGGATGGGAAAACTTTCTCACCAGGGTGACTCGGTGAGAAACTGCAACCCAAACCAAGAGAGAAGCAGCAGGCTGTGTGAAGAGCTGGGAACGAGGACCTAAAAGTCACAACCAAGTTTTTGCTTTCCTTTTTAATGCAAGCACCCCAATACCTTTGATCCCAGTTCCCAGCTCCCTCCACATGCTTCCTAATAACTCTGCATAAGAGTTGGCAACTGTCCATGCCCCAGAAAGGTTTATTTTGTGGGGTAACCCAAGGCAAAAATTTCTCTCCCTTCTAGGATACAGTGGATACTCATGCAGCAAAATAATCTTTAATCCTCTTTCCCAAATTTTTTTATTATTATCTTAGTCTTCATAGGGATGACTGAAAGGAATCACAGATGTTCGAGAGTCATATATGATTCTTTCCACCTCACAGCAAGTTCTGCATTGGTGGGGAGGATGTCTGGGATTTTTGGGGGCTAGTTTTAAATATTAAATCTTTTCTGCCCATCTCAGAATTCAGATTCAGGAAGCCTGCACATTTAATACCAAATCTTTTCTACAGTTAGGGAACAGTCCACGGCAGGACCAGGATGAAAGAAAAAAAACCTTACACTAAATGTTTCCCAACTTTAGCTGAAGGTTGATGTCCATGTCTAGACACACAGCTTTTCCTACAGTGATAAACATTGGTTTTGATTAGAAAATTGTTTTCTCCAGTTCTAGCCTCACAAGGCAGAATTACTACTTGGCAGCAGAGATCTGAGAAAGGTCAGGGACTGGCCAGTTAAAAGTAATATCTTTCTGGTTTAACGAAAAAATATTTTTTGCTGTATTTTCTCTATCCTCCTTGGAAGCAAATGTTGTTTTACTGCAAGGCTCTGACTGCAGTTATGCATCACAGGGGAGTCCAATGGTAGAGAACAGCACTTATAGCATTAAAAATACATTCTCTGTGTATCAAACCAAAAAAGCATGCCTCTTGGCAGCATTGGTGGCCTAATTTTGGCTGCAGAATGAATAAAATCAAGGTTTCCACTGAAATTCCATCATTGGCTCCTGCTGTAGCTCCTGAGCTGCAGGCAGGGAGATAACACAGGGAGGCAAATTTGGGAAGCCTTTGGGAAGCTGGGGCTGTGAGTGCCCCCTTCATCAGCCGCACAGAAGGCACCGTGCTTAGGCAGCACTTGCTGAGCACCCTGTGGGCTCCATGTCAAGTTGCAGTGTGTCTGTGGGATTGGATCAGTAACATTTGTCTCCTGAAATTGCCATGTTTTTCTAAAGCAAAACCACCCCTGGCCAGCCCAGGCTGTCTCTGCCCACCAGAGAAGCACTTGCTCACCCGGGCAGTCCCATTAGTGTCAGCAGCAGTGGTCACAGCAATGATTTCTTGCCAATGATGGAAAGCTGCCCCCTGAGCTCCACAGATGGGAGGCACCACACAACCACAGAGTGGTTGCTTTGGTAGTACCCGCACTGTCAGTCATCACGTACCGGCTGTGTGGGTGGGAATGTCTCCATCTACTCAAAATGGAGCATTCAGAATTAGCTGACCCTGCCCCCAGAAATTGCTTGTTGAGGGTCTGTCATAGGCGAAGCATGTTCTTTTACAGGAGAGTCTGATTTCAGAACAGAACAGAGGAAGAAGTCATCTGGGATGCCAGCACAGGGTACAATGTAACAGCTGTAATAAAGACAAATCAGGTAGCATTACAATTATATCCTTGTAGCAAACCTTACAGAAGTGTCCCCCAAACCCACATGCCCAGGGCTGCTGTAATAACAGGAGCAACAGCTCCTGCAAGAATGACAAACAATAATGACAAGAAAGCAGCACTAAAACCTCCTTGTGCGTGTTCCTCCCATCCCAGCTTCCCACTGAGACAGATGTGATAGATTGGAACAAGCTGGAATTAAAGTATAAAATGGCATTACACCCTGCATCTGCTGTAACACATGGTAACTGTGTCCCCCCGACATCCCCAGTAAAAGAACGTACCTTCGTCACAGGATGCTGGCTTGAATAAAAATCACAGATATCATAATAATTAAGTATGTCTTAGCACTGTGCACAGATCTGTCTGTAGTGAGTAGGACTGCATAACATGAGGCCTATTAGTTTGCTTATTTTTCTTGTACAATTTTCCAATGCACTGTACATACAAGCGACAACCGATGCTGTGACTGTGCATCATTGCAAACTGTAGCTCACATGTGCCTGAGAAGTAACTTCAAGATTGTGGAACTACTCTGCAACATTACATGCCATTCTTTTACTTTCTTTAAGAAATGAAAATATAAGGGGCATTTTGATTAAGTTAACTGTTGAAACAATTACAGTCATTACTTGTTACAGTAGCACACTCAAGGACACAACTAAACATCTACTTGCTGCTATTATAAAAGAAGCAACATTGCAAGACAATGCCAAATTTCCCAGTTCCAGTCAGATGAGTGAGGTGGCGGAAAACCCAACTACACACCCAAAATAAGGAAGTCCTTCACAGTAAATGAGACATTCAGCCCAGGGAAGGGACATCCGCACTTCAGAGGCCAGAAACAGCTTCTCAGAAAGGGAAGTCCTTCTTCCTAGCATTACCCTCCTCAGCCCCGTGTCTCCAGGTGTGCCTGCAGCATTCCTGGGACACTGTTTCTGGACCACCTGGGGCAGACCTTAGCAAGTGAGTTGGTGCCTTCGTTATCTACAGGTGCTCATAGTTTTGAAAGATTACATAAAGAACACAGGAAAGTAACATTGAGGAATGATCTTCTGTCAGCTGCGAGCAAGGGAAAGTTGTAATATAAAACAAAATAAAATAAAATAAAACAAAACAAACCACAGAAGCCCTTCCATTTAAAAAAAAAAAAAGTGCATTTCCTCCTCAGCCATCTGACCCCACACATCCCTCTCTGCAACAGTTTGGCTGCAGTATAAACCCCAGAGGCTTTTACTGGTAACTCTTTCCTACATTTAATTTTTGAGCACAGCCAGCAAATGGGGGTGGAAAGGACTCACCAGTCATTTTGAAAAAGAAAGTGACTGGAATATTGAACGCTCCATTGATTGCAGCCTGTGGCATGTAAAGTGTTTCTTTTATTGTGTTGTTTTCAGAGTGGAAATACATGCGTACTGCAGACCAGACCACAGAACTGTCGCTGGGTGAGACCCAGACTCCTTGCTCACGCCACGTCAGGTCAGCACAGTTTCAGTGTGATTGCCCTGGTTTACATCCATGTCAAGGGGGTGGGAATCCAGCCCTTCGCTGATGGGGTTTTTTCCTGGGTGTCAGGATTGATAACTATACTTGATATTCTATTTGCTTTTATCATGCAGCTGGGTCTTTACTTAAATTACGTATAGGAGATATGGGTGTTTGTGCATTAGTGCTGAGTAAATACTGCAAAATAAAATCAATCCCTGAAAACGTTTCTTGAGCTGGGAAGGGCAGAAGCTTGGTGGTACTGGAGGAGAGCTATTTCAGGGGTTAAGTATACTGTCACTGCCAAAAGTGTACGAGCTCATCGATTTTTTAGCCTTTTCTTGAGAATGTCTCAATCGATACACTGGCTGGGGCTCTCCCCACCCCACTTCAAAACGTGCACCGTTCACCTCGGGGCTGTGAGAGGCAAGGTACCAACAAACAAGGTCCCTGGGATGCTGCATCCATGCATGTGTGCGTGGGCAGGGGACATGAAAAGGATCAGAGTCAAGCTTAGACCATGGCAGTCTTTACACTGGAGCTGGCTTAGTTAGAGATGGGATCTTGTGCTGTTATAGTAAAACACTGTTCACTGTATCAGTTTAAATCACATTCCTACAATTTACTTTATCCCAACAAGTAAGGGAAAAAAGAGGCAGAAGGGAGAAAACGTGCATAAAAGATGGGGAAGGGGGAAGAAATTTGCTTCTGCTGAAAGGTGGCAAGACGGACACAGAGGACAGGAATTCGTGTGCTGTAGCCTGGGTATGAAAATGCCACTTAGAGGGGCAAAAGTCCCTCTAAGTCCTAGCCAGGGCTCCATCCTCGGGAGCTTTGTTGGGACTCCCAGCAAAAAGCCAGTTAATGGCACTTATTATGATGGAAGTTACCTTTAGATAATTATTTATTTTTAAATATAATCAATACTACACACTGAGGAGGACTAAATAGCACAAGTGGAATTACTAAATGTCTAAATGTAACTGTTTGCTGGGAAATATTTTTACTAGTGCTACGTGTTATCACAAAGCCACCTATCGCTATTTTATCCTCTCAAGCAAGAAAGAAATATGACTGGAAGTTTCTGCATTAAACCATTCTCATCAGAAATTGTTCTCTTACTTTGAAGAATGTTATAAGTGAACAAAATGCACTGAAAATGTTCTACTCTATAAGGATTGTAATTATATTTAATTAAAATGTTTCTGAAATGTTAACTATTATAATGTTATAATCCTCCTCACTTAGAAAATATTGGTGTTCTTTATGCCATTAAGTGTTGCTTTTGAGAAAATGAACTCAAACTGCAAATAAATCAGGAAAAAATATGAAAATTGATTAGTTTTAGGACCTACAAAATAGATATCAACTTGAAAAGTTAATTTTTTGCTCAAAAATATATTCCCAATGTTCAAAAGCAGCTGTTTTGGGGTGGGGGGGGCAGCGGGGTCCTTTCACTGTTGTCCCACATCCCAATGTACCTGGTGGGATCCAGGGTTTCGGCAGGCATCAGCAGGCTGGAGGAGCTGCTGGAGCAGAGTCTGTTCAGCTGATAACACAAATTGGTATCAAAGTCTAATATAACCACAGAAGAGCAAAGAGAATGAAATTGGATGGTACAATTTACAACTTTGATATCATTATGGAAGTAGTTACAAAAGCCTTAGAATTGTAGAAAGTTTAAAAGTACATAACAACATCCTTAGGTCTTTCTATTATTATTATTATTTAAAACACCTTTTACTGAACAATTTCAAAGCATATGTTTTTACAGTTTTCTGAATGTTTCATCTCTTGGGCACGGGTGCACTCCCAAGCAGGCAGAGCACAACCAGCTCTAATTAACTGCACTTCCCAAACTGCTGGCTGCGGCACAGCCCCTGCCACTCTCAGCCCATTTCCAGTGCACTGCTGGTGAAATGTGCTCCAGAGCCCAAGGTCACACGCAAAGGGTTGCTGGTGTTAAAGATCTATCAGTCCTGACAGGTTTGTCCTTTTAATGCAGGCAATACAGGCCTGGTTCATCTTCCGCAGCAAAGAAATATATTAAGTTCACCTCCCATCACTTCCACAAGCTCCATGAATATACTAATTAAGAACAATGTATGTTGTATATGTATATGTATGTGCGTATGAAAGCAAAATTACTGGTACTGATACAGGGTGGCATCCAAGTGATTAGAAAAAGCAGTACCATCAGAAACTCCTTTCCTAACTAAGAAAGAAAATTAAAAAAAAAAGCTGAGGAAAATGTCTGGGTGTCTGAATCCGCAATTTTCTCTCTCTGAAATTACGAGAAACTTTGCAATGGTAGTCTAATTCAGTGAAACGTTTGACTTCTCACATCAGTGGAAGCAGAATCTGGGAAGCAAATATTTCTCTCCTTCTGTGTCTTCTTTCAAGATTTCAAAACTTTTCCTTGTCTTAGGAAAATGAAATGAAGAGGCATTTAATGATCTGAAAATCAAGCAATGGGAGCAGGAAAAAGTTTTGAACAATCTAATTGTTTAATAAAAGTCATATTAAACTATTTCATTTTATTTTTAATATTGAACTTTTTGTCAATATTTTCAAACCAGAGGTCTGATCTGAGTTTTAAAACACCTAACACTGCAAACTGAAAAGTTAAGTAAATTAAAAATGGAGAAATTAATTTTGAAAATGTAAGAACATCCTCTAATGATATAGTCAAACAACACTTTTTCTGGGTTTTTGTTGTTGTTGTTGTTGTTATTTGCGATATCCCACAAAGAGATCTGTTGGCTGGCAACTATTCAAACAGGGAAAACATCCAACTGATTTAAAGGGGAGCCTCTGACAAAACAAAAATATAGGAGATGCAAGACAACCAAATGTATGAGTTATTTGGAGCAAAGTGTAAGTTATCCATACAAATCCCCTACCACATATATCATTACAAATTTCATTTCTTTTTGAGTCAACTCACAGCCCGAAGCCAGCCTGCCCCTCTGCTGACCATCCCTCAGCAATACCAAGTGCTCTTAGGCTGGACGGAGCTGGCACTGGGCAACACAGGCTGTACCCAGGCCGGCCCCAAAGCGAAAGCCGCGTTCCCTGCGGAGCTGGCCCTGTGGTGATGCAGGGATCTGGAGGTGTTTTGGGCCTTGAATCTGGCTGGGGCAGGGCTGGACCTGAGCTCTTCCTTCCTCTGTCTCCTCTGGCTGCCGGGGATCGCAGTGGGGAAGCTGCAGCACAGGGTTTCTCCAGTGCCACCATCCCCAGCGCTGCTCCCCCGCAGCCAACCCTGGAGCCCCTTTGCCACTTGCTTTTTTACGGCTCTTTTACACCAAACCATCTGTCTCACCAGGTCCACAGGGTGATGATGAATGAGGCCCAGGGTATCCCTTCAATCCCTACGTTGCCTTCCTGGGTGAAACCAACCCCATCCAGAGGGACAGAAACTAAAGCAATGCCATTGACACCAATCGCATTATTTCAGTGTGCAACCTGGAGCCCAGGTCTGTTGTTGCTGCTCTGCATCACTGGTAACTGGCTTTGCACTGCCCTGCCAGCACCATCCATCCCCACTGCCCTCGTGGCCACTGAGGAAACTCCTTCATGAAAGAACCAACATGAATGTCTCTTCTGGAAAGGGAGAGGAACAGTGTAGCAGGACTGAAAGGGAGATGCAATCAAAATAGAAAAGACATGGCCATCAGCACAGCAGGGCTAGCAGCCTTCTCCTGTATCATTGCCCAGAGTTTTTTCCTAGAAATACAATAAAAACAGGCATGGCAGAAAATTGCCATTTCATTCTGACAATGACTGTAGAGACAACCAACATTAAAATAGCCATCATATACTGGATTTACATGTTCAGCCTCAAAACTACATTTGTAGAAACACGCTTCCAGTGGTACTTTGGAAAGAGCTGTGTCCAGCTGGGGAGGGCAGCAGGGCCAGCAGCTCTGCAGATACACCCAGGAAGGCTGGTGTTCACAAGTGCATCCCTGACTTTGAGATCTGGGGTGGAGAAGGATTACCACCCTGCAAACGCAGCAGCCGCCCGCAGGGCTGGAAGCGGCTAGACAGCCCAGACTCCCTTGCACAGAGGGGATCAACACCGACCAGATCTGAGGCTCATGGTGAGAGCCCAATGCTCGGTTCAGCCCACCTCTACTGCAACAGAACAGTGCAAGAACATTTTACGCTATGCATTTCAATCTTTTAGAAGTTAAGAAAAGATACCATAGGGTTTTTTTAAGTTATATTCATTGTGTGGCCACATAAGCAGTATCGCTAGGAACATATACTGCTATCCTTATGTCAAAACCCCAAAATATTTACTGGAATAATCTGTCCCTCAAGATACTAATCAAAGCAGGTTTTAGAGATTTTGATCAGATTTGGGTGCTCCAAAAACTATTGGTTTGAAAAAATCCAGGACTGGCTCCCAATAATTGTGTTATTAAAACTGTATCTCAGCAAAGGCATTTTCTCTTTCATCCTCTATCTTTTGTACACTTTGTTAAGTTAGAAGCCCAAATCAGCATAAAATGCTTGCCAAGGGGAGGGAGAATTGTATTCAGATTTAATCTAGTGATTATGGTTCATTCATTGCAAACAGCTCCTTCATCAAAGCCATCAGGTGAATTATTAACCTCTTCCATCCACAAATAGAAAAATACCCTCAGTCACAAGGATGCAAGGCCAAGAAAAAGGTTAAATAGGTTATTTGCGGGTGCATTGAAAAGGCACACAGTAAGGCTCACTCTGCAGCAGAAAATACTGCTTGTGGGGGAGCCAGGCAGGGAGAAAAGTACCTGATGCCCACAGGGCGGACGAGGCGGCTGTCCTGGTGGGAGCAGTGACATCGTGGTGTCCTGGCACCTCACTGCTACTCTGTGCTCTGCCTCTGCCTGGCCACATATGGCAACACATGGTGAGAAAACTGTTCCTGGGGAAGAGTTTTGGCAAAGTGGCTGTTATCAAAAAGATGACGTTATTGCAAATGAACTGCTGCTGCTCTCATCCTCCAGAACAGCAGAGAGGCTGCTGCTGCCTGCTAGCACAGAGCAGTAAGCACTCCTCACAGGCTGCTCGCAGGGTTACTACGGCCGAACCTCACCAGTTAACTCCCTGCTGTTGGCTCCATGAGAGCCTGGCACGGCTCTGGCATGTCTCCAGTCCCTGGGGTGCAGCTTGACATTGGTGTGACCAGTAGTGTCAGCAGACCACTGGTTTCAAGCAGCTGGGGAGCAGGCACAGAACAGGTAATACAGCTCTGAGCAATTAATTCAGCACATAAATAGAACAGCAGTTAGTAGGTGCATGCTTTTGTCCCTTCTAGTCATCCCTAACACTGGTCTGCAGGCTCTGCAAAAGGTAAGAGAGGCATTCTGGGTGCAGGCTGCGGGAAGGGGACTCCTGGCTGTGCTGAAGGGTAGGATTTTAAATTGGACTTTCTCTGAAGCAAAGGATTATAGGGGCCAATAAAGCCGAACAGGGTGACAAGATGGCTCTGGCTGCAGTGGGAGGAAAGGAAGGGAGAGCAGATAAAAAAACCCAAGCTGGGAAGGCTGGAAAATGAAGGGGTAAATGTGGTACATCAGTAAATGTTGATCAAGACAAATTCATGGTATTCTAAAACATACAGGCAGAAGCAAAAATTAATGTAAACAGAAATAGAGAGAAAACAATAAAATAAACTCAGAAAACTGTCTCTCCCGCCCTGCTTTTAGCATGGAGCCTGTCACACTGAAGGGAAGCACGCAGCAGCAATAGCTGTTAGCATTTCCCGAACAACCTCCGCGGAGTCCCTCTGAAACTCGGGTCCACCTGCAAGGAGGGAGGTCCTGGGATGGCTCCTGGTCACACCACAGCAACCATTTGTTTCAGAATACAAATCACCCCCATACAAACTAATACAAACCCAACATCTCGCTTTACATTACCTCCTTAAATCGTATTTTACATTTTGCCATTATACCAGACTGCTGGGAGTTCTGAGAATAAAAAGCTCTTGAAGGCACATGTATTTGAGTAAGCAACCACAGAACTTCATTTCTGGCCTGTGTACTTTCTAAGAACTAAAATAATTCCTCAAAGGTACAGAAAAAAAAAAATCAGGCATCAGCACCATACCAGGAAATTATATCCAAGGAGCTAAGAAAGCCTGGAGGCAGCCATGACTCCCCACCTGCCATCAGACCTGCAGCATTCACTGACCAAGGGAAGCTAGCACTAAAGGAGGGGGAGCTGGACATCCCCGCAGCTCGTGCACCAGCTTAGACTCCAGCTGCTGAATTGGTCATTCTGGTAACACTTGAGACAGAGGTGACCACCTTTCCTTGTTTCATCATTTCAAAATTAATCTGCTGACAGAGGCAAAAATAAAGTAGAGGGCTGCCAGGAATATAGGGACACTGCTGTACCTCAGCTACACCATCACCTCACTTCTGAAATGATTCATTTGGTTGCAAAAAAAACCCAGAAACTAGCAGTGGGGCTTTTAAAAGTCCTACACAGCTTGGGGGAAAAAAGGGAAGAAGAAAAAAGAGCAACAATAAAAGCAATGCTATAAACCAAGTTCATTATTCTATTACACCAAGGCAAAAAGAAAATAAGAGTCACCAGTAGGTCGAGCTTTACACATTTCAACTAGTCACATTAAAGCAGAGTGTGGTTGTTTCCAAAGTGCGTTTACTGCTTTCAAATCCTAGTTTAGAGCAAGGGCTGAGAGGTCTCTCAGTAGAGAGGACTTTCTCCTGCTTCTAATAAAAATTCCCATCCACCTTACGGGTGTCATCCCAAATAAGGGCAAATGGAAAATAAGGAACCATCCTTGCTTTTAACACAATCAATACAACTGCCAAAAAAACAGCATGTGTTTAATAAATGCAATGTAGATTTTTTTATTTGATCTTCTGTTCACAAAATAATTTTATTATATGTATGAAAGCAGCATACAGGCAATAAAATTATGAAAACATTCACACATTCACATAAATACACAGACCTGATGCAGGATGTATATAGTTCATTAGACTTTAAACTTTTTTTCCTCTCAGTTCTCTTTTCCTGACAACACATTTTTTTGATATATGTTATGAAAAAGTTGCTCCAAAGGGTATTTTCTTCCATTCAGAAAACAAAGAGCTTTCTTTGAATGCTGCTGAATATTAACACCCAACGTTCCTGTTGCTAACGTTCACTGATTGCTTTTGGCATTAAAAAGGGGAAGCAGCAGGGAAGGACAATGGAAAAGTAGCAAGTTTTTTGAATGAAACGTTGGCAACTTTTGGGGAGCTCACAGGACATTTTTGGGGTGGCGGCTGCAGTTCTATCCATACTTAGAAATGTCTTAATCCAAAATGGTAATGAGGCACTATTCCTTATCAAATGGACTATTGACATGGTAATTACTAAAATGTAATGTCCTCCTAGTTTCCAAAGTAAAGCACTAGGTACCTCACTTTTTTATTCTGACCGTGATACAGTAGCAGACAGACAGCATGATCCTGGTGGTACTGCAATAATACAGATGATAACGAGGTTTGGCATGTTTACTACCATTATAGCCAATTGTGTTTGTTCAGAAAAGATATCCAAGACTTGAAATAAGAAAAGTCTGAGAAAGCTGTTTATCTTACATAAATACAAAACATTATATACTAAGAATTGTTATCTAAGAAGCTTTTCTTCTCAAATCGGATTCTTCTTAAGGTCATAGTCATATTTAAGGTATTTACAGATCCACAAACTTGACATTCTAGCAAAGTCTTTGTAACATGAAATTTTTTTAAAAAATAAATAGCAGCAATTTCTTTTATTTCTATAAGGGAAGAGAATTCACAATTCAGTCAACACTGGTCCTGTCTTTTGAAAGAAATACCACTTAAAACAAAAAAAAGCCCTCAAGCAAATGAACTCCACACAGCATTAGTTTTGCTGATTCCTTCATTTCTTGCTGAGCTTTTTAACATTCCTTCATTCCCCTCACCAGCTCTCCAGACTATCAGAGCTTATAATAAAGTGCTGACTGGTTGACTGGTCAAAATGCAGTTATGACACTCCAAAAATATCCCATTATTTAGACATCTTAAATAACATAAATAAAGCTAGATCTGTTATAACATATGAAAAATATCAATTTAAAACAATAAATAAATAAAACCAGTATCAACATATTACCTCCCAAAGCTTTAAAAATAACCATCCTTATTATAAGGCTCAATTATTTGTCAGAAATAATTTTAAGAAGGCATCTACCTATCTTTACAATCCCTCAGTCTTTAATTAGGACCTGTTAACACCCACTATCACAAGACACAGCAATCTTTTAACTTTTAGTAAACATTAATCTTTAAACACTTAACATTTATCTTTTGCCTCATTTTAAGCTAGAAATCAGTTTCTCTGTGTGGAAGTGAAGCAATATTATCTTTCTCACTGCACTGTATCTAAATTTGTATATTTTTCTCAGTATGAACAGCATGGTTTAATATTCTTTCTTAGCCAAATTTCAGTATCTTTTTCTGTTTATTGTTTTAAGTGTTAAATTTGCTTTGAATGCCAGGATAATTAATTCTGGGCTTGGTGAAAATGTGTATTTCTCCCTAGAGCTTAGTTTCTTACTAAAAAATCTTGTATATCTTTTTTCTTTAAAAGATTATTACAATATACCCTATTAGATCTTGCTGGGTAAACCTTACTGTTCAGGTTTTATGCTGCCCATTTTGTGTAATGGGATTGATCTTTTCCAGAGAAACATCAGCCTCATAATCCAAGATACCCGACAATGCTGGAGACATCTTCTCCAAGGTCTTAGATAGTTCACCCTCTTCTTCCTTTTTGAGAGGTTCTTCTTCCGGACAGATAATTGCATGTGGAATCAGATAAACCAGATTAGACTCTTTGGGGCTGGACCCTTTGGGCTCATGTTGGCTCGAAAAAACAACTGCTCCGTTATTGTTAATACTAACAGTCTCTATAGCATTGCTGGACATAGGGCAGAGCCTGTAGCATCCTAGCAGGGTCGAAAATGCCTTGCGGAAATCAGCATTGAAGGCATAAATGATGGGGTTGAGGGAAGAGTTAGCCCATCCAAACCAAACAAAAACATCGAAGGTGGTGGAATTAATGCAGAAAGCTTCTGCTCCCTTGGATGGTTGGGTAGGCTCGCAGAAGGGAATCATGCAGTTCAATACAAAAAATGGCAACCAGCAGCACACAAACACCCCCATGATCACCGACAAAGTCTTTAAAACCTTTGTTTCCCTCTTGAAGGACATTTTGAAGTTGCTCTCTGGTTGCTGGCAATCCATACTGCTTCTGTTGCCGCTCGTGTTCTGGCAGTTCTTGGCATGCACTGCTGCCCTCTCCAAAGCTGAGATGCGTCGTATTTGCTTCTGAGCAATCCGGTATATCCTTGTGTAAGTTACTATCATAATGGCCACAGGTATATAGAAGCTAATTAGAGAAGAGGAGATGGCATACATCCTGTTTAGGCTAGAATCACAGTTGTCCATGGTTATACCTTGTAAACTGGCATTTAGGTCCAAAAAGCTTGTGGTTGTAGCCTTGTGCCAGTTCAGCTGCACAGGGATGAAGGAAATCAACACAGACAAAGTCCATGCCACACTGATCATGATGAAGGCTGCCTTGGGCGTCATTTTCCTCTCATACCTAAATGGGCTGGAGATGGCCCAATATCTGTCCACACTAATGACACAGAGATTTAAGATGGAGGCTGTTGAGCACATAATATCAAAGGCCACCCAGATGTTGCAAAATGAACCAAAAGGCCAGAAACCTGCGATCTCAGCCACAGCTTTCCACGGCATGACCAAAACTGCCACTAAGAGGTCTGACACAGCCAAGGAGATGACAAAGAAGTTGGTCACCTTGGACCTAAGGTGGCGAAACCTAATGACAGCCGCACAGACCAGCGTGTTTCCCAGCAGCGTGGAGAGGATCAGCAGTGAGAGAAAGCAGCCCGTGAGGATCCGAAAGGAAGAGTCCCTTTCCACCAGCAACCCTTCCCTGTCCATAGTGGTGTCGTTCCAAGTCATAGTTTCTCCTGAGGGAAAATCATATCATGATTTTCATGACGACATCAGCTCCTTTACTTGCAGAGATCAGAGACATCAGACGTCCATTAATTACTCATCACCAAACAGACCAAAGGTCCTTTCTTACGGTCCCTTCAACCCTGGATAGACTTCACCCACTATGAATCTCCCCAAACACTGAAAGCTCTGTGAGCAGGAACTGGAAATGCACAAATACAGTCCACCCTACAGACTGGTTCTTTAAGCAATCCCTTCAGAAACACACCACACCACCTAATTCAGCCTAATTCAGACAGCTCGCCTGCAAACGTTCTGCTGCTGTCCTCTGCAAATACACCCCACAGACAGGAAAGCAATCACTTTTCCATGCTTGCATATATTCCCACTTAAATAGGGTATTGATCGAGTGTTTCCAGCGTCCATTGCACTAGCCCCTCATATTTACTGAAGCGTACTATACAAGGTGCTTTTTCTCTAGTTTAGTTTCCCAAATGTCTTGCTGATTAAACACTCCATCCTTCCTCCTCGGTACATTCCTGTTACAAAATGCATCAGTTCTCTGTTTCTGGGCAGCGTCACAGAACAATTCTTTGCTTTGTTACAAACTGTTTAAGTTTTACACTTCTGAGACAAAGAAAATAAACATACAGTAGGTGTGTTTTAATGTTTTCAGTAAGAAGTAGCTCAGGTTATTTAGTTTTATTTAAACGAGAAATTCTGGCTCCTACCTTTCACCTTTGAATCTCTGTTTGCTCTGGGGTGCAGGGCCGTCTCTCCTCCTCTTTTAGTTTTGGAATTGCATAGCAAAATTTATATACAAAACCAACACAGAAACACTGCATTGCATCAGGGGTTTGTGTGTGGTTTTTTTTTCCCTGAAAGTTCAGATTGTCAGGGGAGAAGTAAAAACAGGAGCCAGCAGAGTTTGACCATCAGGAGTTAGTTTTCAAGGGAGCAGCAGGTCTGTGCTGTCAGGCCGTGCGTGACGGACCCCATAGTGTACGCCCAGCTACCTCCATCCCACAGTCCCTGCTGATCACTCTGCAAACTTTGTTGGCCGGCTCAGTCCCAGTTGCACTTTGTACATCCCGTCGAAGTGGCACATCAGGGCAAATCATCCCAGGCAAAAGGCACAGTATTCCCAACACTGGCAAGAGCCAAATACCAGTTCTTTCTTCTGTCATTCACTGGAAGGAGAAAAAAGGGCGAGAGGAGGAGAAGGACCTGAGTGACCTCCCCACGGCCAGGGGTGCGAGGCCGGCGGTGCCCGCAGCGGGCTCCCCTTCCAGCGCGGCCAAGTCGGTCTAACGTTCCGCTGCCAGGTTGTAGCACTCCATAACCAGCCCGGAGTAATCCCACCTCCTGCTCAGCGGGGCTGCGCTCCAAGGATCGGGTCCAGCTTTTACCATGCTTCTTCGCTCTCAGAGAAGCGCCGGAGGAGGCAGCTCCTCACGCTCTCCTGCAGCCTGCCCCGGGCCGCGCATCCCCGGTGCCGGCGGGTCTCGGCGGCAAAGGCTTTCTTCTGCCCGGGGCAGGGCTCGACAGCATCGTCCCTCCAGGAAAGGTCTGCTGCCTGGCTTCTCCTTCCTAAAGGATTAAGACAAGGGAAAGACAGGCATGGAGGCACGCAGTGGGCAAAAAGCAGCCCCCCTTCGCCTCCTTTAACATCTTCGGTCGGGCGCAGCTTCTTCTGGGCAGCCTCTTCCCGTTTTTTTCAGCTTTCCTGGGGAATAATGTCCCGGCTAGCCAGGCAGGCGGGGCGAGAGGCAGCGCCGGGCTCCTGGAGCGGCTGTCCTGGAGCTTAGCTCAAACGGGATCACTTTGCCCCGTGCCGAGCTCCGGGACGCCCAGGGTGCTGCGCGATGCCTCGGCGCTGCGAGACTGCTCAGCTCAATTCATTGATGCGGAAAGTAAGTACCGGCACCTAACTTGGGGCTGGGCGATGCTCGCTCCGGAGGCGGGCTGCGGCCGAGCACCCGCGCCTTCGCCGACACCTCCCCGGGAACAGCGTCACCCCAGGGCACGCTCGGGAAGGGGGGCCCGGGACCCCCTCGGGCGCGGCGGGGAAGGGGCGGCGGCCGCGGCCGCCGTACTCACGGGCGCGGGGAGGGCCAGGGCTGGCGGCGGGCTGCAGCCGGGGCTCCGCGCACGGCTCCGCGCCGCCCCCCCGCCGCCGCCGCCGCCGCCGCCGCCGCCGCCGCCGCCGCCGCCGCCTGGCTCAGCGCCGCCGCGCCCGGTGCAGCCGCGGCCGCCGGGCTCCCTCTCCTGGGCGGCCGCGGCCCCGCGCCCCGCCGCGCCGCCCCCGCGCAGGGCAGCCCCGAGGGGCAGGGCTTTGCCGGGATCCCCCCCGTGTCCCCCCAGTGTCCCCCTGCCCCAGCCCGAACCCGCCGCCGGACACGCTTAAACCCTGAGTTCGTAACGAAGGCGAAGGGCTTTGCTATCCCTGCGAGTAGGCGGGTGGGGGGAGCCCCAAAGCCCAGGTTCCCAGGGGTGTGGAGCTGCCTGAGGACCCGCGTCCTGACCAACTTGCTCGAGATGAGGCGAGGGGACGGCAGAGGAACAACCGGCTCCCTCTCCTCGGGCCCGCCGGAGCCCCGGAGCGGGCACCCCCGGGGGCAGATGCGGAGTTTGGGGCAGCTGGTTCTGCGTCTGCAGAGAAAACCCAGCGCAGTGAACCGCCGTTCTCCCTCAGAAATCTGCCCCCATTCAAACCCTGTTTTCTTTGCAAAAATCCTCCAAGTAAGCACCAAAACCAGAGCCGTTACATCTCAAACCCCTTCTTTCTCCAAAAGGGTTTTTTGTTTTGCTTTACCCACAATAGGCAAGGAAAGAAGATGAACGTGCCGATTTGCAAGTTGCTACCTCTGTGTAGGAATCTTTCTCAAAAGAAAAATCAGAAAATTAAGATAAAAGACATCGCAGGGAGATTAAAAACCTCCTAAGAGAACAAATAAGCTCCCTAAGACGTCGAGATAAATTTCGTAGGGTTCAGCATTAGTGAAGTTGCTTTTCTGCCGTCTATAATTTTTCATAATGTCAGTTAAAGCAGATACAGTGCCAAGCTAACCTTGACTAGCTAACTAAAACACTTCTTTTCCTTTCTCCCTCTTTCTTTTTTTTTTCAACTGCTTCTCAGCAAGTTCTCACACCCCCTTTCTTATTACCCTGTCCTTTAATCATCATTCATCCTTAGTAGAGGGTGAAAATAGACAAGAAAATTAATCCTGTGCTGTTTTCAATATTTTTTTCTTTCTTCTCCTGTGCTTCTTAAAGCACAACACAGGTGAGGTTTACTGTGTGGTACTTACCATCTGAAAATGTATCACAGTCCTGCCTTTCAGTAGAAATCCTAGGCTAAGGAGAACATTGCCTGCCCAAGAAGTCCTGAGCACATTTGATTTTATTTGTAACAACTTCAAGGGGCTGCCTCAAAATTGCTTTCTACCACAGCCGTCCTGGATTATTCCAGGAGAAATCACAACTTCAGCGTACACAAACAGCTCAATCTTTGAGGCATACTGGGAGAGAAATGCTGAGGTACATATTGCAAAAAAGAGGGCGTTCTGCTTTCAATCATCTGCTTATCAGCTCATCAAGCAAACGCTTCAGTTCATTTTTGCTAAGGAGTAGCCTTTCCTGGGGAAGAGGCTGAATTCCACGTTGGCAGCCCCTAATGCTGCTCATACGAGGGTTTAAAACTTTCGTTTGAATCTGATATTAAAAAAAAAAAAAGCCTTTTAGCTTTCTACTCAAAGCAGCCTGTAAGAATCTCCTGGTCTTTATTTGTTTGGCAATTCTCGTATCTGTTTCAGAAGACAGAGCCTCTCTCCTGTTTCATCTCTAAATCTGTGTGATCAGTTCAGGATGAACACGAGGTCTGGCTCAGCCGAGACCAAACTAGTGGAGCAAAGCCCCTTCCACAGCTATGCAGGTTTCAACCACCAGCATTTCATGCAGGGCACCCTGCTGTACCCATTCGTCACTTCGGCTAATTTGTAAGCTTTTAAAATTTTCATGACTTAACAGTCATACCCAGGTGAGGAACAAAAGTGAAATCCATTAAACCCCTATTACTATTTAGGCAAATTTAGTGGTGGGATTAGGCAGCCGATTGACATGACTCTGGGAGCCAGTTATACAAAGTATAGGGTGAATTTTCCTTTTGCTGCACTCTGGCTAGCCTGCCTCCAGCCAGCATGAGAAGGATCGGCTCTCATCCGGGTCAGGACTTGGCTAAAACTGCTAGCAACAGGACGACAGTGCAGGTGTTTCTTGGAGATTCAGAAACAAGCACAGAGCTTGTTTAATTCTCCCTGGGTACTCCCATAAAACAGCTGCTTAATTTTATTTAATGCTTTTCAGTCACTACTGACTGATGACGGAATCAAAGCAATGCCCAGCAAAGGAAAGGTTCTGTGGCTCTATTACTATCCTGTGAGGGATCTGTTCCCCCCAGGAGGGTCTGGTTGGAGACAGTCCTATTTGGCACATATGAAGGTTTAAAAATACAAATACTGAGTAGCACCTTGATCCAAATTATCTTCATCCAAACAGTAATTAGCTACTGGAAGACCGAGACAGAGTTGAACAAAGTCCATATTTTGCATTCAGGGATAAACATGCTTTAATCTACAAAATAGGACACATACTAGAGCTGGGGAAAGGCAGCTTAATTTACAAATTACAGTACATGGATACAAATTGTACTCACGTCACTCTCGGGATGACTTTTTGAATCTTCATGCATGGGATTTATTAAACATGAAATCAGCTGAGGCATGCTAGCAGAAATAATGTCTAAAAGAGCTGTCAGGTTTCTAAATAACTGGTTATACTAATAAGCCAAGATAACTTTAGCCTCAGTGTAACCTTCTCGGAAAAATCAAGGGTTTCTGGAAATCAAGCAACAGCTATGAACTCTCTTAAAGATCAGTGAAGCACACTGGTTAAATCGATATTATCATGTTGGGCATTCCACAGGGAAAACCACAGTGGTGAGTACAAAAGTGTAGAGCAAAGAGTAGCAGCAGAAAAAACTATTACTTTGCTGCTAAAAAAAAAATCTCCAAGGATCATAAGCTCATTCGTGAATAATAAAAATCTGCCAGGAGGGGGAGGGATCAGTGAGAGAAATGAATTCTAGTCCCCAAACACTGACAAAGAGAGGCCTAAATATTCAGTATTGAGTGTGGGTGCTTTTTTTTAACTGTAGATTATAGTCATGTCCATCTGCAGCTGGACTTTAGAGTCTGGCGGATTCAGCAGGACTGATCTCAAAAAGCACGTCAGTGCCCTTGTGAATGTTGGCTCTTGAATTATTTCCAGTGACAACCAGTGCACAAGGAATCCCTGGGTATCAGGTCACTGGCGAAGTATGTGCAGAAGTCTCACAGTGACACGGAGAAAGAGAATGAATAAAGGCCAAAGAGAAGCAGCATGTATGAAAGTCTGAATTTAAATGACTCATTTGAGGCAGCTAACTGAGGCAGCAGCAAAGCTGAACACAAGGGATAATGCATGGAGGGTATAAATGGGAAGGATTTGTTGGGCAGTGCTACTGGTTCCCAGGATCTGGAGCTCAGGCTGCAGGGCGCTCACAAGGCAGGACCAGGCACTGCTGCTCCTCTGGCATCTCCCCTCCTCGGTACGCTGATGCTCAACTGTTGGAGCACAGCCCTGGTCCCAGCCGGGAGAGTCCACCTCCATCCCCAGCCTACAGGGGAGGAAGCCTGCAGAAAGGGTTTCTGCTCTGTGGGAGATCAAGCAGCAGACTCTCAAAAAGCAGCCTCATATCTGCAGGGCTCTGCACACACAAGCTTTAGGAGTGGTGGAAACTGTGATCTGGTAACAGGAAAGGAGCAGTTGTCCCCCCTCCTGCTCAGAGCCTGTTCAGGCTCTGTTCCCCTTTCCTTCCCTCGCCAGTAATTCCTCTTTACATTTGCAGTGCAAACCCAGAGAAAAGCTGGTTGCTTTCAGCTGTAACCCCCCAGATTTTACGACAAAATGGCTCACTTTGGAGAGAAGTGGAAGACAGGAAAGAAAAAGAAATACCCAGCCTGTGGCCAGGGATCTGAACAGAAGCTGTCGTCTAAACAGCCCCCAACCTCCTGCCACACAGGAGCCACGGGTAATTTAAGCTCGGCACGATGCTGCCAATAACCGTGTTATTTAATCAGCAGAGCTTATGCAGTGACTTTTTATGGGGTTTTTCCAGTTCCACGCACTCACTCCCAAAGGTCCAGAGAAAGAAAGTTTTCCACAATGAACACTTGGAGAGACCCTTCTTCTCACAGCTCAACCCACTCCATCAAACCAAAGGCCATTAATGGATCTTAAATCACCCTGGAAATCGCTCAAGCAGGGAAGCCTAAAATTTCCCCCCTTCTCTCTCTGGGTTTTCCATCTGCCGCAGATACGGGGTAGGAGAGGCATTACTGCCCTGCCAACACTTCCCTCTAGAGTGGGTAGAGAGCCAAAATGCAGAGGATGATGAGAATAAATTATAGCTGAGAGGAGAGGAGAGCTCTAAGGAAAGAAAAACACTTCCTCCGACTGCCTCGTCCCTGCAGCACAGCAGAACGGTGCCAGGAAACGCACAGCAAACTAACATGACCCCTTCTTTAAAACCTAATCTAAACCAACAGATACAAAATATCTCAAAATTTCTGATCACCAACACATGTAGGCACTTGACGTACTGCTGAATTTTGTATTCTAATCCATGTATATAAAAACCTTACAGAGCTGATTGCTGAGGACCTACTATTCAAAATAGCACATAAACTAGTAAGTCAACACAAAAATACAGACTGGGACATTGGCTCCCAATTTATGCTTTATTTGCATATGCATAATTTTTTTAATACTGTACGGCTTGCATTTTTTCCTTCACTCCACACTGGATGGACATTTTAGACCATCAGAAAAATTGAAGTTGAATATATGAATCAAAAGAAAAGTCATGGGAAAAATTACAGCACTTTTAATGTTAAAGATGGGTTTGACATATTAATTAGTAACTCAGAAATTAAATAAAGCCAGTGATACAGAATGATTCATTAGAATGAAATTAATCTGAGAAATAATTAATTCTGAGTGGTTGGATAAAAAGAATACAAATAGATATATTAGCAGCAAAACTCTTCACAGATGAGTGCTACAGTGATTTCTAGCAACAGTGGATGCAGATAATAGGATTTTCTTAGCAGATGGCTTGGTAGGTGGCACTCTTCCCTCCTAAGCTGGTGTTACATTTACTCCTGAGCTGCGTGCCAGCATAAAATGAATCCTTCCCCATATTCCAGCCCAGCCCCTGACTGACGGATGGAGAAGAGCTATTTAACTTTGACCAGCAGATTTTTGCCCTTTTCTGGTGCAGGACGTGTGACTATGAAGAGTGTGCTTGGTACCTACTGGATCCCATTGCCTCTAAAGCTTAAGTGGAGCAAGCAAGCAATAGTTTGCACTACAGCTGATTATTTTTAGTCCACATTATTACACATCCAGTATGGTCAGGCTCCACAGTCCTTCCATCAGCAGGCTACAAATCCTAGATTTAAAAATAATTAAACTAATACTTACCAAAAAAATAGAAGCTGATACTGCACAGAGCATCACTTCTTGCTCGTAGTGAAGACCAACACAAGCATTTCATACCTGTGCTGCAGGGAGCCACAGGAGCAGGCAGCTCTGCCAGGTACACCTGGCCAGGGCTCTCTGCAAGGGGGACAGCCCCATGGTGCTCACACAGCAGCGCAGCAGGTCCAACTACAGTAGACAAGGTCAACTAGCAGTCCAGTGATCACCAGACCGCTCCAAATGTCCCAGGCTTGGAGCTTTGCTGTCTCTGGTGCCATTTCCCCCTCTGCAGCTCCCCAGACAACTCTGCTGCCATTGTGATGTTGCAGCTGTGCCAACCCAGGGTATCACCTTCAGGTTCTGGGATTAAATTGTTCTTGTAGGCAAGATGCTGGTCATCAAAGTCCTTGTCAAATCACACAGTCTAGGCCTGGCGGCAGTCAAAAACATTCCACCAAGTTAAATAAAACACTAGAACGATATTCCAAACAAGAATCCACAACAAGGTCTAAACTGTTTCACTCTGTTTCGGGCTGTTTCACTCCTCCTGCCATAACTTTCACTCGAACTTTTGAAAAACCCAGTGATCTGACTGGATTATCCCAAACTATGGTATAATCCCAAATCCACTTTCACCCTAGCTCATCTGGATCAGTTTCCTGTCCCAGCCTCAGTGCCTATCCCACCATATCAAGCAAAACTGTTTCATCCCAGCAACATAAGCGACATCTCCCTCTTTGGAGCCTGCCTCAATGCCCTTGGCTTTTCCCTGCCCTGTGTGGTGAAGAGTTGTTGCTGTGACAGTCTCTAACAACCAGTACTTTCCCAGGCTGAAAATGTTCCCTGAAGTTTCATCACCCATTTGTCAAAATCTGTCTCAAGGTCAGGGGTCTTCCAAGTCAGCAAGTTCCCCTGCTCCCTTCCCGCAAAGCTCAACTGCCCAGAGCTGGGCTTGGGGTGCACATTAGGGCTCAGCTCCACCAACACAGGCATTCAGGGTGAGCTGGTTGTCTCCATTTAGGAGAAGTTCAAATTAGGGTTGTCTTCGAGCTACAAGTTACATTTCAGGAAAGGCTATGGGATCAGATCCTATCTACTTTCTGGTTTCACTTTTCCCCCCACTCTTTACAGTGGTTGACTTTCTTCTGTGCTTTTCTCAGCATTGCTTTCTAAGAACTTCCCCCAGGTGTTTAGGAACTACAGGATGTACAGCTCAACCAGGATTTTTCCATTCTTTCTTGCATTTTTCTACATCTTTTTAGGAGTTTCACATGCCTTTCTAGGATTTTCCTAGTGATCTCTGGCAATATCCCCTCCAACTTTATAGGAATTTCCCCCCAGCTTTCAGGGAATTTCCTATTGCTTTCTAGGAAACTTTCCCATTGCTTTCCAAGTATTTCTTTCACCTTACTAGGAAATTACATTTGCTTTCTAAGAATTTCCAGTGGCTTTCAAGATATCCCTAATGCTTTTCTAGAAAAAAATTCTAGAATGCTTTCTAGTAACTGTGCACTATTTATAGGAATTTCCTTCTGCTTCCCAGGAGTTCCCTTCTGCTCTTTATAAATTTCCCACAGCTTTCTAGGAGCTGTGCATTTCTTTCTAGGATTCCTCCATTGCTTTATAGCAATTCCTCCTGACTTGATAAGAAATTCCCTCCACCTTTCTAGGAATTTGTAGCCAACTTTCTCAGAATTCATATTTTGTTTTCCTGGAGCCCCACCACAGCTTTCTAGTAATTCAATACTGCTTTTTAAGAATTTCCCATAATTTTCCAGGAGCTCCCTGTAGCTTTCTAGGAATTTCCCATGGTTTTCTAGACATTTTCCATACCTTTCTAGGAATTTCACACTGCTATGAATCTCTCACTGCTCTCTAGGCATTTCTATCAGCTTTCCAGGTATACCTATCACGCTGCAGCATGATGTCAAGTGTTGTTCTGTGCTATTTGTGCTGTTGCATGCTGTCTTGTGTTGTGGCATGTTGTATGTTATTCCAAGTTGTCCTGTGGTTTCTTGTGTTCTCATATGTTGTGCTGTCACGTGTCATTCTCACATGTTTGCTCGTGTTGCTCCATGCCTCCCCATGTCACTGTGGCATGCTCTTGTGTGTGTCACCTTCTACTTCTGTGTGCTGTCAGAGGTTGTCAAGTGCTATCCTGTGTTGCTGCAGGAATTTGAGAGTGCATATTTTTAATTGCTTTTTTCAAAAGCCATTAGAAAGGCTCAAGAGGTGATATCTGGTCCCTAGAGAATGATGAAAAAAATTTGTCAGGCCTGGTTGAAGCAGTTGTGAAATCCTGTGGCAGCTCCCTGTGCCCTATGGGATGATGTTATGCCACCTCCTGCCCCCATGCTACATACACAGCTCCATCTTGCCATCCTAGATCAGTCTGCCTAGTCCAGTGTCTTGCTGCAGACACAGGCTGGCACAGATGCTTCAGGGCATGAATGATCCCATAAGAGACATTTATAAAATAGCCACATCATAGAGGAAATTGCTTCCTAATCCCCTTGAAAGGCTGCTATATCCCTTTAAACATAGCTTTATGTCCCTTCTAAATGCAGATTGGCTTTTCGTATTCATTCCCTTCCAGTCTTATCTGATATAACTATGCATGTTTTCATCTACACAAATAGGAAAATAGGGTATGAATCAATTTAGCTTGGCACAGTATAGCATGAGTAACCTAAAATTGGGTTCAAATATTGCAGACAGACCCAAACCCTTTAACTGGTTTTGTAAGTAATCCTCTCAGCCAAAAAGTGTAGTGTTACTTCTCTGTTTGACCAAATTTCCCTAGGTAATAGTTTATTCATTATCAGCTGAAACTGGGAAAACAGGGTGATGTTTTTTGATATACTGACACAGACTTACAGAAATCCCTAGCTCATTTAAAGAAACAGTCTTTGAACTTATGGGCACTCCTCAGACTGTACTGACATCCCTTCCAATCTGGGGTTTGGATTTTCTACATAAAATTAATGTATAGTAAGTCAGTAGACCATAGAAAATGCTCATCTCACCCAGTATTCTGCTCCTGAAAGCAAAACCCAGCACAAAGCCTTCACAGGCACCTCCCATCAAGTGAGTGCTAATGAATGGTTCCCAGAAATGTTGCTGGTTTCTTCTGGCAAACCCCTGATAACAGCCAGCTTGGTGCCAAGGCCAGTTCCTAACACCATCCTCCAGAGCCAGCAGCAGAACACAGCCCAGTTTCTTGCACTGCACCTTCAGAGCCATCACCACACATCATTTCCCACCTGCTCTACAACTACTTCTTCATGGAGCAGGAAAGTCTTGACACATCCCACACTTGCCTTTACTCCACTTGACTGCACTGTTCGTGATCCAGGGTTGCCGAAAACCTGGTCCTGCAGTGCCACTTACTGGACATTTATGTTAATAAAAGCAATGTGCAGCAGCTCTTCATTTTTTTCAGTTGTTTCCCAGTACCAAATTGAAATGGTAAAAAACATAAAAAGCATTAATATCCAACATAAATTTTATGAATACAAGAAAGCTTGGGAAAGCAAATACAGTAAAGTTCATTTCTTAAATGAGGCAGTAATTGTAGAGGAACAGAAATCCTCCTTTTCTGGTTAGCATAGGGAAGGCCTTTCTCTGTAATGCTCCAGGAATACTTTCAGGTGAAAAGATATAGACGGTTAAATTCATCCCTAATTCAACAATGACAGAGGACTGAAACCTGGAGGTTTGCAGGAGTCTTATTAATATATTCCTTGGAAAATAAGGCAACTGAAAGGAATGCTTCAACAGGAGCTGAGGTAGGGCTTATCTGATTAATCCAGTCATAGTCTTAGGCACATGCTTTCTGCATGTACCATTAGTACTTGCACAATAATTTAACCAGTAGGACACTTCAACCTGTAAGAAAACTCACATTTGAGCTTAGAAACAGGGCACTGACCAAGCTACATGGACTGATTGCATGGGACTATGTCAGATTCTTTTTTGGGGGACCAGGACTTCTGAAGAACAAATCCAGAATATTCAGCTGCAAATCAATATGCTCAAAACCACATTCTGGGATCTGTCCCTCCTGATCCTCCGAGGCAGAGAGCTGGCTGGAGAGCATGGCAGCCCCTCCAGCCCACCTGCCTGACCTTCCTGCTTGTGGAGGGCACTGATGGGATCCACACACCAGGCCTCACCTCAGAATGGAAGCAGGATCAGGCTAAAACACACACCTGGATCTGGGATGTGGTACACCTTCCTGGATTCTGCATTTGATAATACAGCTGAAAACATTTTAGTATGAAAATTCATGCAGACAAAGAAACACATGTAGCCAGAGGTTGCATATTCTCTGTGAGTACCCATATTAGCCCATTTGCCTTCCAGTTTTGTGGCATGAGTAGTTCTTGCTGGTTGGTCAGAGCCACCTCAAGACTTTTCAGAATTCATGGCAAAAAATCAGATTTGTTTCTCAGCAACAGAAGAAATGACTAGTCTAGTGAAAAAGAAGTTACATAGCTGTTCAAAACCATCTGCACTGACTATAGAGCAAATTTTTAACTCGAGGAATGTAGCTTTCCATGTAGCAACTCAGAGAAAGAATACAGATATTAATATATTTATGTTAAAGAGTCTGCAAGCAGAGTTTCTATTGTGTTGTGCAGAAAAGACCATGTGTGGTTTCAAAGCAAATTAACAACTTAATATCTTTGGCATATAGGAAAATTATTAGAGGCAGAAGACATCAGTCCTCAGAATGTAAACCATATACCACAGTACCAGTTACACCCACTGACAACTAATTTATTTCTATGTATGACATCCAGCTGTCTCCACTTTCTGATTGAGATGTCTTTCCTACTCAGTCATTGCATGTTTTTAGCAATAAGTGTTAGGGCCGGATACCCTCAAAGATTTTTTCTGGGTTGGATCTGTCAGTGGTCATGGAGACCGGGGTCTGCCTGTCAAGATTAAAAAGAACTAAAGACACTAGCAGTAAAGGACATAAACTGTGAACAAAATTCGTTGCACAAGAAAAATGCAGTGCAAGGGTATCAGTGCTGGTTTTTACTCTTCCATGATGAAATTTCACCTGGCATATTTGCACCTGCAACTATCGTATATATATCTGTAAGTCCTAAGTTGTGGAGCCATGGGGGAAACAGACAGGTGGACATCTGAGATTTGATGGGTCTGTGTCAGAATGAAAGTTGAATCTTACCTTTTCATTGAAAATCATAAACTGAGTAGGGTTGCTAAAAGCTGAAAGCAAACTCCAGCCTACACAATTATATTTTTATGAAAAAAATAAAAAACCCAATTTTTCACAGAAGTTGAGTTTTAACAGCAAAGATTTCACCAGTAAGTGTATCTCCACAAACAATTGATACCTGGGAAGAGTTCTGGCTTTTTAATATAAAATTCCCATTTAGCATCCTGCAACGAGCAGTGACAGGGAGGCCAGAGCTTGCCCAGCCCCACATTCCAAGTGTTTAAGGGTAGGATGCTCTGCACACACAGCTGCCACCGGCTCAGGGATGAGACCTGTGGACAGAGCAGTGTTGTTACAAAGGGAACTTTAACAGAAGACCTTAGAGGAGCTGGGCAGGGTTACAGATGGTAGTTGCAGCCAGCTCTGTGTGTTGGCTTGTTATTCTGGACTGCAAAAGAGGTAAACTAGCACTGTTTGCAGACTGCAAATGGGATGCAGTAAGGCTGATCTGACCGTATTTTCCCAACAGACTCAGCATCAGCTATGGGATAAGACCAGTTCATGTGTTGCTGAATTAACACTATAAGATTGAAGCGTTAATGTGCCAATTCTTGAAATGTGTGTTAGGAATCTAGTTTGAGTGTCTATCACCATGTTCATCAGGAAGCTGGGCTGGAGAAAGAATATAAACAGTGTAATTGAGTATCCCTACTATTTCTATTAAATCTCAGATGATTGCACATTTAATCTCAGAGAAGTTATAAAGATAAAATGTGGATTGCCTTTGATTACTAAAAGGAAAGAAATGCTCTGAAATCCACTCTCAGCCTTCCAGCAAAATCAAGGCCCCATGTTTATTTGACATTTTTGAGGCACCACACACAAGAAAGTTCTCATCAGCTGGAATGGATTTCACAGGAATGCATCACTTTTTTATTCTTTTTTAGGATCAGGACCTAAGAGTAAATTATTTTTCTAAGGTGTCCTTCACTGTGTTTTTTTTAAGCAAAAAAAAAAAAAGAAATTAAATTAAGCAAATTAAGTTTGCTGATGTCAGAGAATTGGGAGGAGCTGTTGACACTCTTGAGGGCGGAGAGACCCTGCAGAGAGATCTGGACAGGCTGGAGAGCTGGGCAATCACCAGCCATATGAAGTTTAACAAGGGCAAGTGCCAGATTTTGCACCTGGGGCACGGCAACCCTGGATGTACAGACAGACTGGGGAATGAGAGGCTGGAGAGCAGCTCCGCAGAGAGGGACCTGGGGTTTCTGGTCAACGGCAAGTTGAACATGAGCCAACAGTGTGCCCTGGCAGCCCAGAGGGCCAGCTGTGTCCTGGGGTGCATCAAGCACTGCATTGCTGCCGGTCGAGGGAGGGGATTGTCCCACCCTACTCTGCGCTGGTGCGGCCTCACCTTGAGTGCTGTGTGCAGTTCTGGGTGCCACAGTACATTAAGGATACAAAGCTACTGAAGAACGTCCAGAGGAAGGCCACAAAGTTGGTGAAGGGTTAGAGGGGAAGCCGTATGAGGAGCAGCTAAGGTCCCTTGGTTTGTTCAGTCTAGAGAAGAGGAGACTGAGGGGAGACCTCATCACGGTCTGCAGCTTCCTCACAAGGGGAGGAGGGGGACAGGTGCTGATGTCTCCTCACTGGTGACTAGAGAAAGCTCTCTTGGTTTCTAGAGAAACTCAAATGGAAGGAGGAGGTTTACAGTATGTGCAAAAAGGGACTGGCCACTTGGGAGGAATACAGGAATGTCAGGGTATGCAGAGATGCAACGAGGAAGGTCAAGGCCCACTTGGAAATAAATCTGGCAAGGATAACAAGAAGGGCTTCTTCAAATACATTAGCAGTAAAAGGAAGGCTGGGTAAACTGTGGGCCCACTGCTGAATGAGGTGGAGGCCCTCCTGACAAAGGATGCCAAGAAGGCAGACTTACTGAATGCCTTCTTTGCTTCAGTCTTTACTGCTAAGTCTGGCCCTCAGGCATCCCAGGCCCCAGAGGTGAGAGAAAATCTGGAGAAAGGAGGACTTCCCCTGGGTTGAGGAGGATTGGGTTAGAGATCACCTAGGCAAGCTGGATCCTCACAAACCCATGGGCCCTGATGGGATGCACCTATGAGTGCTGAGGGAGCCAGCAAATGTTCTTGCCAAGCCACTCCCCATTATCTTTGAAAGGTCATGGAGGACAGGAGAGGAGAGATGCCTGAGGACTAGAGGAAAGCAAATGTCACTCCAATCTTCAAAAAGGGCAAGGAGGACCCAGGAAACTATAGGACAGTCAGCCTCATGCCCATCCCCGGAAAGGTGATGGAACAGTTCATCCTGGAGGTCATCTCCAGGCATGTAGAGGAAAAGAAGGTTATCAGAAGGGGTCAACATGGATTCACCAAAGGAAGATCATGCTTGACCAACCTGATAGCCTTCTATGATGGTGTGACCGGATGGGTAGACGAAGTGAGAGCAGTGGATGTTGTTTATCTTGACTTTAGGAAGGCTTTTGACACTGTCTCCCTCATGGACAAGCTAAGGAAGTGTGAGTTAGATGAGAGGACAGTGAGGTGGACTGACAACTGGCTGAATGGCAGAGCTCAGAGGGTTGTGATCAATGGGGCACAGTCTGGTTGGAGGCCCATAACTAGCGATGTTCCCCAGGGGTCTGTACTGGATCCAGTTCTATTCAATATATTCCTCAATTACCTGGACAAAGGGACAGAGTGTAACCTCAGAAGTTCACTGATGATAACAAGCTGGGAGGAGTGGCTGATACACCAGAAGGCTGTGCTGCCATCCAGGGAGACCTAGACAGGCTGGAGAGCTGGGCCGAGGGGAACCTGATGAAATACAACAAAAGCAAGTGCAAGGTCCTGCACCTGGGGAGCAACAACCCCATGCACCAGTACAGGTTGGGGGTTGACCTGCTGGAAAGCAGCTCCTGGGAGTGCTGGCAGACAGCAAGTCGACCATCAGCCAGCAAAATGCCCTTGTGGCCAAGGCGGCCAATGGTATCCTGGGGTGCATTAAAAGGAGTGTGGCCAGCAGGCCGAGGGAGGTTATCCTCCCCCTCTGGTCTGGCCTAGTGAGACCACATCTGGAGTACTGCATCCAGTTCTGGGCTCCCCAGTTTAAGAAGGACAGGGAACTTCTTCAGCAAGTCCAACAGAGAGCTACCAAGATGATCAGGGGGCTGGAGCATCTCCCGTATGAGGAAAGGCTGAGACACTGGGGTTTGTTCAGCCTGGAGAAGAGAAGGCTGAGGGGGGATTTCATCAATCCCTATAAATAACTGAAGGGTGGGTGTCAAGAGGTTGGGACCTGACCTTTTTCAGTAGTGCCCAATGACAGGACAAGGGGCAACGGGCACAAACTGGAACACAGGAAGTTCCACTTAAACATGAAACGAAACTTCTTTACTGTGAGGGTGACAAAGCAGTGGAACAGGCTGCCCAGGGAGGCTGTGGGGTCCCTTCCCTGGAGACATTCAAAACCCACCTGGACGCCTTCCTGTGCCCCCTGCTCTGGGTGTGCCTGCTCAAGCAGGGGGGTTGGACGAGATGATCTCCAGAGGTCCCTTCCAACCCCTGCCATTCTGTGATTCTGTGACCAACGACAGGACCCAAGGGAATGGCAGGAAGATGTGCCAGGGGAGGTTTAGGTTGGATATTAGGAAAAGGTTCTTCCCCCAGAGGGTGGTGGAGCACTGGAACAGCTCCCCAGGGAGGCATCACGGCACCAAGCCTGATGCTATTCAAGAAGCCTTTGGACAACGCCCTCAGAGACACGGTGTGAATTTGGGGTTGTCCTGTGCTGGGACAGGCGTTGGACTCAATGATCCCTGTGGGTCCCTTCCAACTCAGGACATTCTATGGTTTCCTACAAACGCTTCCCCGCTGCTAGCTGTTTTCTGCAATACCTATTAAAGGAGAGTGATTAAAATGTGAAAGCAAGTCGAAATTCACCTTTTGCCGCCCAGCCTGCCCTCGGGCCGCCGGCCCGCCTGCTCCCGACCCTGCTCCCCCGCAGCTGACCGGCGCCGTCGCTCTGTCCCAGCCCAAGCATCGCCGCCCTGCTACGGAGGCGGCCCGTAGCAGGCCCGGTAACTCTTCCGACAGCTTTCCTTTCGTTACTCATAAAAGCACCATCGCGGCCTGGGCTGTTTCCAGCGCTAAGCGGCAGCAGCAGGGCGCTTAGCGGAGGCACCGCCGCTGCCGGCGGAGCCGCCCTGCCCCGGCAGCCCGGGCTCCGGGGGCCGCCCGGTCGCCCCGGGGGTCTTCGGGATCCGGCGGGAAGGGGAGGCGGAGCGGGCGGCCGCAGCCCCGGCCCGGCCCCGCCGGGGCGGAGCGAAGCGGAGCGGGGCGGCCTGACCGCCTCCCTCGGTCCCTCGCCCGCGGCGCCGAGTGAGCCTCTTCCGGGCGGCGGGGCGAGGGGCGGCGCGGGGCCGGCGACGTGCAGCGGCCGCGGTGAGTACCGGGACCGGGTAGGGGCGTCCCCGCGGCTCGGGTGCCCCGTGGGTCACCCCTGGTGCCATAGCGGTGCCCTCCGCAGCGGCCCGGCCCCGCGTGTCACCCCCGGTCCCCTCCGCAGGGACCCAGCCCTATCTGCCACCCCGGTCCCCTCCGCAGGGGCACAGCCCTGTGTGTCACCCCTGTCCCTCCCCACAGGCGCAGCGCCGGGTGTCACCCCTGTCCCCTCCGCAGGGTCCCAGCCCCGCCTGTCACCCCATCCCCTCCATTGGGGCCCAGACCCGCATGTCACCCCAACCCCTCCGTGGGAGCGGAGCTGGTGTCCCAGCAGGTCACCCCTGTCCTGGGGAAGTGCTGCCTAGACAGCTGGCTGGGGGCTGCCACAGCCCTCCCCTCCCACCTCCCCCCTGCACACATAACAGCTCCCTGCTTCACCACCCACTCCCAAAAATCTCCCCCTGGCCAGGGGTCGTCCCCTGAGCGTGGGCTGTCTGTCGCAGGGTGGTGCGTGGCAGCGGCAGAGATCCCTGGGCCTGCAGGAAACAAGCCTCCCTGCTGAGGGATTGTCCTTTTCAGGGGAGGAACGTGCCGAATAACTTGGAGGTCAGGCACCTGGTAGCCGGAGGCAGGGATTTTAATTACGAGTATTGATTTTTTGTTATTTCTCAAATTATAAATGATTTGGTGTGGTTATAATGGGTATTGGAGAGCGGGAGCAGGGTGAAGACTGGCTTTGTACCAATGTGCAATTAAAAAAATCACCTATATGGATCCTATGAGAAAGACATATATGAAATAGTGAAAAATTATAGAACACGAACATGCCTGGGTAGAACCAGCTAATCCTATTTCAGTTTGCTGGGTGGGTTAAAAAATAAGAAAGCAGAGACAAGCTCGCAGCAATCAGGACTGAAATAAAGTAAGAGCTTGCACTAACCCTTCTTAGCAAAGAAGATTTATTTTTCTTAATGAAGAGGCGAAGTGAATATGTGACGCGTCTCTGCGATATACCTCATGCGATGGGAGAAGAGGTGGCACATTGAAAGCCGACACTGCTGAGCTGGCTGCAGCAACCTCTAAGGTCTGGAGGTAGCTTTAATGCAGAATGATGAAACCTTTCGTCAAGTTACACACCAAAGATGGCTGCTGTTTTGAGGAGAGAGCCCCAGCAGCAGACTCTATCCATTTAACACAGACTGCTGCTTTTGTTGCTAGGCTACAAGCGGGACGTAGATTTATAAGCAAAAAAAAATATACCCAGTGTCTTGTAGTGTTGCCATGATTTGCCTCCTCCAGCATTCAGTTTGTTCTTATGATTACAGAAGGAAGAATCAAAGTGCAGACAGAGATTTTTTTTTCCTTGTGATTTAAATAGAAATTTACTGGTGGAAGCTGCTTTGGGGAAGGAAAACTTGGCAAGTGGCTTTGTTAAGACTTGGTGTAAGTATATTGCATCATACTTCTCCCAGTCATCAGCTGTGCCGCTTCTTTCAAACTGTGGTAGCAAACAGTGCAAATAGAGGAATGCCGTTGCTTAATTGCCTTGATAAGTCTGATGAGCTCTTTTGCCATCACGCAAAAACGCTTTTTTCCCCTAAAAAAATCTATTAGTGCTTCTCATTTGAACTAATTATGCTGGCATGATTGTCATCCCTGGAGAGCGCATTGTATTCTTTTTGCCAGAGCAATTAAGATATGGGTAGTATCTTGGCTCGCCTTTCTGCAGTTGCTTTGCCAGTATGTTGTAGTTTTAAAGTAGAATAGCTCACCTTTTACTAATCAGAGGGTAGTTAATTTCCTGTCTTTTCTACTAAGCCAGCATAGCAGCTGTTGCGGTGGGCATTGCTCATGGAAAAGAAAAATCTGGGTATGTTCAGGCAAAGGAGCCCCAAAAAGGGCCAATGTGTTACTTGAGCAATAAAAAGGCCTAACAGGATCCCAAAGTATTTCTCTATCAATGCAGCATGGGAAATGCTTCAAAAGAACTCAGCTCTGCAAAAGCAAACAAGTGGCTGTGAGCGCTTTGCTTTATAAACATGTCAGAGGAAGAAGAGAAGCTGTTCTTCTCCCCATTTTATAGCAGCAGGTTTTTTTCTCAATCTCAAGACTTTCCAGCCTATGCCTTTCACTTGCCACGGCAGGGCATTGACAGCTGAACATCAGGCTGTTAGGGGACTGGTTTGAAGAATGGAGATCTAGGGGCCTAAGTGTGTCAAATCTTCTTCTCTCTCCCAGTGGATCTGCACATGAAGCGTTTTCAGCAGCACCTGGCTCTAACTTTTGAACTATTCTTATTCATTAGGATTCTGGTAAGAAAGAGGTACTGCTGTTACTTTCTATTTTTACTGGGTTTTCAGGGAAAAGCCTCACTCTCATTTTTCAATAAAGGAACTCCTAGTTGCCTCTAGGAGGTTGTGTGAATCATGATCTGACCCGAGTGCCTTCATACCACCTGAATTTAGGGGTCTAAGTCCTGATAAAGGACACCATACAAGTTGCACCTTTCTTTCAGCATTTGTGTTGGCTAGGTTACTCGGTTGCCCTCCTGTATGCAGGCTGGTTTGAATTCTCTTTCCCAGTACCCAGCATGTCCTGTGCTTTGTAAAGAGGATCGCAAGTTGCGTTTTGGGACTCGGGCACCAAGAAGTGAGATGTCACAGTGTTTGTTATCACAGTTACGTTTGCACTGCTTTTGGATGCAGACTTCTCTTTAGACTTCTCCCTCCCCCAGCTCAGTTTTTGCTGACTTTCTGAAATTGCATGCAAGAGAGGTGAAAGGCCACTCTCATTAATAGAGTCCACTTCTGTAGGGGAGGGTGCAGGAGGCTATGATCTGGACTCCAGCCCCATAAAAGCAAAAAGCAACAGAAAAATTCTGTATAGGGAGTGAAGCAGTACCCTATCTGGTACCCAATCTAAGGATGTTTGCCAAAGGAGCGTCACTCGAGAGAATTCAGGCGTTTATCTGTTGAGGAAAGCCTGCTTTTGGCGTAGCTCTCAGGCGAGTTGCTCTCACAAATATTCTCTCTGACAATGTGGCACTCCTGGCAACTTAAGCTTTGTGCATCTCTCGAGGAATGGACATTTTGCCATTCAGGATGCTTCTTGACTCAGAACAGTGATTATAGCTTTGAAAATGTGCGTTTAGATGTCATGCACTGTTCCTAGATTGTTATCCGCAGCAAGACAGATTCTGTTTGTTAACACACTTCACTGACAAGATGCCTGGCAGTTAACATATACCACAATTTATTATATTTTCCACTGTCCTTAAGCAAGTTTGCTTTAACCCATATAGTAAGCCCAATACATAATAAGACAGAAATTGGTAAAGCAAGATACATGAAATCGGGGGAAGGGGGATACAATCTGCTTGGTGTTCCAGTAGTCTGTGGTGAGGTCAAAGGTGATGGGGGTCTCTAACCAGCTGAAAGGGAATTCCACTGAGTTACTTCCATTCTTCAATTTTATAGCTGCTGTGAAGCTCCCATCCCCACATGTCTTTGTACCCAGAGTTAATTGCTGCAGCACACCCTGCTATGAGTTTTGGAGCTGAACAGAGGCTGTTTGGGTAGATAAATGAGGGGAAAAGAGGAAGGGAGGCCTCATGGTTCAGTGAAAATGTTCATGCTTCTATAATTTAAAAGAGCCACACAACTAAATCCTCAACCATGAGTTGTGCTTGTGATTAGTATTTAGTTGTGAGAGGGTGACAGCTTCTTGGTTCAGTTTAAATACTTCCCCCAGGGTGTTCTGTTAGAAGCTGTCTAGGCTGTTGATATAAGTTTAGGCCTGATATTCTGGCAGCTGATAAGCAGTGTAGGGAGTGACAGAGGCATATTATCGGAGTCTGCACAGCTGGGCTGTGGGCTGATCAAGGGGTGACTACCAAGTCTTCACCTAGTTCCACCCCTCACCTCAGCTTCATCATGGTGTCCCCTCTTCAGCGGACCCCCGACACTAGTCCAGTCCCAGGGTTGGGACCCCACATTAGATCAGACATGGAGGATTGGGTTCACAGTTATACCATCAAGAAATTTATTTTTCTTTTGCTCTATTCCCAGTTTTAGCTTAGATACTGGAAAAATTAATGACATTCCCAACAAAGTTTCTTAACTGTGGAGTGGATTTTTTTCAAGACTTGGGTAAAAATACAAGGTGTCAGTAGTATAAGAAAAGATAAATGGTTCCCAGGAAGGTAGCAAAGCTGCTTTTCATCATTTGTGTGCTGCTGCATGAGTTTAAGCTGCCCAGAATTTTCCAGATCATGTGCCCATCTGGATTATTCAGTCATGCAACAGCATTTAAAATATATTATCAAACGTCTGGGTTGTTAAAAATTGAGTGGTATGTTACTGTCTGAAATAAATTAAATAGTCGTTGCTACTCTTTTGGCTTTTGCTTTGGTTTGAAAAGTGGTTATATGACCTTCAACGTGCTGTTTAAAACGTGAACTTTGAAAAGGAACAGCAGAGAGTTGAACTCCTGGCAACTCCTGAATCTGCATTTTGTAGAATTGCTGCAACTGCTGTTGTTAACCTTTAAACAAAGTTTAAAGTCTTCTATTATTGCTGGTTCTGTGGCAAATCTAAATGTAGTCTTTGTACTAAAACTGTTGATCAGACTTTGTGCTGGCTTTTATGTAATTATTTTTTAAGAGAGGCCACTCTCACTTATTCTTAAGCCCTCTTTTTCCCTGCAGTTAATGTTAGTATTAAACATTAGATCATGAACTGGCAGACGATTCCATCTGATCAGAGAGGGCAAGAACTTGGGTGTGCTTGGTACTGGGGCTTCCAGCTCAGTTCAATGTCGCTTTCTGATTGAAAGTACAAGATGGAAAGGATAGTCAAAGAATTATTGATTTAAAATAAGGATTTTTTTAGAAGATTATTAAAAACATGGAGTTGAGAGATTCTCTTCAGATAAACCAAGACCTTAGTTTTAGCTGTCAGGGAGTTCTACCATGCTTTTTAGTTTGTTTTATTTTCTGATTACTAGGGCTGGGAGAGTGTTGGGGAGAGAGGTGAGGAGGAAGCATCAGGGAAATTTGGAGAGAGTGTGGTAGAGGAGAGGCTGGTAGTGAAATCTGCTTTAAAGCACGTCGAAAGTGCAGGTCCACATAGCAGTGAGCCATCTGTATCACCACATCTAATTGCCTCTGGTCTACAGAACCACATCTTCAGCTCAACTTTTGGTGCCAAGTACATGACAGTCTGTGGCCATTTCTTTAGCTTGACAGTCATGTTTACGAAAAACTTTATGAACACAGGATTGCAGTTACGATTCTGAAAATATGCCTTGGCACGTTGGGAGAACTGCAGCGTGAAACACATGAATAATCAAACCTCTGTGTCAGTGCTGGGGAGCTAAACAGTGCCAAAAAATGTTCCTGGTCATGGGAACATGGTCCCCCATATTGTTCACTTGCTGGAGCGCAGCGTGGAGCGGTTTTGCTCAGGACAGCTGATGCTCACCCAGACAATCCAGCAGCACAAGGGAGGATTTAGCTGCCGTTCTCCATGGGCAGTTTGGATACAGCCGCCCTGGTTTGGAAACTGAAAGGGTTTAGTGATATGAATGTGCCAGAGAGCATAGTGCATTCTTTATTACTGGTTTAATTTACTAGTGTGGACTATTACCAGCTTCAGGGTTTGCAGGTAAAAGTGGTTCTATTAAATACCCTTCTAATTGATCTGTTGTTTGAAACATCAAAAATATGTATTATTTCCTTCCTTACTGCATATTTTCCATGATTGATGGTAACTGTTTGACTGGGTTATGATGTTGTCTTCTATCCTTTCAGTACTGCTGATCCTCCTGTGTGAACATGACATAAAAGAGACATTTCAGTATGGATTATTACAGTAACTTACGTGTTTGTAAAATTAATGTTGTTTCCCAAATCCTCCATTATTGGAGTTGTTTGAGGAAGAGAGTTGCTTCAAGGTCAGACTGGATGATTTTGCTGCTTACCTTTCCACCTTAAAATTTAAGGGCCTGTTGATTCAAAGTTTTGTCTTATTTCACAGGTGATCTCCCCTCAGTTGGTACTTACTGAATAGCAACAGAGTGGGAACAATAAATTCAGATGCTTATATATAGGCAGTTAAGTGTTAGGTAGTTGTTGAAGTCTGCCTTCGTTAGTTGACTGTAACAAAGCAAACATTTTTATCTTTGTTCTAAAGGATTTGTGCATTTACTTTCCAGTCCCTTTGCAAACTTTATATATATATCAGGGTTCAGATGGAATTATTGTACTTTTATTTAACCCAAATGCCCTTTATTTTTTCTTTACACAATTCTGTTATGGATAAATGGATAATGAGAACTTAAATCTTGGGCGCGCTTAATGTATGTGGATAATTATATCACTGAAGGTAGTGGAGTTACACCCTTGACAAAGCATTATAGTTAAAATAATAATTAAATCTTAGCTTTATTACACTGCTTTTGTTATTTTAATGTATTATGCATTTTAATGTATTGTGCAAACAGCAGCACCCCTCTAAAATTGTATCTGAAAATTAAGGTGACAGCTAGGTAAAATACTGTTGCAGCAACTTAAATTGAGGCTGTTGTACCTATTTCCTGCAGTTTTACAGTCTGACTGTTTAAATAAAAATAAAAATTTAAAAAAGCCCCACCATTTATGATGATGACTGCGTGGCTGTTGGATATATATTGATGAAACCATTTTTGTGCACAGCCACCATTTTTACTTTATAGTCGGACATTTTGTTTCATAAGAGGATCCCTTCAAAATACATAGGCATTTTATTGGCTTATGTTTTTGCTTTATGGGTTTTATTTCCCTTTTCAGCATTTACTGATAGGAGCTGTTAAGTCAGAAGTAGCATCATACAGTCTCTAATACAAGAGGTGGGGCTTTTATTGTAAAAATATTTGCTGGAAAACTTGTAAGTTTTCCAGACAGAAATTCACTGGTTTTGTTAGACAGGCACTGTCATAACAGATCTCAGAGTCTGAGACTGGCAAGCTCAGCAACCTTTTTTACTTCACTGCAATTTTTATGTGTCTCCAAATTATATTATTCCAGTGTCTGAACTTTTTACACTCCCTTGTATGCATGACATCTGTTCCTTCTCTGTGGGCATTGGTGGTCTGTTCCTGCCCACAGTCTTTGACTTTTATTTTAAACTTATTTAGAAGAGCATGGTTCCTATGTATATTCTTAAAGTGCAAGTCAAGTATGTCAATCACATAATCTAGAAGAAAATGTTTTTGTGTACTTAAGTAGCTGTCACCTAAAGTTTTAGTCCCTTTATGCATGAGATCTAATCTTTTGCATGGTGGACAGCTGTCCTGCCCCCACCCCATCCTATGTAGGCTTGGAGGCTATATACTATCCTTTATTAAGATCAGTAATATTAAAGCCAATATTTTCTGTTGCTATCTTTCTACACAGACACAGTGATTTCAGGCATGATCTTTTGTTGCAGCACATGCCAAGGGTCCACATTAACGTATGTTTTCCATTTTCCTGCTAGGTTGCTTTTTGCTGCTGCAGCAGTAACCCTTTTTTGATAGATTTACAAGGAGAGAGAGAGACCAAAGCATGTGCTGACATGCTTCTGCTAGCTTAGGCTGGCTAGCATGGGTAACAGCAGTGAGAAAGGCATGGAAATGGGAATTTTACCTTGTGCTGGCAACCAAAGTGGTTGTGTGTTGCCTCTGCGGTGCTCGGGTGCTCTGCTAGCATGTGTTACGGCCACCCTAGCTACTCTCTTACCACTACTACTTAGATCATGTTAACACTTCCTACCATCATACCTTTTTTTGGCTATGTAGACATACAAGGACTGGGAGGTTTTCCCAGTTTACAGCAAGGTAGGTCTTGCACCCGTTTTCTTGGTCTGTAATGTAGACTTTCAATCTCTCGATTCTGGCAAGCCAGAAGGCTTAAAATAATCTATGCTTTCTGTTTCTTGGTCATTGTCTTCTCTGCAGATTTAAGGTTAGGCTTTAAGATTTGTATTACGCCTGGGTCCTCCCACATCTGTGGATCCTGAACTTGAGCAAAATGGTAACCCAAGGTGGTCACTGGTTAGTCTGTTGAAGGAGCATGGGACTGCAGGCCTTTCATGCTCCCAGACCTCCTACTGGGCCGGTTAAACATACTGATCCAGGAGACTGAGCTGGCCTCTCTTTCTTTCTGCTGCCTTAGTTTTCTGCTAGGGTAGTAAGTTATACCAACACACGATTCAAGGAGCATCAGAGCAGACACAGAGTAGGTCAGGGGCTGAGGGGATAAAGATAGGATGTGCAAGTGGTAAGTCTTCTGTCTTCTGTAGATACACCTTCGGTGGGGTAGGCTAAATGGAATGGAGTGAAACAATCCTGAATTGAGCCATGAACCATTTGCAGTGAAGGCAGATTCATATTGTTTAGATTTGTTATTATTAAAGGCTTGTTTTTGTGGACAAAGGTGTAAGTATATAAAAACAATTCACAGACAACCCGGTAGTATATATGCTAATCAGAATGAAAAGACAGAAAAGAGCTTCTATTTATGGACTGCTTTACTAAGCATTCATTAGGCAGCTTTAAACAGATTAACATAAGCTATCCTAAGCAATTTTTAATTTTTCTTAATGAAATTGATAATTTAATTACAAAAATATTGAAACTTGCATTTTCCTACAAATAATATACCCATAGGGAAGCATTCGTAGAATGACTTACCAGCCCTCATGTACAGAGTGTTGATTTTTTTTTTTTTAAACAATTTTTGAATAAATGAGATCACCCTGCTTCCATAGGGTACTACTTTGCAAAACCAGCCATTACCATTTTAGACCAGAAGATGGTCTGTTTTTTCACAATATATCAGTGTTCAGGGGAGGGTGTTGTTAATGGTATAGTACTAAGAAAGGGAAAAGAAACCTAAGCAGCATCTCCTATTCAGATGCTCTGCATGACAACTCTGTCCTGAGTCTTTTTTCATTTCCATGATTTCTGTTCATTCTGCAACATGCCTGGTAAGAAGTGTATCACATGCAAATAACCCGAGTAATGCACAGGTGTCTCCACATCGTTGTGTTTTAAACCATTTCATAACTGTGGAAGTACTTGCAGCAAGCAGGAACACAGAATAGAAAGACAAGACTATTCAGCTGGAATTGAGGGATGAATTCTCTGCTTCTTAGCCAGCACCTTTCCATTTCCCATCGTTACTTTTGTGAAATAATAACTTGTGTCTTGCCGTTACCAGCAGTACTTAGAGCACAGGTCAGGAGGTGTAGGTTCTGATGTCATCTGTGACTTGACCTGTGGTCTTGAGCCAAGTTATGTTATTTAATTGTCTGTTTCTTTTACCTGTGTGTGGGGAGAAGGATGCTCCTTAACAGTGCTGAAAAGCTGGTAACTCCTCTAAATGTCTTTGGAGTAAGCTGCAAAAAGAAGTAGTGTTAGATTTTACTGGTCCAATGTCAGTTATTTATAATTCTGATACAAATGTTTTCATACTTCAAGGTTAGCTTAGTAAATTATATATTGCTACGGCACCTTATTTTCTTGAAGTTTGTAAGATTTATTGTTTCTCTGTAGGGAAATCCTGTCTTAGCATGTAGTAAAGACCTTAATAAAAGCTGCCGTACAATAATGAACTTAACAGTGAGGGAAATGGGAGTGGAAGGAGGGGGGAAAGATTGGTTTCTCCTACTGTACCACATCTATTAGCCTTCTAGTATCCTGAGAAGCTTTAGGACTTTCCCTGACTTGATGGTGAAACTTTAAGATCTGAGGGTAGTTGAATCATGACTATATTTACTGGAAGTTGGAGCAGTAATGCTGATACTCCTTGTGTACTTGCTTTATGCTTACATATTGGAGTTAATGACTGCAAATTTTAATACATGAACAGGCCTTTGGAACAATGTTTTTCTTGAGGTCTCTTGTGCCAAAGGAAAACTGAAGGCCGCTAGGCAAAAATAATGTAGTGAAAGAGCAAGGAAGTGTATTTCATAGATCAGATCTAGTAATTTTAAATAAATGTATCAATGTTCATTTTAATTGTTGAAACATGTATTTGGCAGCTATTTCTATGCAGTAGTGGATCACCTCCTGAACAGGTAAAACACTGTGGAGCGAATAGCTTTTAAATATTCATAACATTCACCAAATACAGTCAGCATATTCATCTGTTGCACCTCACAGTACCATTTTAATGTATGAAACTAAAATTATGCAATAATTTACTGCAGCAAATAGCTGATATTCCATATGGCATATATAGCTGTGAAAAAACACACTGTGCTGTGTGAGTCTTCATTGTACCCAGGGGTTCAGAGCTGCTGGTTGGGGTCAGTGCCAAGTGAACAGAGCTTTTCTAATTCTAGAGAAAGGGATAAATCCAGCCCTGTGTGCTCAGTTCTCAGTAAGGTCAGTGCTGGTCATAAGAAGGTCTTAATTTTTGTTAGTAGAAACTGGATTTATTTCATCACTTTCTCTGTTTTCACATATTAATACAGAAAGAGCACTGGATTGATTGGAGAGAGGTATAGAAAACCCTGGCCTTGTGATTTCAGATTATCATCTGTTTTTAACAGTACCATTTTTGGGGGATACTTCAGTATATTTTCCTTCATAAAAAGCTTTCAGCATGATTTATGCTTTTGTCAAATAGCTGGGGGGTGTTAATTGTTGCAATAAAAGCTGCAAGAGCTTGTACAGATATGGGAGTCTCTGAAACAACCTTGCACATGATGACTTGGAGTAGAAACTGGGAATTTTAAACTTGTCTGGAAAGGATTAATTGAGCATTTAAGCTCTTAATACAGTTTATCAGGAACAAGCAAAAGCAGTCCTACTGGTGTCCTACCTGTAGCCTGGGCTGTCAGTTCATAATTATCCAGAATTCAGCAATATCTGTAGAAACACAGCTTGTTTTTTATACAATTGCTGTCCACATTGCAAAGACAAACAGCCCTTCTTTGCCAATACAGCTCTGAGTTTCTCCTTATGTCAGGAAAATTTAGAGAGCAGGACACAGAAATATCTGTATCGTTATAATTTTTGTGTGATTTTTAAACAAATTGATTTAGCTTACATAAAATTCAATAAGAAGACCTGTTCTATAGAATTGGAGATTATTTGTTCAAGAAAAAGCTTGAGACTGGTGAAAAACAGATCTTTCTTATTTAATGCTTTTGTTTTTTCGTTGTTCTATCATAAATAATACAAGCTAAACATAAAAATAATACATAAATGTCCTAAATGCTTTGGGATTTGGGTTTTTTTTTTCATTTGATGAAAACAAATTACTCAGGTTTTTAATAGAAGTTTATTATTTAACTTAAAGAAACTTTAATTACCAGTAAATGTACGAAAGGAAGGATGTTTTTATTGAGTGGCACTAAATTAGCATTTTCTAATAGGTTTTTCACAAACTTTTTTAGTAATACTAGCTGAGATATGACAGTTTCATCATTAAGCTGTTAATCATGCTGTGATTGTGAAGGACAACCCTTCATTATTATTTATTTAATCCATTCTGTGTTCTCAAAGTTTGGTGTACTATCAATAGGTTACTTTCCTTTCTTCGTTACCACAGGTGGGACTTTGCCTCAAATATTCAGCAGTGCTGAGTAGAATGTACTTGCCAAATCCTCTTTAAACATTGCTTATCTTCATATATAACACAGTTATTCTGCATTTTTGCTTATCTTATCTTTACAGCTTTACAATCGTGGCTGGTGCTCAGTGCCATTGTGCTTATGCAGAGTTTCTATTGACTTCATGAGCACATGTAATATTGGGAAGAATTTGAGCAATCTGAATGTCATTGATGGTTCTTCATGGCAGATGATATATCAGAAAATCAAATATTTCCCATAATGTTTGTGCAGTACACCATAAAACAGTATGTGGCCGCTAGGTTTTCGTTGTCATTGAATCACAGTAATAATAACCACAGAAGTCCTAAATAAGAGTCATGCTTGTGCTATTACATAAGCATAAAAATGCTAAGTCTGGGTAAAGGCAAGGAAGACAGTCTTTTCACTGAATAATTCCCACTCTAAGAGCAATTCTGACTGATAAGTGGTTCAAGGCAGAATAATTTTTACACAGTCCTCATCTGCTTAAAAAGTTGATTTCATGGTTCCTGTTAGAGATGTTACAAAGCTATATAATCTCCTTCTTGTAAAACTATGAGCTGATTTAGCTCACTTTCAAGAACAGACTTTTTGGGAGTCTTGGGGCTGGGGGAGTGTTGCTAGAAATGCTGCTCCACGGTGTCTTCTAAATATTTATTAGTTTCCTCCCCCTTCCTGTTGCTTAAAGCTGCTGATTTAGGGCTGGTTATGATAGATGGGGAGAGACTTAAGCCTTTATTTCTGTAGAAGTTTTACTTTCCCAAAGACTTCCAAGTTTTTACACTTGAGGTAGAGGAGAAGGATCATACTTACATTTGACAGATGCAGAGTAGGTTCTTCAGATTTCATGAATGGCCTTTCCTTTTTTACCCCGTGAATTTTACATTTTTTTAATGATGGAGACACTTTACATACTTAGTTACTTTATTTTTGGTGATTTTTTTTCTGTTCTACATCATATAAGTTTCATCAAATTGACAAAAATATCTCAAACAACTTCATGTGTTCTTGAGTTAAGATGAAAATACTCTTCAGTGGCAGCTTACACCATGTTTGTCTGTTGTCCTCATAATGATGATGGTTTTCCTATTAAAACAGATAAAATGCTATATGATATATTCTGTATTTTTATAGATCCAATTTACTTTAGCCATTTGAATTCAAGCATTATTTGGAAGATACCTTTTTTTCTTTAACTGGCTACTGAATATGTTGCAGAAATTTCTCTTAAGAAAGTTAAAAAGTTCATATAGCTTGTGCTATGCAGGGTCTGTCCTTCTTTCATTAGATGTTGAAATAAACTTAGTCATCCTGAAGTAATTTTTCATTTTCTGGGCTTTAGGCCCCATAAATGCTTAACTGTGTTAGTTCAGTGCTCTTCATTGGAGTTCTTTAACCGTCTTTGAAGTACCATTAGGAGATCCAGTCATGTGTTCATAATGTGGCAAATTGTTGCATTTATATAATCTTTGTTTTGTTAAAACGTGGATTTAGAGAAACAACATTTATTTAAAGAAATTGTTGGGTTTGTGTTCCTAAGTTTTGTTTTGTTTTGCTATGCCAGAGAGGTTAACTGGATTTTATTAAATATTTCTTCTGTCACTGCACTTTACAGCAGCTCTTCAGGCATCTCTTGGAATATTTAATCTTCCCTTCCCTTCAGCAAACACAAATTCATCATTGAAATAAAGCACGCTTCTGATTAGTATATTGTTATTTAGTACCACTATTTATTAATACATTTCTATGCTCCCGTTGCATCTGACTCATTCTCAGATATTTGTACATGTATATGATGTAGCCTCTACCTCATAATCAGATACTCATACTCTTACAAAGATGTAGTGTATAAATGCCTTGGGGAAACAGGCCCAGAAACCTTTCTGTAGTCATTCAACTAAGTTCTTGCTTTTTTACTTCTACAAGTACCAACCTCATTAAAACCCATTATGATATCTGACATCATCTGCCTTCTGGATGTATACTTGCCCCTTTAAACCTCAGTTCTGCAAGTTGCTTGGTGTTTGTTCTGTTTTTTTACTCTAAGCATCCACTTTTCATCTTGCAGGTTATAGACACATTATGAAATAAATGGAATTCTGAATTGCAAATTTCCATATTTTCTTCACAGAGTTTTTGAAGATGTCAGCAGATATACCATTAAATATTAATATCAAGGAGCCCCGATGGGATCAAAGCACTTTCATTGGACGAGCCAGTCACTTCTTTACTGTAACAGACCCCCGGAATATTTTGTTATCTGATGCCCAGCTGGAAAATGCAAGAAAAATTGTGCATGATTACAGGTATGGCATTGATCGCTTTTGCTTCTGGCCAAAAAAAGTCCATGTAAATGATAAGTACACAGTTATATATTTTAAAGGTAATATTTAAGACACTGTATTCATTGCACCACTCTTCTTATTTCAGAGCTTGAAACACTTTTTCTTTAAACAAATTTGCTATTGAATGGGGAAATTATGTCGTCTAAGAACCCTTACTAACCATTCTGAAATACAGAATTGTCTAATTCTGAAAATAATAAATACAACAACAGAGTTCAAAACTTCCTCTTATGTGTTATATTGTTTCAAGCAAGTAGTGTCTTAAATACTTGCAAGGTAACTTTTCAAAGTTTCCACTAAAGACTCCAGAGATTTTAGCTCCATGTTTTACCTCTAAAACCTAGTACAGGTTTGAGAAATAGAAATTTGGTGCTGAATATATCAACTCAGCCAACATAAACGCTGCTGGGAGTTTTGATTCTTTTTATTTCACCAGTCCATTTAAAAGCTGAAGATCTACAAGCTAACTGTGAGGCTAGATTAACTTAGTGTGAATGTCCCCAAGTCCTCTGATGCCACATTTGTCACTGGAGGTTGCAGCATTTTATAACAGTTGTACTTTTTGCTGTTGTCTTCTTTTGTTTTTTTAACTTGTCCCAAGGCAAGGTATTGTGCCACCTGGCTTGACAGAAGATGACTTGTGGAGAGCAAAATATATCTATGATTCAGCCTTTCACCCAGACACTGGTGAAAAGATGGTCTTGATTGGCCGAATGTCAGCTCAGGTACCCATGAACATGACTATCACAGGTTGTATGATGACCTTTTATAGGTAAGTGATGGTGACACAACATACAAAACGTTTGCCTACAAATTAGATAAGTGAAAATCAATGTTACTTTCAAAAGAGCATTTTAGAAGATTTATAAGAAATATTTTAAAATGTAAAATTTTGCTCCCTTTTCTCTCTCTGCATTCCCTCACACTAATTAATGGCTTCCTCTAGAAGTGGTTGTGCGATAAGCCCTTAGCCCCTCTCCTTCACCGTCCTACTTTTCCTCGAACTGGGTAGGTTGAATGTTCCAAAATCCCGTCCTTGTAGGAGAGTTGTGTGGAGGACAAAGAGGAGGAGATACCTGGGAATTTCTAACCTTAGAGATCTGGCATGTAGGATGTTCTGTCTGCCAAGTGAGTACTCAGTATGCTTTGGTCCATCAGTCATCAAATTTCTCCAGCTCCTGTTTGATGGCTTCTATTTCCTCAGTAGTTCTTGAATCACCAATACAGTAAAGTCCACAGCAGAAGCCAATGTCATTTGTTAGTAAGCTCCATGTTGGAAATATTTTTGTGACACAATGCTTTGTTAGCAAGAACAGTTGGGAGGTTTAGAGGAAAAAAACAATAGTATTTTTGACGCTGAGATTTTACACATTCTTGACTTACACTGCAGAAAGGCCCAGACGTTTTGAATGGTGCATATATATGTGCGTGTTTAAAAAACAGTTGAGAATATGAATAAAACCATCAGAACAGCTGTCCATTCACAAGCACTGCTTCCTGTTAACTGGTTATTCTCTTATGCATGTTCTGTTATTTTCTACTGTCCTTATAGCAGCTATAAACCTTTTCTTTGCATTATCCATAGAGTCACTTAGATTCAAAACTAGGTGGTTTGTTAGCCTGGAAGACATTTGGTTTCTTTGGACCAAACCCTTCGCAGTGCAAACAGGATTGCGTAGAAGTCCTTGGATGATGCAGCGTATCATCCATCTTACTCCATGTCATTGGAAGGAGCAAATTCCTTGTTATATCTGAGGGCTTTTGTGCATACAGTAAGGCAATGTGAGTCATGCATGAGCTTTATAGTAAGCCTGACATCCTCTACATAGCAGTAGCCAGGAAACAGGAAAAGATGAATCAGGAAAGTGTGTTGCACATGCACAGGAGAAAGGAGGAAGAACAGCAGTAGTGATGGAAGAAATCCAGCTACTTTATCACTGTTACTTTGGCATCTCATTCAGATACTGGAAACCAGAGGGAATAAGAATATACTTTCAAATCACTTGAATCTTTTGATTTTTTGCAATTCCAAGAAATAACAGATCTTCCCAATCCAGAATCAAAGCCTCATGATAGACACACACCTTCTACTCTAGCATCTCCTCTTTGCTTTCCAGAATAATTACAGAATAATTGGTACAACTACTGCTTTCTTTAGCACTTTTAACTTCCATATCAGCCCTCCAATGACAACCACATTCCTGTTACCATTACTGATTGTTATTAAATAATTTAATTAAGTATAAGCTTTAAAGTCCTATGAAAAGTTATTTTAACAGTCAGGAAATAGTTTTCAGTAGCAACTGCTATTTTTGGTGGCATGCCTGAAATTCTGGTGGAGCAGAATCTTCAGTGGTTTCTCCACTGGGGACAGAGTTTGTGATCTAAGTGCACAAATAAACACTTTTCCCCTGATTTACTCTCCTAGCCTCCAACTATTTGTGGATCAGGAAGTTCCTGATCCAGAGGTTCTTAGTGGATTTCTTTTCATAAGTTTGTCCCATTGTTTAAGTATACTACTGATTTGAGAGCAAAAGCATTCAGCCCTCCAAAAGATGGCCCCGTACATTGTGAAACAGATTGACTGTCACTTTTGTTACTTATCAGCATAACCATTTGTAAAATGATTATATCTGCAGTTTAACAGGGACCACATTAGCTTGTTAAATGGGGACTCTGTGACTTGTATAGAATATAATTTTTACTCCCCTCCACCCATGCTCACATGTTAGCATCTTTTTGTCCTAAGGCATCTGCACACTGGCACTGACATAATTAATGAGGATTCCCTGGAGCTCTTTTTTGGCTTTTTGTTTTTTGATGACTGGTCATCTCTTTCATGCTGTACTGTACCAGATTAATTTCTGTGCTGTACCTGTACTTCTTATACATGCAGATATTTTAATTAAACTAATTTTTCATTTTGGAGTTAAGTGTCTGTTTATCTGGTTCTACATGCAACTGAATATTTTAATGTCACAGGGACTTATTAAAACAATGGCATCGTATTAGTTTTTTGAAGATTGAGAAGATAAACCCTGTGTCCTAAAATCTACTTCTCAGTCACTTATGGAGCTTTCTAAGAGAGCTAACAGCCTGTAAAGGAATAACCCTGGAAAAAGTGTTCTCGAAATTAGAGTTTCATATTTCTCCTTGTGTTTTTTATAGAGAGGTTTGCTATAATGCTTTTATTATTACAACAAACCTTTGTCCCAAGGGAACCCTCCTATTTAATTACAACTTTTAAATTCTATTCTTAGAAGTAGTTTGTACTTTCATTATTAAGGCAGTATCTCATTGACTGTATTGTTTCATTCAGATAAGCAAGAACCTCTGCGTGATTACTGCTTGCACTTGCTTCTCTTGATTTGCTGTCACCTTTCTGTGCTATTGATTCAACAGTTTTGTTAATAATAATAATTGTTTCTCTTTTCAAGAACAACGCCAGCGGTGGTTTTCTGGCAGTGGATTAACCAGTCTTTCAATGCTATAGTAAATTACACGAACAGGAGCGGGGATGCCCCCATTACTGTCAGGTCAGACACTGAACCAGATATTTCTGATGTGTTTATAACTTGCTCTCTGATGTACTGGAACATGGCTGAGCTTTAAAGTTTGAGGTGATAGATGCATAAGTTTTTTCACCTATACTTATTATTACTTCATTATACACAGACAAGAAGTCTGAGAACAATAGAGATGAGACCTCCATTTCTGCCATTAAAGATAAGCCTAAGCACTTAACAGCATAGTATTTAATAGGAGTCTCTGTTACATTGCTCAGTCAACCATTTGAAAATGCCTCATCAGTTTGGTGTTACACCAGGATATTTCTAAGTTTATATTTTGTGTGGACGTCTCTTCTCAGTGCCCTGCAGTATAGCGCACGTCGCACTGTGTGCTGATTTACAGAAAGAGGATCCTTAAAGGAGCTGGTCTGCACAGTACTAGTTTCTCCTTGAAGGTAAAGAGAGAGACTAAATAGATGCAGAAAGTTAGAAATTATGAATAGGAGACTGCAATTGCAGTGCTTGACTTCCTGGTTTTGAGACTGACTTGCTTATGGATGTCCGGGAGAAAGCAGTGGACTCGAGGACATACAGACACTTCCTAGCTTGGAAGTATGTAAAGTATGTTTTAAGGCAGGTTGGGTTGGATTTGGGTGTTTGCAGTATAGCTGGTCTGCATGTATGTGTTTCAGTACAGTTGATTTTAATTAGTACTGTAGACATGGCCTTAGAAATCCAAACTGATTTTATTAGTTTAAGCAATTAGGAAATTAAATACAGAACTAAATCCTTCAAGGTGTTCGTTCAGACACATGAGAACATGCTGGACAGATAGCAATGCAGAACCAGCAAAACCTGATTCAATGTTAAAATGTTGCTTCCATGTGATTTTTACTGCTAGTGAAAGAAAAGTGTTTATTTTGTGTCCCGTTTGAATCTTCCAGCTACATCTTATTGCTGTGTCACAGAAAGGTCTACTTCTTAACTTTGGGGGGGGGCATAACTACATGTGTAAAATGTAATTATTTTTAAAAGTGACATAAATGTAGTAGCTGTGCATGTGCAAATGATCTTATTTGTGTTTTAGCCAGCTGGGAACAGCCTATGTTTCTGCTACCACGGGTGCTGTCGCAACAGCTTTAGGACTTAATGCGCTAACAAAGGTATTGCTGCTATTTGTTTCCATCCTTCTCCACCACTTTGGTGGTTTATGACATGCTAATGGCTCATTTCTCCTCCTGTGTATCTCTGTCATGTTATGCACAGCTCCCAGTATGGAATTGTAATGGCTGTTGGCAGCTCCCTTCTTTAGATCCCAACCTTATTTTTCCCCATGTAGATGGTTTTATATGTATTTGTCTTGGTTTAACCCCAGCCAGCAACTAATCCTCACACAGCCGCTCACTCACTCGCCCCCAGTGGGATGGGGGAGAGAATCAGAAGAGTAAAAGTGAGGAAACTTGTGTGTTGAGATAAAGACAGTTTAATAGGTAAAGCAACACACATGCATGCAAGCAAAGCAAAACAAGGAATTCATTCACTACTCCCTGTTGGCAGGCAGGTGTTCAGCCATCTCCAGGAAAGCAGGGCTTGCATCACATGTAACAGTTACTTGGGAAGACAAACACCATCACTCCAAATGACACCCCCCTTCCTTCTTCCCCAGCTTTATATACTGAGCATAACGTCATATGGTACAGAATATCCCTTTGGTCAGTTGGGGTCAGCTGTCCAGGCTGTGCCCCCTCCCAGCTTCTTGTGCACCCGGCGGAGCATGGGAGGCTGGAGAAGTCCTTGACTAGTGTAAGCGCTACTTAGCAACAACTAAAACATCTCCTCGTTATCAACACTGTTTTTAGCACAAATCCAAAACACAGCCCCAGACTAGCTGCTATGAAGAAAATTAACTCTATCCCAGCTGAAACCAGGACATATTTCAAACAGCCTGTCCTCCTTATATGTATATCAAATAGCCTTGTGTTTTGTTAATACAGACTATCTAACAAGGTGCCTTTTTTCAGTTTATTTATTATGTGTTGAAGTATCTAACAGCATTTGAAAGTTAATTGGATGCGTAATTACAACAATGTGGAGTTACTATCACGTAAACTGCATAGGTGTGTTTTTAAGGTACCATATCACTTCTGCAAACACAGAGACCTACTCTAGGCCGGCTGAAGAACTTGTAAGGAAGTGTTGCTCTTAAATGCAGAAAACTCAAATTCTTTAAACAGGGGCACAACACAATTGAGAAAAGTGTCCTTTACAGGAAAGAAAAAAAGACAAAAATCTATTTTATACACCTCTGCTTATGCTTTAATGTACTGGGAGTGGTAGTTCAGAGACTATTGTAAGCAGAGTAGTTCAGATTATACAAGACATTGACTAGATGAATAGCCTCTGTAGTCAGTGCCCTTAAATGCAGATCAGCTGGTATGGATGTTGCAGGCTGCAACCTTGCCAGCAGAGACAATAAAGTCTATTTAGTGTTGCCGTTGGGCTGACAGGCATGTTCGGAAGCTGACAATTCTCTGCAGTGATGCTACTAAATTAAGATAGGTTTTGCCAGTCTCCTGACACTGCTCACTCTGAGAGAAGTATTTGACTTATGTCTTGTTTGTTTGTTATTTCACCTCTGCCCCATCAGTGAGTTTTCACTGAATTTTAATATAAAGGAAATAAGTCTCATCTATCATTAGCATGAAGCATTTTAATATGACCTCCGGGGAAGAAAATGGCTATGTAATTATTTTCCCTTTTTTTTTCTTGTCTCTTTTTTTTTTTCCTCTCTGTTTTTTACAGCATGTCTCACCTCTTATAGGACGGTTTGTTCCATTTGCTGCTGTTGCCGCTGCTAACTGCATTAATATTCCACTAATGAGACAAAGGTGGGAAAAAGAACAAAGATCACTCATTCTGGAAGAAAGGATGTTGTTGAGATTTTCAATCAGGAAGTTACTAAATAAAGCACATTGTATATATTTAGCTTGTTTCAGAACTTCGCAAAAACCTCATGCATGATCTTGTTTTGATTGATTGATTGTGACAGGGATAAAATAGAACATCCTCAATTCTCTTCAGATAAGTAACCATAGAGTTCTTCAGTCCTATATCTCAGAAATCAAGTCCCGATCCTTCAACACTTGATCGTGGACCCTTTAAATAGAAACTTCACTTTGGAAAAATACAGTCATTTCAAAAATGGTGCTTCAAATCCCACATGCAGAAGTTAGTCATAGAAGTCCGGCTCTGCAGCTCTGTGTAATTATCTGAGATTACAAAAATATGCACTTTCTCAGAAACAAAATTTCATATATATTCTGATTTGACTAGGGCTAAGAATAGGAATGTGGAAAAACAAATGAAAAGCGTTCTCTTATAAATACAAGGTTATGGGCAGAAAAGGGAATATTTAAAGTTTTTCATCTCTTCTAAAAGAGGAGAAGAATAAAGGCAGTCCTCAGTAGATGTGCCCTTCTGTCTGCTTCTCACTCCCCTAGAAGTTCTCCCCAGAATGTGAGTTTAACACCTAACCCTGCACTTGAGCAAAAGATCTAATGGAGAATAATACAGTTACAGAAATGTCGTTAGTTTTGTGCATCCTTTTATACTTTCAAATATGTTCTTAGTGGTTGAAATGAAAACTCAGATTAGGATGCCAGAGGGGAATTTTCACAGACCTCCGTTTTATTTCAGTGAAACTAATCTTCCTGTATTCCTTGTGCTGTCTGTCAGAAAGGACAGACTACTTCCAGAAAATTCCACTTTTCTGTATTGCTTTTTGAAAGAACCTCTCCCTTCTGGGGACTACGGAAGTAACACATCTCCTTTCTTCCCCCTTGGAATGAATGTGACCAGGCTGAAGCAGTAGATTGCTGTTACAGATATTCAGTTGTTTACTTTTCAATGCATTTTTCCCCAGATCTTTCTCTGCCTTTTGAAATTTTTTGTGCCAAAGAGTGGTACAAACAGGCTAACTCGGAAAATAAAATAACAACCATAATTCTTATCATTGACAATTTTAAGGGGACAAAGGTAAAGTGACAAAAAAAGATGAACAAATGCGTGTCAGTCACTGCTTTATTTTCACCCCTTATTCAACAGGGAGCTCAAGTTTGGAATCCCTGTCACAGATGAGAATGGAAACAGACTGGGTGAATCAACAAAAGCAGCTCAGCAGGCAATTACCCAGGTGGTTATATCAAGGATTCTTATGGCTGCTCCTGGCATGGGTAAGAATAACTGCAGTCATGTGCAGCTCCTGATTCCTGATGCAGTTCCTAATGTGAGAGAGAGCTTAAATTCTGAGTAAGTGATTTTTCTCAGTTTTGTAGGCAGTATTTACATTTCTGTTAAAACAACAAAAACTTCTTAAGTTCACAAAGAAATGTACGTTTCTTACTGTGAAAACATCCACAGTGTGTTACACTGAAGCACAGCAGAAGAGCTGCTGGGGTGCTTTTGCAGAAAAGATACAGATAGCAAAGAAATGGTAGCAGATTCTGCTTCACTGGAATTAGTTCAGTGAAGAGTAGGTGCACGTTACCAAGCTCAGGTTTAGTTATGTGTGAAATGAGTAGTTTTGCTTACTGGGAGAATTTACCTCTGTAAATACCAATCCAGTATCTTGAATTGGCAATGTGAAAAGAAAGCTCAGTTAATGACCAAAGGCTGTGGTATTAGTTCATCTTAACAGAAAAGGAAAACTAAGTGCCTTTTTTTCCCAAGATTAATGCTTTTTTTTCCTCTCATTTTCAGCAATTCCTCCTTTCATAATGAATACATTGGAAAAGAGAGCCTTTTTGAAGGTTAGTCTTAATAATCTGCATACTTGTATTTCATATCCTAAGTTAATATTTTTATGAGTTTAAAATACTTTCTAAGTATTTGCCTCCCAAATGTGCCTGTGCTCTGGGAGGACATCACTGTAGAACTTGCTTTACAGCTGTCGCTTTCTTTATGCCTTTCTTAGAGATAACTTGGTTCTTTTTATCACAGTGTAAAATAACATTAAGAAAGTATGAACTTTCTTGTGATGTTTATAACTGTTCTTAAAATGCAGAGCTCCTCCTAGCAAATAAACCTTCCTTGTAGCAAGACTTGGAATACAGTTCATCAGAAAAAAAAAAAACATGTTAAAATTTTATAATGCTTTTTTCTGAGGATATCAATAAGGAGGCTTTGCTTAGCTGCTTTAGTAGAAGTTTGACTTTGGAAACAGCAATAATAATAAAAATCTCTTTCGAAAAAGACCCTTTTAAATTTACTGGATGAGCAAGTGCAGGGTAGACACAGAAATGGCGTGCTTCATCAAAGTTTATGTGTTTCCTATATTCTGTTTATGCTAATGTAGGGTGAAGCCAAACACCTGGTGTTAGTAAATATATAAACTAAATTAACGTTATGCGCTCTGTATGCATGAGAGTGTAAAGAACAATAACAGAATTATAGGGTTGTCTAACACAAGAGAAATCGTATTCAGATGAGGAACTCTATAATTCTTTACCAACAAAGGGAGTTGTGTCTTCACCAGCTGATATCACTGATTTACTTACTTGTGTAGTTCCAGGCAAAGTCTCTACCTGTGAAACCCACCCAACAAGCTGGGAACAATAGTCGTCTTCATGTTAGAGAAAGTTAGGAAAAGACAGTGCGATCTGACTTGCCAGACCCTCCCTTGGAAAACTGGTTTGGCTGGGGGGTGGGAGGACAAGCAGGGGAAGTTGCCTGGTTTTGCTTGTCTAAGATAAAGCTTTCTAAAATATTTAAATTGTATTTATTTCTGCCCTTCATTTTTCATGTGCAGAGTTAGATTACCCGGTTACATACACCATTTGAAAATGCTTCTGTACATACAAATGAGGCGCTGGGAAGAGGTGCCAAGTGTCTTCCAATTTTAAAAACTTTTTTTTCCTGAAGTGCTTTGCTTTTCCTCTGCCCCTTGCTAACAGAAAACAGTATTGCTCAGAATGTAAAAACAGGAAATGGGGCGTTTGAGTTTTAGAGTGAAAGTCAGTGTGTGCTGCTTGTATCTCCGAAAGAAGTGAGACTGCAGTGCATCCAAATACACTATTTGTCTGCAGTATGAAGAGCCCTATACTGATATGGCTAATTCTTAACTGTTGATTTCTTTTGACCCATACCCTGTTTGCAGAGTGGCTGTAAGCAGTTTGTGATAGCGTTACATTCTTGAGAATGTATTACCTGGAATGCTAACCCTTATTTTAAAAGGAAAAAAAAAAAAAACCACACCTCATAAATTTAGAGCAAAGATTATTTTATATGTATTTGACATGGGAGAAATGTCACAAATGCCACCAACTCAACTGGCAAATGCATGACATTTGTGAAGAAGTTGCAACAATTCTCAAGGTTTGGAGACAAATATCTACTGGTTTTGTGTGGTATAATCAATATAAGGGTGTTGTGAATTTTTCAGATCAGCAAAAATGAGTGATTTCTTCAGTGACTACTCAGTGGTCTTTGGTACCATCATGACCGTTTATGCTCACCTGTTCCTCCCCCTCAGCCTCAAAGCCTGTGAGTTGAGGTGAAACGCTGCTCTGCAGGTAGTCAGTGGTAACACATCGTAGAGTTTAGTATTAAAACCATTAAGGAATGAGCTGCATTTTTAACCAGCAGCTTCTGCATGTTTTCTTGAGGTTTCAGAAGCACCATCTCATTTCCAGAACTCCAACACTATCCACACAATGCTTTACTAACTCATTTTCCTTAGCCTTTGCTTTGTACATCACTCTTGAAAATAATTCTTGTATGCTTGCCACAGCCTATTAAGCAACACACAAGGCCAGAAAATAGTCAAATAATTGTGAAATAATGAAGAAAATAGAATTATGTTCTGCAGTAAGATAAAGAAATGCTTCTGGAGTGCTGGTCTCTGTGATAGCAGGCTATAATCCTCTGATATTTGAAATAAGGAGCACCATTCATCCACCATATTCTGATGTTGTTTTGCACAAGGACATTTTGATGGTAGCATTAGTATGAATTAGCAATATTCCCAAAAGTTATTGCTAGAAAATTACTCAAGAATGCTTTTAGAACACAAGTGCATACTTAGTGCTTCAAAAAGTATCGAATTAATTCTTGACTTGAAAAAACTTTTTTCTGTGTGCTTTTGCTGTAGGTTTCAGCAGTGGCTTCAGCTGCCTTCTATGTGATATGCAGTGTAGTAGTTCTTGATTAGGCTGTATAACATCTATGTTCATTCTCTTTACTGACATAAATTTGACTGGCTCTGTGCAGAACCAAGTTATTTCGTCTGTTGCAGCAGGAAGATCCATAAACAACCTTGTTCTAAGGCACAGCATTTATAGATTCATTTTAGTTATAGGTAACCATTCTCCTAACAAAAGGAACTGTTTTTTTCCATAGAAACTTCTGGAAATTCTAATCAATGCTGACATGTTAGTTTACATTACTACTCTTACAGCTCCAGCTGCTGTTTCTGTCCTGTTCTGTATACTGTATTAATATTCCAGTTGATTCCAGAAATTTCCTCATATATCCTCAAACAAGCTCCTTAGGGTCTCTTAGTCTGCAATTAAAATATGCATTCAAAACTGTTAAAAAACTAGAAAAAAAGAGCCTTTATTTTTTAAGCATCATTCTTGATTGTCTTATGCCTTAGAGTCCTCCATGTATTCCTAATTTAACTGTAATTGTATTTATTCATTTTTTTGAAAACAGGCATAGCTAGCCTGGGAAAGCTGACAGATTTTGAGATCCAACAATTAAAGGAAGCAGTTAGGAAAAAAAACTGATTCTCCTTATGGCTTTTGTTTGCTTAATTATCATTTCTCCATTTTCTCTGTTTGCACTAACCACTAAAGGTACCATAAAGACATCTGGAAATTAAATCCTAACTCGTCGGGAACTGCCTTTTTACAGAGTTAAAATGCTAGTTCTCTAACACAGTAAATTCTTCTTCTGCCTTGTACTTCTCCATTTTGTCTCTTTGTAGGAACGTGCTGCCTGCATCAGAGTTTTGCTTTATTGTGTTACATTGCTCCCTGGGCGACTCCAATTCTTCATGTTGACCAGTGTTAGAGTTTTACCTCACCATCCTTCTTGATCAGTGCAGCCTGGTCACATTCTTGAAAAATAAAGGCTGTAACTCAGATCAAGTACCTTGGCAAAAAATGTTCCATCACGCGAAACAGGTGTTGTTTGTATTGTCAGTACTAGTAGACACCTCTTTCAGATTAATGACCAACGTTGAAAAGGCACGCAACTATTACTGCCGTAACGCCCTCCAACAGTCTTCTGAGTTGTAAAATTACATTGGGGCTTTTCTGTCCCATGTCTCGGGGCCCACACTCACTGCAATGTGTAGCATCCTTCTCCCTTAATTCTCTTCAGAGACTGAAGTCATTTGCAGTGCAGAATTTGACTTATGTTCCCAAATACATCTTGTATTTACCAATGACAGTCCTACATGTTTGTTGCACCAGCTTTTGTCCTGAACTCTCCCAGTGTAGAAAATGTAAAGCATTTTGAGTGAAATTCCCTCAGCTGAGGGTCAAATGAAGGTATGTTTAGTGGAATGCCAGAAGAGCAGAGCACTGCTGCATTCACTCTTTTTCCTTCTTACTATTGCTGTTTTTTTTTCCATGTGTTATCTATTGTTACAGGTTATTGCTGAATTGCAGTTCTTCCTGCACTCATTTCTGGATTACAGGTTGACTCCGGGGAGGGGGGAAGAAAAAAGAAGCAATCTTCCAATCTTCTACATCATTTCTTCTCCCTCAGGCTCTGGAGGAAGTTTAGTCCACACAGGCTCGTCTCCTATACCTCTTTCGCTGTTGTGACCTTCCTTAGCACCAAGCCTTGTCCTAGCGAGCTTCCTAAATTTCTTTTTTTTCTATTTCTACTTTTGTTCACCAGTTCCCTTCTAACTTGTACATCTTGAGAAATCCTTCTTATAGAAAAAACACATCATCTTTGTTCAAAACATCATCCACTCTAATGTGTGATTTTTAACTCATTAGCTGTTTTAAACTCAACTTCCTCTTGTCATAACAGTTGCGTACGTCCTACTTACTGGAGACACTGATTTTATGGCAGCAGTGTTGTTTAAACAGATTTTATTTTGTTAGTAATTAATTTCAACTAAAATTCTAACATGGGAGATTGGATTCCTAAACCATTTAAAGGTCTACAAGAAAACTGTCATATTTCTTGACATATGTTCAAGTTCTGCAAAAGTTACAGTAATGAGGAATATGTTAAAAATGCATCCATATGTTGTGTTGCTTTCTCGGCCTTGTTTCCCCGATTCTTCTACCCTTTTTTCCATTAATAAAAGGGAACTCTTGTAGAACTGGAGTGTACTATACTGTGCTACAGGGACAAGTTCCTAGCCATAAAGCAAATCATCAGACAGAAGTAAAGGCTAAGAGAGGCAGACTTAGATTTTTCCATAACACCTCCCTTATTTGTGGTTGGTGGCTGCAGTTGCTGTTGCTCAAAGTAAATCTCCAGGTATAAGTTAAAATTCCTTTGAAGAGGCAGGAGCTGTAACCAGACCTAGCTCTTCTTAGGGGTGCCTGGGCAAACCTCACTGTGCCCTTAAGGAGGTGCGGCAGTACCTTGCACCTCCAGCACCACTCCAAACTTTGGCTGTGTTGCTAGCTAATCTGGGCTTCTGTGACTCAAAATGGCCCACATACTCAGGATCAAGTCATAAGTGAAACAGCCACCTACTGTAATTTCTAAGGGACACTTACTCAGAGTAACAGTCTAAATTGATATCACTGGGGATTTTCTTATTACTTTTCAAAGGGATTGTGCCCCCAAATTGGAGCTCAGCTTAAAGGTATACTGGTAATTGTTTTGCCTTCATCGTGTCCAGGAGTCTTTTAGGTATAATCTGTCTCTTACAATACAAGAATTCCAGGAAGGTGGGAAGAGAGGGGAGAAAAGATACCATACTCACTGTGTGTGGTTTATTTTTCACAGAGATTTCCTTGGATGAGTGCTCCCATTCAAGTTGGATTAGTGGGATTCTGGTAAGTGATTTCTTTGGGTCATATCTGCTATTTTAAGATTCTTGTAGGTTTTTTGGAGGAAGTAGCAATGTTTCCACTTCATTTAAAGAAAAAAAGTTGAGAGTGTTAATGAGGCTACAGCAGTTGCTTCATTTTCATATCTGTAACTGATAATAGCATATTAAAAAAGCTATTAGAAATGAAGAAGCTGCCAAGAAAAGCAGAGGGAGGGAGAAAGAAAGGGAGTGGCAAGAAAAGGCATGTAGCAGCTTGATTAGAAAAGATGCTTTGGCTGCTGCCTCCATAAGTGGAAAACATTTGGTTAATGTAGAGTTTCACTTGCTGTTGTCTCACATTTTATGTTGTCATGCACACCAATGCAAAACACTGAAAGTATATAAAATGATAATTTTATACACGTTTGTAAGCATGGCATTGATGCATTTAGTACTACATAATAGGTAAATTATTTCATATGGTATAACGCAGTGAGAAATAAAGATTACATAGCACTTCATAGAACTTTACCTCACAGTATTAAAAAAAAAAAAACCACCTTTCTGCCTGGAAGACCATGCCTAGGGGTTTTCAGTTTTCTTTTAGCACCCTAAATATTGTAAACCCATTTTTGTTTCCTCTAGTCTCGTGTTTGCAACACCCCTGTGTTGTGCGCTGTTTCCTCAGAAAAGGTACGTATTGCTGTTACATTATTCTTACTTTAATGTTACACTCCCAGATGCATGCAAGGTACTGCAAAAAGACAGAAACAAGTGGTCATTGCCTTCTAGAGCGTACAGTCTTAACTCCCATATAACAAGTGTGATAAATACCAGAATATTCAGAAAAGTAATAACTTCGTTACTCATCAGTAATATAATAATAGTTGAATTGGGCTAATTTGTTTACAAACTCCTAGCAGCTTGAGACGCAGCTACAGAGGGATAGTGAATGAGAGCTTTGGGTGAGTAGTTTAACCATGCTATTTCAAACTGAGAAGTTTGAGCTTGATAATACAGAGTTAGGAATCACTGGAATGGCCTTTTTTATGGATCAGTGTGGTCCAAACAATATATTCATGTCCAGTAAGGTTATAACTTCATGAAATATAGTCAGCCCATTTTAGTTTCAGCTGGAAACTCCTCTGGTTATACAGAACAGCACTTGACTATACGTGCTTATTTGTAATTGCATTAATATTTTTCCAGAAATAATTTTTCATCAATATGGTAATAGCTCAGTACTTAGAAACAATATTCATTATAGCTGAAATCATAACAAAACCTGGATGAGTTACCTACAAATAAAGTTAGCTCAATTTGCAGTATGTGATATGAACAGGGTCTTAAATTCAGCTAAGCTGTCCCTCTCATTATTAGCGGTTGTCTAAACTTGACAAGCTGCCAAATGTAGCTTAAACAATACAAGCTGGAGCTGAATCTGTTAAAATACTGAGCAAGTAAAGTAGCTTTTGACTTCCAGAAAACAATACCTAATTCTCATCCAATGGAATTGTTTGAGTACAATGAAGCAGCAGTCTGACACCATCTGTTTCCCTGCCTGGCACAGAATAGAGAATTGTGGTAAATAACTGTCACTAGGCTACCTGGAGATGACTTTTCAAACTAGCATAGCAAGTCTGGTACAGTTCTTGATTTTAACCAGGGCTCTCCATTTCATAGGAAGATTAGACCTAAAAATGTATTTAAGAAGTTGCAGCTGTTTAAATGACCTGGCATGTTAATTCACTTTACTATGAGATGACTCTTATAAAAAATAAACCTTTTATTCAACTGAATAAAATCAGGCAGTAAGTTAAATAGGCAAACACCTTATACTTAATAAAAACAGCTTTAGGAAGGCAAGTTTCTATTGCCAGCAACAACCTCAAAAACTAAGTAGATTCCTACCCTCATGGGATGAGCAACAGCCATTTCTTGACTCTGTATAGACTATCTTATTGCCTTTTAAGTAGGGATTCATTTGCCCTTGGTCTGAGAGCACGATTCCTTCATAAGAAGTTAAAAAAAGGTCTGAAAACTCTTTTCACAATCCAGGAAGTTCAACCAGGTGCATTGCCCGTCTTATTTTACATTCAAGTGCTTATTATGTATAACTATTCTACTGTTTCTTTTGCTTAGTTCTATGTCTGTAACACGCTTGGAGCCAGAATTGCAAGCCAAGATCCAAGAGAACAGCCCTGAACTAGAACGCGTATACTTTAATAAAGGATTATAATTCAAGGAAGGGAAAATATCTTTCAAGGAGGATCATACAAACTTATTTTTGAATTATGTGCCAACATAGTTGAAGATGAGAACTCACTTTGAACTTGTCCTTTTGTTAAACAACTTCGATCATCTGCATTATTTTATATTTAAAGACTTTCCTCGATGTAGTGTTTAAATTACAAAAGGCCATTTTGTGACTTTGGTATCAATTAAAAGTTTAACCATACATATCCAAAAATGTTTACATAAGGTCTCAAGCAGATACAATAATAAACAAGCACACAAAGAAAAATAGATGCTATTATATTGGATTTGCCATCTCTTCCAGTAATAGCAGGGCAGGGATCTCTTTGTGAGAAGTCATAGAGCAACTGAGCGAAGTTGCCACCCTCTGCCAGCAGCAGGACGGGTAGCTGAACGTGTCAGAAGGTTGTGCAGGAAAGGCTTTTTACCAGGAGGTTGGTTAGGTTGTAGATTTTCCCTGTTGGCACAGAACCGTTTCTTTAAGGTAGATGTTGGAGGAGCCTGGAGCTTCTGCACAGTGTGGTACTGTTCAGCAATACAAGCTGCTTTCTTCCGCAGGTCTAGTTTTACCAGCATCATGTTGTTCTGCAGTTCTGCCAGTGTTTGGTCCTGAGAAAGGAGAGGCAATATAAAGATTTGGCAAGTTGCCCAACTCTCTGGTTACTATGAACTGAAGAGGATAAACTGCCAAAATTTACTAACTGGTGTGCTAGTTAAGGACATGCATAAAAGCTTCTGCTGTCAACAGTGTAGCAGTTCACTAACAAAATAGGAACAGGAAGGCTAGGAAAAAGCTGAATCCATCCTGCTGCAAACCTGCTGCCATAGCAGCCATGATCGAGTGAAGTGGATAAGGAAATGAGAACTCTGAATTGTCCTACTTTAAGTGCAGGCTGTCAGTTAACTGAACAGGAACAATTTGGGTCTCCTTTGCAGACTTAAATATGCAGTCTGACTCAGCCATTGAAAAAAAACTTGCAATATAGCTCCCTTATTCTCTAGATACATACTGTCTATTACATTAAGTCATTTTTATTTACAGCTGCAAGAACCTAGGTTATTCTGCTGATTATGGCAAAGTACATAGACTAAATCCCGTTGTACAGCCCACAACAAAACAAGTACATTACCTGTCTAGCCAGAATGTCATCACATGTACAGAGGGCTTCTCGAAGTTTCCCTGCACTTGTACTGTGGCAGCATGCCCTCTCTGCAGACTGAAGAGACTCCCCAAGCTTTTGTAATTCTGAACGCAGCAATCTGACATTCTGCAGGAGAAAGATTTAATACCACAGCTAGCTTTGACATTACTCTGCAAAACCTCTCCAGGGTAATTCAGACATGCAGGACAGAGGGAGGATCCCATCTAAGTGAGGTACCCTGGGATCACAGATACTGCAGCCTTCCACATCTCTAGTAAGGGTTTGTTTTCAACAGACCCTTTTCAAATTCAACCATTTGTTTAAAAACCTGGACAGCAGTTCCAGACACTGTTTAAACTAGCAACCACCTTGCCCTGTAAGCATTCCTTTCTGTAACACAGAAATGGAGTTACCTTCTGTCCATCCTCCAGCTTCCTGTCTACATCCACAGTAATGGGTTTGGCAGAGGGAGGCGGCTCCAGTAATCTCTGGTACTTGCGCAACTCTAGGAACAGACAAAAAGAAGTGAGGATATTCGTAAGTTTTCAGTTTTTCTAAAGTCAGGACTTCCTTTGAAACAAGCTGCTACAGGCAAGCTTGAGAAAAGCTTAGAGTTTGTGCAGACACACAGAAATGTTCCAGGCTTCTCCCTTTCAGTTACACAAAGGGACTGTAGAATTTGAGCATGGAGGCAGTCCAGCCCTAAAGTCCATTTTCATGTGAAAATGAAATTAAACACCTGTGTGTCCATCTAGCACATTATTTCTATCATCTACAACTCAGAATAGTGGTTTGAAGATATATGAATCTTATGTACCCTCCTGAAAAAAGGTATCTCTAATCCTCTATAGAATTGCTCAGGCATAGTTCAGAAGCAGTGCAGCATCACTGCCTTACCTGCTGTTGCAGTATTTAACTCCATTTGACATTGTTCTAGTTTGGCTTTAGTATCTGCCAGTTCCTGTTGTAGAGCACATGAGGTAGCCACTCGCTTTGATCGACGCAAGCCTTGCTCTGAGTCCTTTTGCTTAGTTTCCAGGCTCTCCAATTTTTGTTTTGCCTCCTGCAGAGCAGCTTGGAGCTCCTCAATCTTCTCATCACGCTCCTTAGAAAGCAAGTTTGTTCAAATATTCAACAAGATTTTCTTAACACAGTTTTTCTGAAACTTTCAATGTCTTTCTTCCAGGAGACTATCTCAATTATGCATTTCATTTAAAGGACATTAAAGGCTGGGTCAAACAAGTGAAAACTGTGAACCCATTTCCTGGGAGTCTAAACCACTTTTTTACAGCCTCTAAAGACATGGGATTTTTTGAGAGTTGGCATCTTCAGAGATGTCTGAAAGTCCCAGAGGCCACTCAAATGCCATAGAGTATTAAAAATGTAGACAGGCCCATACCCATCATCACAGCTAAGAGTAAAGAAGATAAATTCACAGAACTGTTGTTAATCTGAAGAGTGCAAAGCAAGCCACTAGCAAAAAAGGTGGAAAGAATAATTTTGAGCAAATAGAGGAGTCAGAATGGTTGCACATTAGCTCCCAGATTAAGGGCTAAAAATCAGAAAGCCCAGTGAACTACAGAAAGCAGCAGACAAGAAGCAAAAATTGTGGATCAGGCTATCAAATATCACAAAAAATACCACAAAAAGCAAAATCTTTCCTTTCAGTTTGCATAAGTCACCTTCCTGGACTCAAGTACCCCAAGTCCCCTCTGCTACTTTCCTGATGTCATTTCATTGCCCTGAACAAACCTGAATCTCCTCCTGGTAGTAGTCGGTCAGTGACTCCTTCAGGTTATTCAGTTTATCCTCATACAGTTCCTCCAGCAACTCCTTCTGAGCATCCACATGTTGGCTACAAAGAGAAGAAAATAACTGCATGTCAGGGCCTGGTGGTTCTTGGTACTGTAGCTTACCCCGAACAAAGGGAGGGAGATCAATGTACGCTGTACCTGCACCATTGCTCCTTCTGTTGCATGTGCTCCAGCATCTCGTTGCAGATCTCCTCGCGGAGGCGCATTTCTAGTTGCAGCTTCTCCTGCCGCTCTTGCACCAGCAGTTCTCTCGCAGCTTCCACTACACGCAACAAGTCCTGCCAGAAGGACACACACTCCATTGCCCAACATTGCACAACAGAATTAAGACCTGGAATAAACTAGGTGATCCCATATATCTGTAGGCTGGGATGATCTAGGTTCAAGATTCTTTTAGTCACTTGGAAAGAATTTGCCAGGTTTGCTCTTAATTCCTCTCCCATGGGGTGGCTTAAACAGCCCTGCAGTCCAGATGGAGCTAACTCCAGAGCAGCTTTCCCTACTGCACTGCCCAGGGCTGCACCTGCCTTTGCTACCTTGATACATTACAACTCAAGTTTCTGTAGGTGTATTACTTCCATCTCATCTCTCAGCTATTCCAGCTACTTGCTTTGAGTATCTAGGGAAGTTTGACTATTTTTCCTCAATTTAGCCATCTATTTTGCATGTTTTATGATCTCTAGATTTCCCTTACAGAGCAGGGATTATAGCTCTGCACCCAAGCTCTTACTGTCCCTATTCTACAGATGACAATGTGTTTCCAAATTAAGCATGTGCTTGATTTAAACCAACTGTGGAATGTTTTCCTCATGGGTTCCCAATTTCCTGGGTCCCATATCCTTCTGAGGTTCTCTGTCACATCTTGATGTAGCACTGAGCTCCAGCCCCACCTCCCAGGCCAAAGCCAGCAGTCATGTTCTTACCCCTCTATCCATAATGGCTGTAAAACAAATCACAACCCACCTCTTTCTCATACATGGAGACATCTGCGTTATCCTCACCATCATCTTCTGATTCCACTTCTTCCCTTGCGGCTGCCTCTGGACCCTGGCTGGTTCGCCTGTTGTGCTCTTTGATGATTGATTGTATGGATGGAAGTCCCAGCTTTGTGGGAGGTGCCTGAACAAGCTGAACAGGAAAAGGCCATCATTACTAGTCCACAAAGCCTGGAAGCTCTGTAGTCTTTAAATACGGCACTTCTCTGCAACCTGTCAACCCTTTCAGTTTAGCAGAATCTGGAAGTTCTGTAAAGGTAATAATCCACTGGAGAAGCACAGTGAAGACTTGCAAGTGTTCCCCCTGCCTTGTGATGGGATGGGGCCCATTCCCACAGAAGCATGATGTATCCTGACCGTGCCATGATCCCAGTGCGCATTACTTACCTGGCTGGCAATGGCTGAGAACTTGGCTACATACAGGGTTTCATCATATGTAGATGCACACTGGTTAATGTTGACAATCATGCAAGAGCGCCCACGTCCAGTGAAGAAACCCTGGAACACACGGGTTAGCTTGCTGTCGCGGAAGGGAACCACAGTCTGCTTCAATCTATGAGGAGAGACAAGAGTGAGCCCACAGGAAAGCAAAACAGCCTGCCCACACACTCCTTGGAGTTCTGGAGACTCACTTGTATTGCTGGTTCTGGCGCAGGGCAGCAATGCAGCGACCCAGTGTGTGGAGGGAGGTATTGATGTTGTTTGCTTCTTTCATTCGGTCCCCGCTTTTCTGGTCTTTGCAGCGCTCTGACCCCGCAAGGTCACACAGGGATAACCTGAAGAAAACAGGCGATATTCACATGACCTATTAGGTTTCTCCTGTTCTAGTCAGGTTTACAATTCAGACACCCTGTGATTGCCTACCCTGCTCACCTTCCCAGCTTCCCTTTAAGGGCACAGATACACCTTTTGGGGTGTATGGGATATTGCTGGACAGAAAGGCCTACCCTAAGTTTAGGTGTTACACCAGGTAATACCAACATGAGCTTTGCAGTGTCAAATTCAGAGATCCTTTGCGAGTCCTCAGGACAGCTTCTTCCCAGGTACTGAGACAGCCTGTTTCCGGATAACCACATCCCAGGAACAGGCATCAGCAGCACTCAGAGCAGCCCTGCTGTAATTGTAGGGTTACTCACATTTACCTTCAATCAAAAAGCCTGAGCACTACCTCAAGTTGTACTTTGCAGTGCTCCTCACAAGATCCTCGGTTAGTTCTAAGACTTAAGAGTGGGAACATTTACTCCTTCCAGGTATTTTCAACAAGGCCTTCCTCAAGGTTCTTCCCATACCCCCGATCCACAAGAAGAGACAGGAAACTTGAGTCCACAGAGAAGACCCCCCAAATCCTAGAGAGCATGAAACTTACTCGCTGATTTTTGGAACAATTTCACTGCCACCTCTTTGCAAATGCAGAATCCGAATGGAGAAGACACTGTGACTGTAAAGAAACATGCAGATGTTTTAAAAGGGAAATGCAACCTTTAAAAGCCCCTCAGAACTGTACATCTGCCTAAACAACCCCCTCCTCCTTCAGACCTGCGACTGGAGTTCTGGTTCATGTGGGTGCTAGCAAAACTCTGGTTTTTCCGACCCAGTTTCAGGAGCTTCCAGGCCTCATCAGCATCCCGGATGTTGATCCAGTTCAGATCTGGAAAAGCAGGCACACATTGGGCAAAGCAGTTAGACTGGCAGCAAACTTAATTACCTCGCCCAAACGTCACCATTGCATTTCATTAACACTAACAAATTTAACATTCCCATAATCCAGACATCTGAGAGGCCACAGAGGACATCATGCTCCCCAACACATCACTGCTAAGTCACCTGCCCACTCGGTCCTCAAGTCTCCTTAGCAGGCCACTAAAAATCTTTCAGGTAAATCTACCTTTCACATAGGGGTTGCCAGTCTGGTCTTCACAGAGCCGCAGTGTCTGCCTCTTGCGGTTCTGGCCAGGTAAAGCTGGTTCTAACAAGTCATAGATTAACTCATTGTAAATCTCAAAGAAGGAGACCCAGATGGAGAACTGCACGTTTCCTGTGTTGGTGAGTGAAATGCGATCCAAGTCAGCCCAGCAAGGGCCCAGTTCTGGGGAAAAGATAAAGGAAGAAAAAACAAACAAAACAAAAAATCAGGATTGCCACTTTTCATGGGTCCAACCTGAATGGTTTAGGTATAGATTGAGATATCATTCTTCAGCAGGAACACTATTCCAGACTCAAATCTATTCTACATACCTTCTCCTATTTGGACCTATGCTAATGCCTGTCCCCAGTCAGACAGCTTAAGGTTCCCTTTAGCATCCTCCTTTCTGTGTAAGGACTTTAGACACTTGATCTTGACTCCAGAAGTATAGGATATTTCAAACACAAACTCATCCCAGTATGTGAACTTTTAGTCCTTGTTACCTCAGTTACTCCATGCTTCTGGTACCTAGTCAGCCAGTAGTTCGTATGTTTGAAAGTCTGGGCATAAGCGCTCAGTGCAACACGTCACATTAGCACCCTGCTTTCCAGCTATCCCCATTGCATGGCATTCAGCTGCTCAATAACCATATCCATTGCATGAAGTACGTGGGTATCAAGTAACTTTTCATTTCACAAGGCTTGAGTTACTCTGCAGTAGCAAGTTCTTCCTATGTTAGCAATACAAAGTTCTTCAGCCCCAACATCCTTATCTTTCAAAGGGAAAATCGTGAGACTACAGCACCTTTACTCCCTTACCCACAACACAGCATTCAAACACGCATCACCCTTTCTTCCCTCATCCTCCAACAAGCAGCAGGTAGTACACAATAGGCTCCCAGACATACCTTCTGCCTGGCTGATGTCTGAATGGTTGGTGAGCTGGCTAGATGAAGAGAGGCCAGCAACCCCACTGTCAAAACTGCCGCTGGTGGTGGCCTGGAGCTGAGATTCAGCGCTGTGACTCCTCTTCAGTGGCGTTAACAGCTCCTCCTGGAAGGAAACAAAGAACATGAGCATGTATGTAGTATGATACCATCCTTTCCCTATTATTATTAAACCTCCTAGAAGCCACATGCTTACCTCCCACAGACCACCCCGCAGCATGGTCTGCTTCTTGGTCTCTTCCTGTCGCACCTGCCTGCTGTCCAGCCAGATCACCTCATGGGAGAGGGAGGGCTTCAGGTCCATGGCTGGGTACAGCCGGTCCCCCACGCTATTGAAGATGACCGCTAAGGAGCGGGGCAGAATTCCCCCATCTTTATTGCTGCCTGAAGCAAGAACAACAACAGCAAGCTGAGGATTCACACGCAAAAGCAGACAACTCCCTCAACAGGCTACTAACCCCTAGTGCTTTCCTTACCCTGAATTGTGTGAGTCTTCCCTGAATTGGTGATGCCGTAGGTGTAAACCAGCCAGTTCTGCCCATTCAGTACATCCTTTACCACCTGCTTCATTGTCTCATCAAAGAACAATTTCTGCCCAACATCTGGTCCAAAGATCTGCAAACCAGACACATTAAAATTAGCCTCACGTAGATCAGAGAGGTCTATCTTTTGACTGCTAATGGTTGTTCAAGTGATATTACATTATCCTTTGTGCCCTCCACTAGCCCTACGTCATGAGAAACAGACCCACCAGTAATTCCAGTCCAAGGCCCCTACAAAAACAAGCTGTTCAGTTGCTTAATCCAGTAACATCTGATATCACTACATCTTCTAGAGTGTAGAGAGCCGCATGAATAAAACCTGTTTGGCGTTTACTGTCAAAAAAGTTGTCAGGAACAGCTTTAGAAGAGAAGAACTAAGGAAACGGTAACAGAAACAAACTTAAAGAGGATTGCACAAGACTACGTAGTTCACACAACACATTGGAATCAGTGTGTATTAGTGAGCCAGCTTTTCAAGCTATAAGACTGGTTTAAGTTTGAAAAACTTCCAGATGGATTTTCCCAGTTACCTACCTGGGTGAAAGAGAATCTATGTGCTGCTTGTCCCACTCCACGTTCTGTGCTCCGCATGGTGAAGGAGTCCTTAGGGGCTTTTAGGAGAAGGGTCTCCGAATTCTCAATGCAGACACAGCCCTAAAGGACACATAAAACCCCATTATCGCAAGGGCTTACAAGAGGCCATGTATAGACAGCAAAGGATAATAGCATCTCCCAGCAGGCACCCAAGCAACCAACTCAGAGACTGCTTCATTCAGTCTCTCACCTGGTCTTCCCCTTTTTCCACTTCTGTAGGTTTCAGAGGTCGAACTCTCAGATACACCTTTAATTTTCCATTATTGTCTTCAGCTACAGCCTGCAAAAATCATTACGGGTTAAACATGGTAGCCAGAGAGGCAGTACACAACCACCCATCATAACACTATCAGGCACCACAGCATGGAACACCCACATGGCTACCCTCACTAGTCCTCTGTAACTAATGGACACTTCTCTGGTCCCAAAATCCCCAGCAATGCCTGAAGCTTTCTTAGGCATTTCCAGGCACACCAGCACTTCTTTTGTTTATCTAGTGAATCAGACCACCAGCCTGAAGACCTGACACCAAAACCAGCCCCCAGACCAAGCATCACACTATAAAAGGCACTTACTGACTGTGCCCTTCATAGTACACTGCTCATAGCAGGAACTGCTCGCACCAGTGCCACATTTTGTTCTAGCCTGCTCTGAAGAGTCTCTCTTGGCCCTGCATCCCAACACCTTTGTGCAGAGACACAACAGCCACAAGTCAAACGCTGCCCTGTTCGTGACAGAAGAGCTCCAACCTCACCTGCTGAGAGCCCTCCAGATCTGGAGAGATGGCAGAGAACTCTGATAGCAGGTCCTTGCGCACATCAGCCCCAAACCCTGTTGCTGTGGATTCAAGAACAGGGGAAGCTGTGACATCGTCATCAGAGAACAGCCCTGGGGAGGCAAGTGCTTGAGCCATGGTGCCTCACACAGCTCCTGCAGAAAAAGGGGAACAGTGAGAATACAGTGATGTTACAGCAGTCTTCTGGGAGTTGCAGCTTTGCTCCCCACACACGCACCCAATGACATGCAGCCTGCCATATCCACCCGTTCCCCACAAACACAAGCTGCCACACGGAGCCCTCCTTCCACACACCCTGAGACACAGAACGCCGCTGCAAACGCACACACAGCCCCCACATAAGACCCCAGGCACACCACCTACATACCCCTCTACCACCAAACTGGGCCTCTCCACACACGCACCTACAAGACACACACCCCCATACAGGACCCGACAGACATAACACGTACACAGACCACCACACAGGGGACACAGATAGACACACACAAACCACACACGCAGCTCCACGCAGGCCGCCCCCCACAGCACACACCTCCCCAGGGACCACCACGCAGGGCCTGCCCACGCAGGCACGGACTGCCACACAGGGCTTCTCTGCACGCACACGAACTGGCCGCCACCGAGGCGCCCTACAGCCCCCCTCCCGCCGGCAGACCGGACCCCGCGGACACCCACTCACGGCACAGACCCGCTCCGCCACCCCTCCTCGCGCCCGCGCGGTGCCCTACTGTTGGGGTTTCAAACGTCGCCGCCCGCCCGTTCCGCCAATGGGGGCCTGCACCCGCGCGGCCACCAATCAGCGCCCGCCATTGGGGGGGTAGGGGCGGGGCTCAGAGCGCTCGGGGACGGCTGGCGGGGGAATGGGAGGGAGGGTGTGCGTGAGCGCGCGCCTCCCGGCGGGCTTTGCGCGCGGCTCCGCCCTGCCTCCCTCGGGCCGGGCGGGGAAGATGGCGGCGGGAACGGGCAGTAAGTGCGGGGTCTGTCGGGAGGGTCGGTGAGGGGCGGGTGGGCGGCAGCGGCGGCAGCGGGGCCGGGGCGGCAAGGGGGCAAGGGGGCAAGGGGGCAAGGGAATGGGCCGGAGGGGAGCGGAGCTGTTCTGCGGGGAGGGGGCGGGGCCAACGGCTCGGGGGAGGGGTGGGGCTGTGGTGCGGCCGCGGGGGGCGGGGTAGCCGCCGCGGGGAGGGTGGGGCCAGCCGTCGGGGGCGGGATCACCGCTGGGGGGCGGAGCTAGGGGCGGGGAGCGGGGTTCCAGTTTGGGGGGTCCCGGAGGCTCCGAGCTGTGGGGGTCGGGTCGGTTCCGTGCAGTCGTCCCCCTCTCCCGGCAGAGCATAAGCTGCTGAGCGCCGGCCCCACGGAGCCCTGGTCCATCCGCGAGAAGCTCTGTCTGGCCTCGTCCGTCATGCGCAGCGGGGACCAGAACTGGTAAGGGAGGGTGGAGGGGGCTCGAGGGGGGGGCAGCCGCTGCTCTGCCTCTGGGCGGGGGCAGGGGCCGGCCTCCCGGAGCAGAGCACGGGTTGTGTGCTGTACCCGTAAGCGGCTTTTCAGCCCGCTGGTTCACTGTGTGACAGCTAGTCTCAAATGCTTCTGCCTTCTGTGCGCTTCCTGTTTGAAACAAAGTTGGGCTATTAAAGATGGAAGTATTAGACGTGTACCTTGAAAATCTTTTTGCTTCTTTCATAACTACTGTGTGAAAACAGAAGTGTGTTAATCAGAACAGGGAGTAATGTTATTCCAACATAAATGGGAAGAGGTGAGTTGCAGTCAAGGAGGATATTTCATAACAGACTCCTGGGCATTGCTTCTGCACTCGTAGCTCTGTTTTGCTGTCTTTTTCCCCTCACCAAAGTAAAGTTTTTGTGGAAATGTAATGGTGTCACCAGAAGCTAGAAACTTGCTTTTCAAAGCAGGGAGAGAAGCTTTTGTTTGTTTGGGAGTAGGCAAATATTTTGAGTCCAAGGGCAGTACTTCAGTAATTCCCAAGCCTAACAACTCACTGGCATGCTCATTGTGTTTATGGGGGCTATTCAGTGATGAATGTAAAGACAGGTCAGCATCATTTCTCTGCATGTTGGCTGGGGCGGAAAGTAAGTTGACGGTGAATGGCCATTTCTCTCCTGTAGGGTCTCAGTCAGCAGAGCCATCAAACCTTTTGCAGAGCCAGGACGCCCACCTGACTGGTTTTCCCAGAAGGTAAGATACTAGCATTTGAGCCTTGGAAAAGATGGGTTCTGCACAGGATATGTAAGACAGCTGCCTAGGAGAATGGGGTTTTTTGTTTTTTTTTTTAAAAGGTAGCAAAATTAATTTGAAAAGTCAGTTTTGTATAAATCAGATTAAACACTTTCTTCTGTTTATAAAATTAAATTTGAGCTTACAGTACAGATGGCTAAGGGAAAGACAAGGGTGATCAAAGATATGAAACAGGTTCCTTCTAAGGGATGGCTAAGTGAGGTAGAATCCTTCAGCATAAAAGAGATGAGTAACAGGCGATATGACAGATGTCTGTATAATCAGAGTGGCATGAAGTTGAAAATGAATAAGTATTAATTGTTAGTGCTTTGTCCAGTACAAGATTTAGAGGCTATTAGGTAACACTAACAGGAGGCAGGTTCAAAGCAAACCTAAAGAGTTTAACCAGGCATGTAATTAAGCTGTGGAATTCCTTGCCCCAGGAATTTGTGGATGCTCATGTATTTTGGTGTGTCCTGCTGTTCGGGCAAGAACCCGGGATTTTTTGTTGTATAAGAGACAGGGAGATTAAAAGAATCAAGGGAGGAGAATCTGGGATTTTTAATGTTGCTTTCTGTTCCTGTTAAGCTAGGGAACTGGCCTTGATATAATGTTATTTTGTTTTCTTCGTTGAAACATTTTTGGTTCGTCTTCACAGACAGAAACATTATGGCTACAGTTTTGCTAATCACTCTTGCTTTCTTTGACTTCTAAACTGTTAGCTGTGAGCATCTGTTCTTTAGCTTTGTTTTGGAGATCAGCCTGGGCAGCACTAAAGTGAAAGAGTGAATATGCTTCCTGACGTTGCGCTACACTAAATTATAGCCAGGGGGAAACTCTTGAGAAGACTGTCAGATAAGTTCATAAAGCATTAGACTGCTGAAGAAGTAGGAGTAAGTGCCCTGCAGGGTTTGTTGATAGGCATTTGCTGATGCTGACTCTTTGGTGTCCTCTGACTTACTTTGTTTCTTCTTAGCACTGTGCATCTCAGTATTCAGAACTCTTGGAAACTACGGAGACCCCTAAGTGAGTACAAACTCTGAAGCAAGTGCAGTCCGCAGCCATTTTGGGTGGACTTGTTGGTTCTTACAGCAAAGGACTTGATAGTGCTCCTCCCAAAAGGAGTGCGCAGGAATGAGGAAATTCAGTTGTGATAGCTGGCATGGGTGGACAGCGGGATCAGGGTATGGCAGATGAGGGAGATCGGCAAGCCCAAGGTATTTCTTAGGACATGCTTCCCATGTCTCCTTGTCTTGTCTCCTTTTTTCATAAGACTGAAATATTTCAGTATTACATGGTTCTAAAACTGGTCACTGTGTACTTGTTAGTGTCTTCCATATGCCCCTATGTCATTACAATACATGGCAGCGTAATTGGAGCCTCTTTGCCACAACTCTATTTAGTAAGAGTTGCAGTATGCATTTGCGGACTTAATGCAGCAAAAAGAAGCATTTATTTGGCTGGAATAAACAGTACAGATTAGTCTTATTTATCAGAAGCTTTACACATAAAATTATCGTTCAGAATAGCAGTAGAAAAGACAGCAAGAGTGAGAAGGGGAAATGTTTTGTACTTGCCTCTATTTTGCAGTGGTTTATTACAGTTTTCTTATCAATGCTATCTCTACAGCTTTGTGGTCTCAAATATTTCTCCTAAATTCAGGCATTTTGTTTTGAGATTTCACATCAAATTAAAGGCAGAATGTTTAAAAGTAGTATTTGTTTGTGATAGTGCTGAATGATCTTCAGCACTAGAGTTGCAAGGACAAAAGACTTAGTAGAGTTGTTGAGAAAGAAAAGATGTTTCTTTGTGGGTAGTAAGAATCTTCTCTGAAGTTGAAAGATTGATTTTTTTCAGGTTGAGAATTTGCGGTGGGCTTGCATTTTTGATCTCTTCCTGAATTCTTCAACATTGGACACATTCAAAAATTACATAAAGTCTTCAGAAGAGATTGTTTTAACATTGTGCTGTCCAGTATCATTTAAGAGAAATTGGAAGAGGAGGTTGATAACTTTTTTGTGTGTGTGTGCATGTTTGTGTCAGGAACGACAGACAGCAGCCATTTATGGATGGAGAACTGGAGCTTTCTGTGTTTCATGTCTGAACTGTTTTGTTTTATTCTGTAGGAGAAAACGTGGTGAGAAGGGGGAAGTTGTGGAAACTGTGGAAGACGTTATTGTGCGGAAACTGACTGCAGAACGAGTAGAGGAGTTGAAGAAAATTATTAAAGAAACACAGGAGAAATACAGGTATGCAGCAGAGGCATTAAGCTGTGGTGCACCAGAGAGTCCTGTCTGGAAAAAGTGGCCCAAATGGGATGGTGCTTAGGGTGAAAATGCTGCTTAGGGCTTATTTTTCAGTGATAAGTAAGAAAGATTTTCTGATTACAGGCAACTCAAGAAGGATGCAGAGCTGATCCAGGCCGGACACATGGATAACAGACTAGAGGAGCTGTGCAATGAGATTATGATGTGGGTGATTTGATTATTGCCATGTTATGCTTTCTTCTGAGACTGTAGTTGCCTGACACTGCGTGTTTGTCAGGCACCTCTTGCTCCGCATACATTGGGTTAAAAGAAACAGGGCAGATGCTTTGGCCTCTGAGGGTGAACTTAGTTAAGACTGGGGGGCACCAGATTGTATGGAACATCTTTTGGAGTTTCTCAGTGAAGAGCTTGTTGATGGCTTGCAACCTCATGCTTGCCTCCTCCATTTTGATAATCAGCTGGAAGTTAAATTCCCTGCCAACTGTGTCGTTCTCTGACTGACCTCTGACTCTGCTTCCCTCCTCTGAGAATTTGAGTCAGAGTCTGCAGGGGCAGGTCATTTTGTCTGGAGATAATGGAGTGAGGGTCAGTAAGCTGCAGGAGGAACTAAGGGGAAGTGGGACACCGTTTGACGGTAGGTTTTGGTTCTGTATACAGAAAGAAAAAAATGGAGGAGGAGGAGGCAGAAGTCAAGAGGAAGGCTACAGATGCTGCTTATCAGGGTAAGCTGGAAGTAATCTTCCTTATTCCTCAGAGATAGATGCATATGTTCATAAGAACATTTGGGAAATATTTGTGTCTTGTTCAAACCTGTTCAGGAGGAATTCTGTGACCCTAGGAGTTGGAAAGAAAGATTATATTCTCTTTCCAGCACTGGACAAAATGGCAAAATATGGAGACTTCTGAGAAGGGAACTAATTCTGTAGAAAAGGTATTTCTAAGAGGAAGCAGGATTAGCAAGGAGCTCTCTGTTAGAATGCCAGGCTTTTCATCCATTTAGTTTTCCCCATAGTTTTACTACTGTCTGAAGATAAGAGGTTTGTTCTGAATGTTTAATTCATTTATAATTCTTGGGGCAATTCAGTGATCTAACCTACCAGTGGTGGGAGGTGGTGAATACCCAACTGCTATGGAAATCTGAAATTAAAGTGCATTACCCAGTGCTAGTATTATTTGTGAACTGAGCCTAGTGTGGTGCAAGACAAACAATGTTTTCTTGGGATTCTTTAGGATAAAATCAGAGGTAACTCTTAGGGACTGTCCAAGGCAGAGTCATAGAATCTCACTTTTTTTTCTGTTCTTTTCCAGCTCGTCAGGCCATTAAGAATCCGCCACGACGATTAACAGGTGTGATGGTTCGCTCCCCTGCTGGCTCAACTTCCCCAGGGGGAGACTATGCTCTGGGAGATCTGTCTCAGCCCGCTGTGGACGAGGCCAGTCCGGGGGTAAGGATGCTTCCCATGGTAAGAGGGAAAGACCAGCTTGGGACATGGGGCTCTGTGTCCATCATGGAACAGGAGCCTGGGAAGGAGCCCTTACCTTGTTTTGCAGACTTCTTGCTGTGGTAGGGCTGGAGTGTGGTTGATGTACAGTGCTGCTCGAGATACATGTCCTCTTCCATGTCTGTGGTGATCAGGTGCCTGGATCAAAGGCTGTGTAGGGGCATCAGTGGGTTGGCCAGGCAATCTTCTCTGTGTGCCTGGGAAATGGCACTACAGGGCAGGGAAAGGGTGAAAGCGTATGCTGGGAGTAGGTGTCTGTGGTGTGCTGGATCAATGCTCTTGGGGGAAGGAGCAAGTGGGGCTAGTCCGTGTGGTGGAGTGTGGCTTTGAACAGTGTGGTTTTTCTCTTTCTTAGGTCACTCCAGGGACATTGCCCAGCACCCCAGTTGCCTCCTTCATTGGAATCCCTGACACCCCTCCAGGCTCTGCTCCCCTGGATGCCCCCATGACCCCAGTCACAGATGATTCACCCCAGAAAAAGATGCTAGGACAAAAAGCAACTCCGCCTCCTTCCCCTCTGCTCTCAGAGCTGCTGAAGAAGGGCAGTCTCCTGCCCACAAGCCCCAGGCTGGTATGGAGCTCTCTGGTCATATATGCAAGCACACAAACAATTTGCTCCAGACTCTCCCACTGAAAAAGGGGGAGCTGCAAAGGCTTTTTGAAAGCATACAGTTTTTGTGAGTCCCAACAGGAGCGATATCTGAGAGATATAATTACCCCTGTGAGCCACAGAGGTGGGACCTTTTCCCAGCAGGACTGTGGGTGCAGGACTGCAGGAATTATTCAGCACATTAGGACTGTCTGTCTCCCCTCAGTCATAAGGAGTTGGAGTTGCAGGCTTTGCTAGAGGAAATCGTTCTCCCCAGAGGAGGGGCGTGTTAGACAGCATCATCCCAATCAGACTCCGTGGGAGCTTTCTTGGTGATTTCTACTTTGGGCTCACAAGTCGTCTTTACGCCTTGGCAGGAAGTTGAGTTTCAGTATTTGTAATGGGTCTTAGCAGAGGAGTAGGGAGTCCTTTAATCAGGTTTATGACCAATACTGAAGTGCTTCAGTCGTCTTGTAGTTGTAGACAGTTACTAAAATCACTGTGATGACAAACCACTTCAACCATCTGTTGTTAGTGACTCTGGGAGAGGGTGATCATTGCTGACACTGTTGAGAGCCCAGTCCCAAAGCAGCAGCCATTGGCCTGCCTGTGGCATATATTCCTTGTGATTGTGCTTGTGTGGTGGAATAGGTATATTACTGGTGACTTTCTTTTTTTAATAACCAGATTTGGGGTCGTTTCTATTTGTTAGCTTGGGTAAATGTTCCATGGGTTCTATGTTTGCAGGGTGCCACATAACATAGGGTGGAGCGAGGCAAGATAATGGCTGTGGAAGACTGAGTTTTCTTTGTATCAACAAGGCTGTTTTACATCTGCTTCAAGGTCCATCACAGGTTTACGATGTTTTACACAGGTTTACCTTGATAGAGTTGTTTTCCATCTTGGTGCTTCAGTTTCCCTCAGCTCAAAATAAGGGATAATTCCATGGCATCTCAGGGGTTAGAGAGACTGATATCTGTAAAGGATTGTGAGGTCCTTGAACAGAGGAACTAAGGTAGAGCAAACGATGTATTTGGCCTAACTTCAAACAAAGGTGGCATTGCAGCTGTATCGTAGCTGAAGAACAACTGGTTTCAGACTGTCACATTGGGCACTTGGATAAGGGGCCTTAGGCAGGCACTAGACAAAAAACGCAGAAATGCTGAGACAGCAGATGATGAACATATTCATTGAGGTGCATATCTGGCAGACAATCACTGATGTGATGGTATCTCCAGGAACTTCAGTTGTGTCCTCCTTTGGCAGGTCAGTGAAAATGAAATGGCCGTGGCTTCTGGTCACATGAACAGCTCAGGAGTCCTGCTGGAGGTGGGAAGCGTCCTTCCAGTGCTGCACAGTGGGGAAATGCAGTCGGCACCTGGTGCTGTCTCTGCATCTCCTGCTGCTTCAGGTAACTTGGGACACTCCCTGTACAGTTCTCCCCTCAGATGTACCTGCAGACTGTTCTATGAATTCTCTTTGGAGGGAGATGAAGGACATCTAGCCTGGCTGGGTTTGGGGCTTCTTTGAGTTGTATTCCTATATCTCTACCCCCATCCCTCTCACCCCTACTTTTTTTTTTAAGGAGACTCTAATCCTTACAGAAGAAAGAGTGCCTTGATCTAAAATAACCAAAACAATTAGACTTGATTCAATCCTGATCCATACCATCTAGTTTTCTGGTTTTGACACTGGCTAATACCAGGCATTTCAGTGTAGAAAGAAAGGGTTAGTTTGCGGGGAGCTGGGGAGGAATTGGTCTAGCATCTTGACTCCTGACGTGTCAAAACTGCAGCTTCCTTTGAATCTGGAGAACTCGTGTGTCTTACCTCTGCTTTAGCATAGAGGTCTGTTGAGGATTAGAGCACAGTGGACTGTGAGCTCCAGAGGAAGTTCCACAGAGGGGGGCGAGAGGGACAGTGCAAGAGTCTTCCTGTTGGGCCTTGTCAGAACAACCTGCCTAAGGTGAAGTTCCTTCTCAGCTCATGCTAACCAGTAGTTTAGTCACATTGTCTGCAGCTGAGGATTTATGCCATTCATTCATGTATAATTCCATACAAATAATCCATGTCTGTTCTTTAAGACCTGTTAATTTGGTCCAGACAGTTCAGTAAATTCAGACTGGAAATTACAGCTAAGATGAGTGGCAACCTTTGATATAAAAGGAATTCTCCAGGAAAGACCTGCAAAGAGATCCCCTCTGCACCCTTCCAGCTCTTGTAATGACTGTTTGTCTTGGCTTACCTTGTGTGGCTCTCTCAGCACTGTTTTTCAGATTTCCCCTAATTGTATTGGGATGAGCCTTTGGGAGGGCATCTCTCTGCATGTGTGGCTTAGCCTGTCCAGCCCTTACATTGAGCAGTGTCCCATAGCCTGCATGATTCTGTCTGAGACTGCACACACGGAGTCATGCATTTTTGGTGCGGATTCTCTGTATAGCTTTTGGGACAATTTATAGGTACCTCTTGGTGTCTTTTCCCAGAAGAAGCCATCAGACAGTGAAGAGCCCAGTGGTGGCTTTGTGGACTTTAGTGGTGGCTGCTTCTTGCTCATGTGCTTTTCCCTTCTACTCTCTGTTAGGTGCTCCTACGCTTTCCCGGCTTTTAGAAGCTGGTCCTGCACAGTTCACCTCACCTCTTGCTTCCTTCTCCGCTGTTGCCAGCGAACCTCCAGCTAAGCTCCTGCCACCCCCCGTAGAGCCTGTGTCCCAGGCAACCATTGTCATGATGCCCACGCTGTCAGCACCATCCGTTGTGCCACCAGCTGCAGCTCCAGAAAGCATAGCCACAGGTGCGTTCCTGAACTACGCACTCGTAGGTCATTTGCTGCTGGAAAACAGAAACTCCCTTGGGATCAGCACCCAGCGAGAAATCAGCTGGCCTTTTATCACCTCAGACCCGCCATCCTGATGGAAGGACAGTTACAGCTGAGTTCTGGAGTAAAGAGATGGTTTTAAATAGGATTTGCTGGGTGGGGGTGGGGGTGCTAATGGTATGTTGTTGGATTGTGGTTCGCGGGCTGGAATCTCACTTTGCCTCTACTGTGGGAAAGCAAACCTGTATTTGTCTTTCATTTTTCTAAGCCATGCTATTGTGGGTGGACCTGGGATACTTGCGGTTGGTGCTTGGTCTTATCTGCTGCAGTATTTGTTTTTGTGGACTTGACTTCTCCAGATAGGTCTCTGATTGTCACTCTCATCCTTGTGCAGTGAGCCAGCCAGAAGCCTGTGTTTCCATGGAGGCAGTGGCTGATTCCCATACCGTGACAGTGTCCATGGACAGCAGTGAAATATCCATGATCATTGATTCCATCAAGAAAGAGTGCCTGGGTTCTGGGGCTGGCAGCACTGCAGGGTCTTCCAAAGATCACTGCATGGATGGGAAAGAAGACCTGGATTTGGCTGAGAAAATGGATATTGCAGTGTCCTATACGGGGGAAGAGCTAGATTTCGATACTGTTGGAAATATTATAGCCATAATTGAGGACAAGGTAAATGGGCAAAGCAGAGTGCCAGTGCCTTTTGCTCCACATCCAGTTAGGTTAATCTCAAGTGATTACTGTTCACCAACTTAGTTTAAACAAACAAGAAATAACTATTCCAAAATGCACATTCTCACCATTGTTGTCCAGATCAATAGGAAATGACCCTATGACACAACTGCTGCTAGTCTGCCATGTTTAGCATGGTGCTTCTCTTCAGAGTGCAGAAAGAAAGCTCTTTCTTCCTGGGTAGGGTAGGGTTTGGGTCATGCCTCTGGCAGACAAATGAGCACTGCTTGCAGCATACTTTCCAGGAGTGATGTATTTCTGAAACTGAAGCTCCATGGGAGACTCCACAGGGAGTGATAGGACTCTGGCTGTGAAAGGCAACTTTGTAAACCCAGTACACCATGTTTTCCACGATTTCTCATTAGCAAATAACATGAACTTCTTTTTTAATCCCTCTTTCTGACCCTGGCCTTCACTGCTGTGTTTTTGTTTTGGCAATAAAGGTAGATGACCACCCTGAAGTCCTGGATGCAGCAGTTGTTGAAGCTGCTCTGTCCTCTTTCTGTGAAGATACTGATGACCCTCAGACCCTGCCTGGCCCATGGGAACACTCAATTCGTCAGGAGCACGAGAAACAGGCCCAGATACCCCAAGTGTCTGTGACTGTGAAACAGGAGAGGCTGGAGTGTGAGGAGCCAGAGGCAAAGGGAATTCGAGACCTAATGGGCATTGGCGAGCTGGGATCAGAAATAAAGACAGAACCTGCAGAGCAGGAGCAGAATCAGCTGGGCCCTGAGGAAGCCATACCAGCAACTGCAAGAGTGACGGAAACACCAGAGCGTAGAAGTCAAGAGATAGAAGAGGATCAAAGAGCAGCTGTAGCAGCAGGAGAGACTTCTGAAATTGAGATAGAATCAGCCAAGGGAGAAGACACAGTGCACAATACAGTGAAGACAGAGGTATGTGAGCAGGGAGGCTGTCTGGAACTGGTGTGGGGAAAGAAAGAAGCAGTTGTGGCAGGTAGGAGAGAAGTTTAGAGGAAGGATGACTGTTGGGTTGAAGGTGACCCTTCAATGAATGTGACTGACTGTTTTTTTGGGAGTCATACTGCTGATCTGTTCGATCTGCAGAGCAGCTCTCTGCTTTAGGCAGTACCTTTATGTATATCCCCACACCCATGTGCAGAATTGCTGTTGGGAAGGTGCTCAGTGAACTTCATTGCCTTGAGTTAGGTTAGGGTGAGTGAGATGTGCCCACACCTTCACTGAAGTGAGCTGACACAAACA